>NW_025964334.1:10000-352500 GCF_023055435.1 Haliotis rufescens
CTGGCTTATCAGTCACATGCGTGTGAGATGGATCACTTCACCTTCTGTTTCATCATTCACATCAGTGTGAGTTGGACCACTTCATCTACTGGCTCATCAGTCACATGAGTGTGAGATGGACCACTTCATCTACTGGTTCATCACTAACGTGGGTTTGAGATGGACCACTTCATTTACTTGCTCATCAGTCACTGATAGTCAGACGGACCATTTCACCAACTTTTGCATCAGATGATGGGACATGAGATGGACCACTTCACCTACTGGTTCATCACTAAAATTGGTGTGAGATGGACCACTTCATCTACTGGCTCATCAGTCACATGAGTGTGAAATGGACCACTTCACCTTCTTTTTCATCAGTCACATCAGTGTGAGATGGACCACCTTACCTACTGGTTGATCAGTCATATAAGTGTGAGATGGACAACTTCACCAACTGTTTCATCAGTCGCATGGGACATGAGATGGACCACTTCACCTACTGGTTCATCACTAACATGGGTGAGGTATGTATTACGTGATCTTCGGATTCATCAGTCACATGAGTGTGAGATGGACCACTTCACCTACTAGTTCATCACTCACATGAGAGTGAGATGGACCACTTCACCTACTGGTTTATCAGTAACACGAGTGTGAGATGGACCACCTCATCCACTGGTTCATCATTCACATGCATGTGAGATGGACCACTTCACCTACTGGTTCATCATTCATATGAGTGTGAGATGGACCACTTCACCTACTGGTTCATCATTCACATGCATGTGAGATGGACCACTTCACCTACTGGTTCATCATTCATATGAGTGTGAGATGGACCACTTCACCTACTGGTTCATCATTCATATGAGTGTGAGAAGGACCACTTCCCCTACTGGTTCGTCAGTCACATGGGTGTGAGATGGACCACTTCATCTAATGGTTCATCATTCACATGCATGTGAGATGGACCACTTTACCTACTGGTTCCTCACTAACGTGGGTGTGAGATGGACCACTTCATTTACTGGCTCATCAGTCACATGAGTGTGAGATGGACCACTTCACCTTCTGGTTCATTAGTCACGTTGGACATGAGATGGACCACTTCACCAACTGGTTCATCACTAAAATTGGTGTGAGACTGACCACTTCATCTACTGGCTTATCAGTCACATGAGTGTGAGATGGATCACTTCACCTTCTGTTTCATCATTCACATGAGTGTGAGATGGACCATTTCACCTACTGGTTTGTCAGTCATATGGGTGTGAGATGGACCACTTCACCTACTGGTTCATTAGTCACATTGGACATGAGATGGACCACTTCACCAACTGGTTCATCACTAAAATTGGTGTGAGACTGACCACTTCATCTACTGGCTTATCAGTCACATGAGTGTGAGATGGATCACTTCACCTTCTGTTTCATCATTCACATGAGTGTGAGACTGACCACTTCACCTACTGATTCGACAGTCACATGGGTGTGAGATGAACCACTTCACCTACTGATTCGACAGTCACATGAGTGTGAGATGAACCACTTCATCTTCTGGTTCATCATTCACATGAGTGTGAGATGGACCACTTCACCTACTGATTCGACAGTCACATGGTTGTGAGATGGACCACTTCATCCACTTGTTTTTCAGTCACACGAGTGTGAGATGGACCACTTCATCTAATGGTTCATCATTCATATGAGTGTGAGATGGACCACTTCACCTACTGGTTCATCATTCACATGAGTGTGAGATGGACCACTTCACCTACTGGTTCATTAGTCACATTGGACATGAGATGGACCACTTCACCAACTGGTTCACCACTAAAATTGGTGTGAGACTGACCACTTCATCTACTGACTTATCAGTCACATGAGTGTGAGATGGACCACTTCACCAACTGGTTCATCACCAAAATTGGTGTGAGACTGACCACTTCATCTACTGGCTTATCAGTCACATGCGTGTGAGATGGATCACTTCACCTTCTGTTTCATCATTCACATGAGTGTGAGTTGGACCACTTCATCTACTGGCTCATCAGTCACATGAGTGTGAGATGGACCACTTCATCTACTGGTTCATCACTAACGTGGGTTTGAGATGGACCACTTCATTTACTTGCTCATCAGTCACTGATAGTCAGACGGACCATTTCACCAACTTTTGCATCAGATGATGGGACATGAGATGGACCACTTCACCTACTGGTTCATCACTAAAATTGGTGTGAGATGGACCACTTCATCTACTGGCTCATCAGTCACATGAGTGTGAAATGGACCACTTCACCTTCTTTTTCATCAGTCACATCAGTGTGAGATGGACCACCTTACCTACTGGTTGATCAGTCATATAAGTGTGAGATGGACAACTTCACCAACTGTTTCATCAGTCGCATGGGACATGAGATGGACCACTTCATCTACTGGTTCATCAGTCGCATGGGACATGAGATGGACCACTTCACCTACTGGTTCATCACTAACATGGGTGAGGTATGTATTACGTGATCTTCTGATTCATCAGTCACATGAGTGTGAGATGGACCACTTCACCTACTAGTTCATCACTCACATGAGAGTGAGATGGACCACTTCACCTACTGGTTTATCAGTAACACGAGTGTGAGATGGACCACCTCATCCACTGGTTCATCATTCACATGCATGTGAGATGGACCACTTCACCTACTGGTTCATCATTCATATGAGTGTGAGATGGACCACTTCACCTACTGGTTCATCATTCATATGAGTGTGAGAAGGACCACTTCCCCTACTGGTTTGTCAGTCACATGGGTGTGAGATGGACCACTTTACCTACTGGTTCCTCACTAACGTGGGTGTGAGATGGACCACTTCATTTACTGGCTCATGAGTCACATGAGTGTGAGATGGACCACTTCACCTTCTGGTTCATTAGTCACGTTGGACATGAGATGGACCACTTCACCTACTGGTTCATCACTAAAATTGGTGTGAGACTGACCACTTCATCTACTGGCTCATCAGGCACATTAGTGTGAGATGGACCACTTCATCTACTGGTTCATCATTCACATGAGTATGAGATGGACCATTTCACCTACTGGTTCGTCAGTCACATGGGTGTGAGATGGACCACTTCACCTACTGGTTCATTAGTCACATTGGACATGAGATGGACCACTTTACCAACTGGTTCATCACTAAAATTGGTGTGAGACTGACCACTTCATCTACTGGCTTATCAGTCACATGAGTGTGAGATGGATCACTTCACCTTCTGTTTCATCATTCACATGAGTGTGAGATGGACCACTTCACCTACTGATTCGACAGTCACATGGGTGTGAGATGAACCACTTCACCTACTGATTCGACAGTCACATGAGTGTGAGATGAACCACTTCATCTTCTGGTTCATCATTCACATGAGTGTGAGATGGACCACTTCACCTACTGATTCGACAGTCACATGGGTGTGAGATGGACCACTTCATCCACTTGTTTTTCAGTCACACGAGTGTGAGATGGACCACTTCATCTAATGGTTCATCATTCATATGAGTGTGAGATGGACCACTTCACCTACTGGTTCATCATTCACATGAGTGTGAGATGGACCACTTCACCTACTGGTTCATTAGTCACATTGGACATGAGATGGACCACTTCACCAACTGGTTCATCACTAAAATTGGTGTGAGACTGACCACTTCATCTACTGGCTTATCAGTCACATGAGTGTGAGATGGACCACTTCACCAACTGGTTCATCACCAAAATTGGTGTGAGACTGACCACTTCATCTACTGGCTTATCAGTCACATGAGTGTGAGATGGATCACTTCACCTTCTGTTTCATCATTCACACGAGTGTGAGTTGGACCACTTCATCTACTGGCTCATCAGTCACATGAGTGTGAGATGGACCACTTCATCTACTGGTTCATCACTAACGTGGGTTTGAGATGGACCACTTCATTTACTTGCTCATCAGTCACTGATAGTCAGACGGACCATTTCACCAGCTTTTGCATCAGATGATGGGACATGAGATGGACCACTTCACCTACTGGTTCATCACTAAAATTGGTGTGAGATGGACCACTTCATCTACTGGCTCATCAGTCACATGAGTGTGAAATGGACCACTTCACCTTCTTTTTCATCAGTCACATCAGTGTGAGATGGACCACCTTACCTACTGGTTGATCAGTCATATAAGTGTGAGATGGACAACTTCACCAACTGTTTCATCAGTCGCATGGGACATGAGATGGACCACTTCATCTACTGGTTCATCAGTCGCATGGGACATGAGATGGACCACTTCACCTACTGGTTCATCACTAACATGGGTGAGGTATGTATTACGTGATCTTCGGATTCATCAGTCACATGAGTGTGAGATGGACCACTTCACCTACTAGTTCATCACTCACATGAGAGTGAGATGGACCACTTCACCTACTGGTTTATCAGTAACACGAGTGTGAGATGGACCACCTCATACACTGGTTCATCATTCACATGCATGTGAGATGGACCACTTCACCTACTGGTTCATCATTCATATGAGTGTGAGATGGACCACTTCACCTACTGGTTCATCATTCATATGAGTGTGAGAAGGACCACTTCCCCTACTGGTTCGTCAGTCACATGGGTGTGAGACGGACCACCTCATCCACTGGTTCATCAGTCACATGAGTGTGAGATGGACAACTTCATCTCATCGTTCATCATTCATATGGGTGCGAGATGGACCACATCACCTAGAGGTTCATCATTCACATGCATGTGAGATGGACCACTTCACCTACTGGTTCATCATTCATATGAGTGTGAGATGGACCACTTCACCTACTGGTTCATCATTCATATGAGTGTGAGAAGGACCACTTCCCCTACTGGTTCGTCAGTCACATGGGTGTGAAATGGAACACTTCATCTAATGGTTCATCATTCACATGCATGTGAGATGGACCACTTTACCTACTGGTTCCTCACTAACGTGGGTGTGAGATGGACCACTTCATTTACTGGCTCATCAGTCACATGAGTGTGAGATGGACCACTTCACCTACTGGTTCATTAGTCACGTTGGACATGAGATGGACCACTTCACCAACTGGTTCATCACTACAATTGGTGTGAGACTGACCACTTCATCTACTGGCTTATCAGTCACATGAGTGTGAGATGGATCACTTCACCTTCTGTTTCATCATTCATATGGGTGCGAGATGGACCACTTCACCTAGAGGTTCATCATTCACATGCATGTGAGATGGACCACTTCACCTACTGGTTCATCATTCATATGAGTGTGAGATGGACCACTTCACCTACTGGTTCATCATTCATATGAGTGTGAGAAGGACCACTTCCCCTACTGGTTCGTCAGTCACATGGGTGTGAGATGGAACACTTCATCTAATGGTTCATCATTCACATGCATGTGAGATGGACCACTTTACCTACTGGTTCCTCACTAACGTGGGTGTGAGATGGACCACTTCATTTACTGGCTCATCATTCACATGAGTGTGAGATGGACCACTTCACCTTCTGGTTCATTAGTCACGTTGGACATGAGATGGACCACTTCACCTACTGGTTCATCACTAAAATTGGTGTGAGACTGACCACTTCATCTACTGGCTCATCAGGCACATTAGTGTGAGATGGACCACTTCACCTTCTTTTTCATCAGTCACATCAGTGTGAGATGGACCACTTCACCTACTGATTTGACAGTCACATGGGTGTGAGATGAACCACTTCACCTACTGATTCGACAGTCACATGAGTGTGAGATGAACCACTTCATCTACTGGTTCATCATTCACATGCATGTGAGATGGACCATTTCACCTACTGGTTCGTCAGTCACATGGGTGTGAGATGGACCACTTCACCTACTGGTTCATTAGTCACATTGGACATGAGATGGACCACTTCACAAACTGGTTCATCACTACAATTGGTGTGAGACTGACCACTTCATCTACTGGCTTATCAGTCACGTGAGTGTGAGATGGATCACTTCACCTTCTGTTTCATCATTCACATGAGTGTGAGATGGACCACTTCACCTACTGATTCGACAGTCACATGGGTGTGAGATGAACCACTTCACCTACTGATTCGACAGTCACATGAGTGTGAGATGAACCACTTCATCTTCTGGTTCATCATTCACATGAGTGTGAGATGGACCACTTCACCTACTGATTCGACAGTCACATGAGTGTGAGATGAACCACTTCATCTTCTGGTTCATCATTCACATGGGTGTGAGATGGACCACTTCATCCACTTGTTTTTCAGTCACATGAGTGTGAGATGGACCACTTCATCTAATGGTTCATGATTCATATGAGTGTGAGATGGACCACTTCACCTACTGGTTCATCATTCACATGAGTGTGAGATGGACCACTTCACCTACTGGTTCATTAGTCACATTGGACATGAGATGGACCACTTCACCAACTGGTTCATCACTAAAATTGGTGTGAGACTGACCACTTCATCTACTGGCTGATCAGTCACATGAGTGTGAGATGGACCACTTCACCAACTGGTTCATCACTAAAATTGGTGTGAGACTGACCACTTCATCTACTGGCTTATCAGTCACATGCGTGTGAGATGGATCACTTCACCTTCTGTTTCATCATTCACATGAGTGTGAGTTGGACCACTTCATCTACTGGCTCATCAGTCACGTGAGTGTGAGATGGACCACTTCATCTACTGGTTCATCACTAACGTTGGTTTGAGATGGACCACTTCATTTACTTGCTCATCAGTCACTGATAGTCAGACGGACCATTTCACCAACTTTTGCATCAGATGATGGGACATGAGATGGACCACTTCACCTACTGGTTCATCACTAAAATTGGTGTGAGATGGACCACTTCATCTACTGGCTCATCAGTCACATGAGTGTGAAATGGACCACTTCACCTTCTTTTTCATAAGTCACATCAGTGTGAGATGGACCACCTTACCTACTGGTTGATCAGTCATATAAGTGTGAGATGGACCACTTCACCAACTGTTTCATCAGTCGCATGGGACATGAGATGGACCACTTCATCTACTGGTTCATCAGTCGCATGGGACATGAGATGGACCACTTCACCTACTGGTTCATCACTAACATGGGTGAGGTATGTATTACGTGATCTTCGGATTCATCAGTCACATGAGTGTGAGATGGACCACTTCACCTACTAGTTCATCACTCACATGAGTGTGAGATGGACCACTTCACCTACTGGTTTATCAGTAACACGAGTGTGAGATGGACCACCTCATCCACTGGTTCATCATTCACATGCATGTGAGATGGACCACTTCACCTACTGGTTCATCATTCACATGAGTGTGAGATGGACCACTTCACCTACTGGTTCATCATTCATATGAGTGTGAGAAGGACCACTTCCCCTACTGGTTCGTCAGTCACATGGGTGTGAGACGGACCACCTCATCCACTGGTTCATCAGTCACATGAGTGTGAGATGGACAACTTCATCTCATCGTTCATCATTCATATGGGTGCGAGAAGGACAACTTCACCTAGAGGTTCATCATTCACATGCATGTGAGATGGACCACTTCACCTACTGGTTGATCATTCATATGAGTGTGAGATGGACCACTTCACCTACTGGTTCATCAGTCACATGAGCGTGAGATGGACCACTTCACTTCCTGGTTATTAGTCACATTGGATGTGAGATGGACCACTTCACTTCCTGTTAATTAGTCACATGAGTGTGAGATGGACCACTTCACTTCCTGGTTCATCAGTCACATGAGTTTGAGATGAACCACTTCATCTATAGGTTCATCATTCATATGAGTGTGAGATGGACCATTTCACCTACTGGTTCATCTTTCACATGAGTGTGAGATGGACGACTTCACCTACTGGTTCATCACTAAAATTGGTGTGAGATTGACCACTTCATTTATTAGCTCATTAGTCATATGAGTGTGAGTTGAACCACTTCACCTTCTGTTTCATCAGTCACACTGGACATGAGATGGACCACTTCACCTACTGGTTCATCAGTCACATGACACATGAGATGGACCACTTCACCTTCTCGTTCATCAGTCGCATGGGACGTGAGATGGACAACTTAACCTACTAGTTCATCACTAACATGGGTGTGAGATGGACCACTTGATCTACTGGTTTAACAGTCACATGAGTGTGAGATGGACCACTTCATCTACTGTTTTATCAGTCGCATGGGACGTGAGATGGACCACTTAAGCTACTAGTTCATCACAAACATGGGTGTGAGATGGACCACTTGATCTACTGGTTTATCAGTCACATGAGTGTGAGATGGACCACTTCACCAACTGTTTCATCAGCCGCATGGGACATGAGATGGACCACTTCATCTACTGGCTCATCAGTCACATGAGTGTGAGATGGACCACCTTACCTACTGGTTGATCAGTCATATAAGTAAGAGATTGACAACTTCACCAACTGTTTCATAAGTCGCATGGGACATGAGATGGACCACTTCATTTACTGGTTCATCAGTCACATGAGTGTGAGATAAACCACTTCACCTACTGGTTCGTTAGTCACATGAGTGTGAGATGGACCATTTCATCTACTGTTTTATCAGTCGCATGGGACGTGAGATGGACCACTTAAGCTACTAGTTCATCACAAACATGGGACGTGAGATTGGCCACTTGATCTACTGGTTTATCAGTCACATGAGTGTGAGATGGACCACTTCACCAACTGTTTCATCAGCCGCATGGGACATGAGATGGACCACTTCATCTACTGGCTCATCAGTCACATGAGTGTGAGATGGACCACCTTACCTACTGGTTGATCAGTCATATAAGTAAGAGATTGACAACTTCACCAACTGTTTCATAAGTCGCATGGGACATGAGATGGACCACTTCATTTACTGGTTCATCAGTCACATGAGTGTGAGATAAACCACTTCACCTACTGGTTCGTTAGTCACATGAGTGTGAGATGGACCATTTCATCTACTGTTTTATCAGTCGCATGGGACGTGAGATGGACCACTTAAGCTACTAGTTCATCACAAACATGGGACGTGAGATTGGCCACTTGATCTACTGGTTTATCAGTCACATGAGTGTGAGATGGACCACTTCACCAACTGTTTCATCAGCCGCATGGGACATGAGATGGACCACTTCATCTACTGGCTCATCAGTCACATGAGTGTGAGATGGACCACCTTACCTACTGGTTAATCAGTCATATAAGTAAGAGATTGACAACTTCACCAACTGTTTCATAAGTCGCATGGGACATGAGATGGACCACTTCATTTACTGGTTCATCAGTCACATGAGTGTGAGATGAACCACTTCACCTACTGGTTTTTTAGTCACATTGGTGTGAGACGGACCACTTCATCCACTTGTTTATCAGTCACATGAGTTTGAGATGAACCACTTCATTTAATGGTTCATCATTCATATGAGTGTGAGATGGACCATTTCACCTACTGGTTTATCATTCACATGAGTGTGAGATGGACCACCTTACCTACTGGTTGATCAGTCATATAAGTAAGAGATTGACAACTTCACCAACTGTTTCATCAGCCGCATGGGACATGAGAGGGACCACTTAATCTACTGGCTCATCAGTCACATGAGTGTGAGATGAACCACTTCACCTACTGGTTTTTTAGTCACATTGGTGTGAGATTGACCACTTCATTTACTAGCTCATTAGTCACATGAGTGTGAGTTGAACCACTTCACCTTCTGTTTCATCAGTCACATTGGACATGGGATGGACCACTTCACCTACTGGATCGTCACTAAAATTGGTGTGAGATTGACCACTTCATTTACTGGCCCATCAGTCACATGAGTCTGAGATGGACCACTTCACCTTCTGCTTCATCAGTCACATTAGTGTGAGATGGACCACTTCACCTTCTGCTTCATCAGTCACATTAGTGTGAGATGGACCACCTTACTTACTGGTTGATCAGTCATATAAGTGTGAGATGGACAACTTCACCTACTGGTCCATAAGTCGAATGGGACATGAGATGGACCACTTCATCTACTGGTTCATCAGTCACATGAGACATGAGATGGACCACTTCACCTTCTCGTTCATCAGTCGCATGGGACGTGAGATGGACCACTTAACGTACTAGTTCATCACTAACATGGGTGTGAGATGGACCACTTCATCTACTGGTTTATCAGTCACATGAGTGTGAGATGGACCTTTTCATCTACTGGATCATCAGTCAAATGAGCCATTAGATGGACCACTTCACCTTCTCGTTCATCAGTCGTATGGGACATGAGATGGACCACTTGACCTACTGGTTCATCACTAAAATTGGTGTGAGATGGACCAGTTCATCTACTGGCTCATCAGTCACATGAGTGTGAGATTGACCACTTCACCTTCTGTTTCATAAGTCACATCAGTGTGAGATGGACCACCTTACCTACTGGTTGATCAGTCATATAAGTGTGAGATGGACAACTTCACCAACTGTTTCATAAGTCACATGGGATGTGAGATGGACCACTTCACCTACTAGTTCATCACTATCATGTGTGTGAGATGTATCACGTCATCTTCTGGTTCATCAGTCACATGAGTGTGAGATGGACCACTTCACTTGCTGGTTCATCAGTCACATGAGTGTGAGATGGACCACTTCACTTCCTGGTTCATCAGTCACATGAGTGTGAGATGGACCACTTTACTTCCTGGTTCATCAGTCACATGGGATGTGAGATGGACCACTTCACTTCCTGGTTCATCAGTCACATGAGTGTGAGATGGACACTTCACTTCCTGTTAATTAGTCACATGAGTGTGAGATGGACCACTTCACTTCCTGGTTCATCAGTCACATGAGTGTGAGTTGGACCACTTTACTTCCTGGTTCATCAGTCACTTGAGTGTGAGATGGACCACTTCACTTACTGGTTATTAGTCACATTGGATGTGAGATGGACCACTTTACTTCCTGGTTCATCAGTCACATGGGATTTGAGATGGACCACTTCACCTACTGGTTTTTTAGTCACATTGGTGTGAGATTGACCACTTCATTTACTAGCTCATTAGTCACATGAGTGTGAGTTGAACCACTTCACCTTCTGTTTCATCAGTCACATTGGACATGGGATGGACCACTTCACCTACTGGATCGTCAATAAAATTGGTGTGAGATTGACCACTTCATTTACTGGCCCATCAGTCACATGAGTGTGAGATGGACCATTTCACCTTCTGCTTCATCAGTCACATTAGTGTGAGATGGACCACTTCACCTTCTGCTTCATCAGTCACATTAGTGTGAGATGGACCACCTTACCTACTGGTTGATCAGTTATATAAGTGTGAGATGGACCACTTCACCAACTGTTTCATCAGCCGCATGGGACATGAGATTGACCACTTCATCTACTGGCTCATCAGTCACATGAGTGTGAGATGGACCACCTTACCTACTGGTTGATCAGTCATATAAGTAAGAGATTGACAACTTCACCAACTGTTTCATAAGTCGCATGGGACATGAGATGGACCACTTCATTTACTGGTTCATCAGTCACATGAGTGTGAGATGAACCACTTCACCTACTGGTTCGTTAGTCACATTGGTGTGAGACGGACCACTTCATCCACTTGTTTATCAGTCACATGAGTTTGAGATGAACCACTTCACCTACTGGTTCATCACTAAAATTGGTGTGAGATTGACCACTTCATTTACTAGCTCATTAGTCACATAAGTGTGAGTTGAACCACTTCACCTTCTGTTTCATCAGTCACATTGGACATGAGATGGACCACTTCACCTACTGGTTCGTCACTAAAATTGGCGTGAGATTGACCACTTCATTTACTGGCCCATCAGTCACATGAGTGTGAGATGGACCACTTCACCTTCTGCTTCATCAGTCACATTAGTGTGAGATGGACCACCTTACCTACTGGTTGATCAGTCATATAAGTGTGAGATGGACAACTTCACCTACTGGTCCATAAGTCGCATGGGACATGAGATGGACCATTTCATCTACTGGTTCATCAGTCACATGAGACATGAGATGGACCACTTCACCTTCTCGTTCATCAGTCGCATGGGACGTGAGATGGACCACTTAACGTACTAGTTCATCACTAACATGGGTGTGAGATGGACCACTTCATCTACTGGTTTATCAGTCACATGAGTGTGAGATGGACCTTTTCATCTACTGGATCATCAGTCACATGAGACATTAGATGGACCACTTCACCTTCTCGTTCATCAGTCGCATGGGACATGAGATGGACCACTTGACCTACTGGTTCATCACTAAAATTGGTGTGAGATGGACCAGTTCATCTACTGGCTCATCAGTCACATCAGTGTGAGATGGACCACCTTACCTACTGGTTGATCAGTCATATAAGTGTGAGATGGACAACTTCACCAACTGTTTCATAAGTCACATGGGATGTGAGATGGACCACTTCACCTACTAGTTCATCACTATCATGTGTGTGAGATGTATCACGTCATCTTCTGGTTCATCAGTCACATGAGTGTGAGATGGACCACTTCACTTGCTGGTTCATCAGTCACATGAGTGTGAGATGGACCACTTCACTTCCTGGTTCATCAGTCACATAAGTGTGAGATGGACCACTTTACTTCCTGGTTCATCAGTCACATGGGATGTGACATGGACCATTTTACTTCCTGGTTCATCAGTCACATGGGATGTGAGATGGACGACTTCACTTCCTGGTTCATCAGTCACATGAGTGTGAGATGGCCACTTCACTTCCTGGTTCATCAGTCACATGAGTGTGAGATGGACCACTTTATTTCCTGGTTCATCAGTCACATGAGTGTGAGATGGACCACTTCAGTTACTGGTTATTAGTCACATTGGATGTGAGATGGACCACTTTACTTCCTGGTCCATCAGTCACATGGGATGTGAGACGGACCACTTCACTTGCTGGTTCATCAGTCACATGAGTGTGAGATGGACCACTTCACTTCCTGGTTCATCAGTCACATGACAGTGAGATGGACCACTTCACTTGCTGGTTCATCAGTCACATGAGTGTGAGATGGACAACTTCACTTCCTGGTTATTAGTCACAGTGGATGTGAGATGGACCACGTTACTTCCTGGTTCATCAGTCAAATGGGATGTGAAATGGACCACTTCACTTTTTGGTTCATCAGTCACATGTGTTTGAGATGAACCACTTCATCTAATGGTTGATCATTCATATGAATGTGAGATGGACCACTTTACTTCCTGGTTCATCAAGCACATGGGATGTGAGATGGACCACTTCACTTCCTGGTTCATCTGTCACATGAGTGTGAGATGGACCACTTCACTTCCTGGTTCATCAGTCACATGAGTGTGAGATGGACCACTTCACTTCCGGGTTATTAGTCACATTGGATGTGAGATGGACCACTTTACTTCCTGGTTCATCAGTCACATGGGATGTGAGATGGACCACTTCACTTCCTGGTTCATCAGTCATATGAGTGTGAGATGGACCACTTCACTTCCTTGTTCATCAGTCACATGAGCGTGAGATGGACCACTTCACTTCCTGGTTATTAGTCACATTGGATGTGAGATGGACCACTTCACTTCCTGTTAATTAGTCACATGAGTGTGAGATGGACCACTTCACTTCCTGGTTCATAAGTCACGTGAGTTTGAGATGAACCACTTCATCTAATGGTTCATCATTCATATGAGTGTGAGATGGACCATTTCACCTACTGGTTCATCTTTCACATGAGTGTGAGATGGACGACTTCACCTACTGGTTCATCACTAAAATTGGTGTGAGATTGACCACTTCATTTATTAGCTCATAAGTCATATGAGCGTGAGTTGAACCACTTTACCTTCTGTTTCATCAGTCACACTGGACATGAGATGGACCACTTCACCTACTGGTTCATCAGTCGCATGGGACGTGAGATGGACAACTTAACCTACTAGTTCATCACTAACATGGGTGTGAGATGGACCACTTGATCTACTGGTTTATCAGTCACATGAGTGTGAGATGGACCTTTTCATCTACTGGATCATCAGTCAAATGAGCCATTAGATGGACCACTTCACCTTCTCGTTCATCAGTCGTATGGGACATGAGATGGACCACTTGACCTACTGGTTCATCACTAAAATTGGTGTGAGATGGACCAGTTCATCTACTGGCTCATCAGTCACATGAGTGTGAGATTGACCACTTCACCTTCTGTTTCATAAGTCACATCAGTGTGAGATGGACCACCTTACCTACTGGTTGATCAGTCATATAAGTGTGAGATGAACAACTTCACCAACTGTTTCATAAGTCACATGGGATGTGAGATGGACCACTTCACCTACTAGTTCATCACTATCATGGGTGTGAGATGTATCACGTCATCTTCTGGTTCATCAGTCACATGAGTGTGAGATGGACCACTTCACTTCCTGTTAATTAGTCACATGAGTGTGAGATGGACCACTTCACTTGCTGGTTCATCAGTCACATGAGTGTGAGTTGGACCACTTTACTTCCTGGTTCATCAGTCACTTGAGTGTGAGATGGACCACTTCACTTACTGGTTATTAGTCACATTGGATGTGAGATGGACCACTTTACTTCCTGGTTCATCAGTCACATGGGATTTGAGATGGACCACTTCACTTCCTGGTTCATCAGTCACATGAGAGTGAGATGGACTATTTCACCTCCTGGTTATTAGTCACATGGGATGTGAGATGCACCACTTTGCTTCCTGGTTCATCAGTCAGATGAGTGTGAGATGGACCACTTCACTTCCTGTTAATTAGTCAAATGAGTGTGAGATGGACCACTTCACTTCCTGGTTCATCAGTCACATGAGTGTGAGATGGACCACTTTAGTTCCTGGTTCATCAGTCACATGAGAGTGAGATGGACCACTTCACTTGCTGGTTCATCAGTCACATGAGTGTGAGATGGACAACTTCACTTCCTGGTTATTAGTCACAGTGGATGTGAGATGGACCACGTTACTTCCTGGTTCATCAGTCAAATGGGATGTGAAATGGAGCACTTCACTTCCTGTTTATTAGTCACAGGAGTGTGAGATGGACCACTTCACTGTTTGGTTCATCAGTCACATGTGTTTGAGATGAACCACTTCATCTAATGGCTGATCATTCATATGAATGTGAGATGGACCACTTTACTTCCTGGTTCATCAAGCACATGGGATGTGAGATGAACCACTTCACTTCCTGGTTCATCAGTCACATGAGTGTGAGATGGACCACTTCACTTCCTGGTTCATCAGTCACATGAGTGTGAGATGGACCACTTCACTTCCGGGTTTATCAGTCACATGAGTGTGAGATGGACCACTTCACTTCCTGGTTATTAGTCACATTGGATGTGAGATGGACCACTTTACTTCCTGGTTCATCAGTCACATGGGATGTGAGATGGACCACTTCACTTCCTGGTTCATCAGTCATATGAGTGTGAGATGGACCACTTCACTTCCTGGTTCATCAGTCACATGAGTGTGAGATGGACCACTTCACTTCCTGGTTATTAGTCACATTGGATGTGAGATGGACCACTTCACTTCCTGTTAATTAGTCACATGAGTGTGAGATGGACCACTTCACTTCCTGGTTCATCAGTCACATGAGTTTGAGATGAATTACTTCATCTACTGGTTCATCATTAACATGAGTGTGAGATGGACCACTTCACCTTCTGTTTCATAAGTCACATCAGTGTGAGATGGACCACCTTACCTACTGGTTGATCAGTCATATAAGTGTGAGATGGACAACTTCACCAACTGTTTCATAAGTCGCATGGGACATGAGATGGACCACTTCACCTACTAGTTCATCACTTACATGGGTGTGAGATATATCACGTCATCTTCTGGTTCATCAGTCACAAGGGATGTGAGATGGACCACTTCACTTCCTGGTTCATCAGTCACATGACTGTGAGATGGACCACTTCACCTACGAGTTCATCACTAACATGGGTGTGAGATGTATCACGTTATCTTCTGGTTCATCAGTCACAAGGGATGTGAGATGGACCACTTCACTTGCTGGTTCATCAGTCACATGAGTGTGAGATGGACCACTTCACTCCCTGGTTCATCAGTCACATGGGATGTGAGATGGACCACTTTACTTCCTGGTTCATCACTAACATGGGATGTGAGATGGACCACTTTACTTCCTGGTTCATCAGTCACATGGGATGTGAGATGGACAACTTTACTTCCTGGTTCATCACTAACATGGAATGTGAGATGAACCACTTCACTTCCTGGTTCATCAGTCACATGAGAGTGAGATGGACCACTTCACTTCCTGGTTCATCAGTCACATTGGATGTGAGATGGACCACTTCACTTCCTGGTTCATCAGTCACATGAGTGTGAGATGTATCACGTCATCTTCTGGTTAATCAGTCACATGGGATGTGAGATGGACTACTTCACTTCCTGGTTCATCAGTCACATGGGATGATAGATGGACCACTTCACTTCCTGGTTCATCAGTCACATTGGATGTGAGATGGACCACTTCACTTCCTGGTTCATCAGTCACATGAGTGTGAGATGTATCACGTCATCTTCTGGTTAATCAGTCACATGGGATGTGAGATGGACTACTTCACTTCCTGGTTCATCAGTCACATGGGATGTGAGATGGACCACTTTACTTCCTGGTTCATCACTAACATGGGATGTGAGATTGACCACTTCACTTGCTGGTTCATCAGTCACATGAGTGTGAGATGTATCACGTCATCTTCTGGTTCATCAGTCACATGGGATGTGAGATGGACCACTTCACTTCCAGGTTCATTAGTCACATGGGATGTGAGATGGACCACTTCACTTCCTGGTTCATCAGTCATATGAGTGTGAGATGGACCACTTCACTTCCTGGTTCATCAGTCACATGAGTGTGAGATGGACCACTTCACTTCCTGGTTATTAGTCACATTGGATGTGAGATGGACCACTTCACTTCCTGTTAATTAGTCACATGAGTGTGAGATGGACCACTTCACTTCCTGGTTCATCAGTCACATGAGTTTGAGATGAATTACTTCATCTACTGGCTCATCAGTCACATGAGTGTGAGATGGACCACTTCACCTTCTGTTTCATAAGTCACATCAGTGTGAGATGGACCACCTTACCTACTGGTTGATCAGTCATATAAGTGTGAGATGGACAACTTCACCAACTGTTTCATAAGTCGCATGGGACATGAGATGGACCACTTCACCTACTAGTTCATCAGTAACATGGGTGTGAGATGTATCACGTCATCTTCTGGTTCATCAGTCACAATGGATGTGAGATGGACCACTTCACTTCCTGGTTCATCAGTCACATGAGTGTGAGATGGACCACTTCACTTCCTGGTTCATCAGTCACATGGGATGTGAGATGGACCACTTTACTTCCAGGTTCATCACTAACATGGGATGTGAGATGGACCACTTTACTTCCTGGTTCATCAGTCACATGACTGTGAGATGGACCACTTCACCTACGAGTTCATCAGTAACATTGGTGTGAGATGTATCACGTTATCTTCTGGTTCATCAGTCACAAGGGATGTGAGATGGACCACTTCACTTCCTGGTTCATCAGTCACATGAGTGTGAGATGGACCACTTCACTTCCTGGTTCATCAGTCACATGGGATGTGAGATGGACCACTTTACTTCCAGGTTCATCACTAACATGGGATGTGAGATGGACCACTTTACTTCCTGGTTCATCAGTCACATGGAATGTGAGATGGACCACTTCACTTGCTGGTTCATCAGTCACATGGGATGTGAGATGGACAACTTTACTTCCTGGTTCATCACTAACATGGAATGTGAGATGAACCACTTCACTTCCTGGTTCATCAGTCACACGAGAGTGAGATGGACCACTTCACTTCCTGGTTCATCAGTCACATTGGATGTGAGATGGACCACTTCACTTGCTGGTTCATCAGTCACATGAGTGTGAGATGTATCACATCTTCTTCTGGTTAATCAGTCACATGGGATGTGAGATGGACTACTTCACTTCCTGGTTCATCAGTCACATGGGATGATAGATGGACCACTTCACTTCCTGGTTCATCAGTCACATGAGTGTGAGATGGACCACTTCACTTCCAGGTTCATTAGTCACATGGGATGTGAGATGGACCACTTTACTTCCTGGTTCATCACTAACATGGGATGTGAGATTGACCACTTCACTTGCTGGTTCATCAGTCACATGAGTGTGAGATGTATCACGTCATCTTCTGGTTCAACAGTCACTTGGGATGTGAGATGGACAACTTCACTTCCAGGTTCATTAGTCACATGGGATGTGAGATGGACCACTTCACTTCCTGGTTCATCAGTCACATGAGTGTGAGATGGACCACTTTACTTCCTGGTTCATCAGTCACATGGGATGTGAGATGGACCACTTCACTTCCTGTTCATCAGTCACATGGGATGTTAGATGGACCACTTCACTTCCTGGTTCATCAGTCACATGGGATGTGAGATGGACCACTTCACTTCCAGGTTCATTAGTCACATGGGATGTGAGATGGACCACTTCACTTCCTGGTTCATCAGTCACATGAGTGTGAGATGGACCACTTCACTTCCTGGTTCATCAGTCACATGGGATGTGAGATGGACCACTTCACTTCCTGTTCATCAGTCACATGGGATGATAGATGGACCACTTCACTTCCTGGTTCATCAGTCACATGAGTGTGAGATGGACCACTTCACTTGCTGGTTCATCAGTCACATGGGATGTGAGATTGTCAACTTCACTTCCTGGTTCATCAGTCACATGGGATGTGAGATGGACCACTTCACTTGCTGTTTATTAGTCACATGAGAGTGAGATGGACCACTTCACTTCCTGGTTCATCAGTCAAATGGGATGTGAGATGAACCACTTCACTTGCTGTTTATTAGTCACATGAGATGTGAGATGGACCACTTCACTTCCTGGTTCATCAGTCACATGAGTGTGAGATGGACCACTTTAGTTCCTGGTTCATCAGTCACATGGGATGTGAGATGGACCACTTCACTTCCTGGTTCATCAGTCACATGAGAGTAAGATGGACCACTTCACCTCCTGGTTATTAGTCAAATGGGATTTAAGATGGACCACTTCACTTGCTGGTTTATCAGTCAAATGGGATGTGAGATGGACCACTTCACTTCCTGGTTCATCACTAACATGGGATGTGAGATGAACCACTTCACTTCCTGGTTCATCAGTCACATGGGATGTGAGATGGACCACTTCACTTCCTGTTCATCAGTCACATGGGATGATAGATGGACCACTTCACTTGCTGGTTCATCAGTCACATGAGTGTGAGATGGACCACTTCACTTGCTATTTCATCAGTCACATGGGATGTGAGATGGACAACTTCACTTCCTGGTTCATCGGTCAAATGGGATGTGAGATGGACCACTTCACTTCCTGGTTCATCAGTCACATGGGATGTGAGATGGACCACTTCACTTGCTGGTTCATCAGTCACATGGGATGTGAGATGGACCACTTCACTTCCTGGTTCATCAGTCACATGGGATGTGAGATGGACCACTACACTTCCTGTTTATTAGTCACATGAGAGTGAGATGGACCACTTCACTTCCTGGTTCATCAGTCAAATGGGATGTGAGATGGACCACTTCACTTGCTGTTTATTAGTCACATGAGATGTGAGATGGACCACTTCACTTCCTGGTTCATCAGTCACATGAGAGTGAGATGGACCACTTCACCTCCTGGTTATTAGTCACATGGGATTTGAGATGGACCACTTCACTTCCTGGTTCATCAGTCACATGGGATGTGAGATGGACCACTTCACTTCCTGGTTCATCAGTCACATGAGAGTAAGATGGACCACTTCACCTCCTGGTTATTAGTCAAATGGGATTTAAGATGGACCACTTCACTTGCTGGTTTATCAGTCAAATGGGATGTGAGATGGACCACTTCACTTCCTGGTTCATCAATAACATGGAATGTGAGATGAACCACTTCACTTCCTGGTTCATCAGTCACATGGGATGTGAGATGGACCACTTCACTTCCTGGTTCATCAGTCACATTGGATGTGAGATGGACCACTTTACTTCCTGGTTCATCACTAACATTGGATGTGAGATTGAGAACTTCACTTCCTGGTTCATCAGTCACATGAGTGTGAGATGTATCACGTCATCTTCTGGTTCATCAGTCACATGGGATGTGAGATGGACCACTTCACTTCCTGGTTCATCAGTCACATGGGATGTGAGATGGACCACTTCACTTCCAGGTTCATTAGTCACATGGGATGTGAGATGGACCACTTCACTTCCTGGTTCATCAGTCACATGAGTGTGAGATGGACCACTTCACTTCCTGGTTCATCAGTCACATGGGATGTGAGATGGACCACTTCACTTCCTGTTCATCAGTCACATGGGATGATAGATGGACCACTTCACTTCCTGGTTCATCAGTCACATGAGTGTGAGATGGACCACTTCACTTGCTGGTTCATCAGTCACATGGGATGTGAGATGGACAACTTCACTTCCTGGTTCATCAGTCACATGGGATGTGAGATGGACCACTTTACTTCCTGGTTATTAGTAACATGAGAGTGAGATGGACCACTTCACTTCCTGGTTCATCAGTCACATGGGATGTGAGATGGACCACTTCACTTCCTGGTTCATCAGTCACATGAGAGTGAGATGGACCACTTCACCTCCTGGTTATTAGTCACATGGGATTTGAGATGGACCACTTCACTTCCTGGTTCATCACTAACATGAGAGTAAGATGGACCACTTCACCTCCTGGTTATTAGTCAAATGGGATTTTAGATGGACCACATCACTTGCTGGTTCATCAGTCAAATGGGATGTGATATGGACCACTTCACTTCCTGGTTCATCAGTCACATGGGATGTGAGATGGACCACTTTACTTCCTGGTTCATCACTAACATGGGATGTGAGATTGACCACTTCACTTCCTGGTTCATCAGTCACATGAGTGTGAGATGTATCACGTCATCTTCTGGTTCATCAGTCACATGGGATGTGAGATGGACCACTTCACTTCCTGGTTCATCAGTCACATGGGATGTGAGATGGACCACTTCACTTCCTGGTTCATCAGTCACATGGGATGTGAGATGGACCACTTCACTTCCTGGTTCATTAGTCACATGGGATGTGAGATGGACCACTTCACTTCCTGGTTCATCAGTCACATGAGTGTGAGATGGACCACTTCACTTCCTGGTTCATCAGTCACATGGGATGTGAGATGGACCACTTCACTTCCTGTTCATCAGTCACATGGGATGATAGATGGACCACTTCACTTCCTGGTTCATCAGTCACATGAGTGTGAGATGGACCACTTCACTTGCTGGTTCATCAGTCACATGGGATGTGAGATGGACAACTTCACTTCCTGGTTCATCAGTCACATGGGATGTGAGATGGACCACTTCACTTGCTGGTTCATCAGTCACATGGGATGTGAGATGGACCACTTCACTTCCTGGTTCATCAGTCACATGGGATGTGAGATGGACCACTTCACTTCCTGGTTCATCACTAACATGGGATGTGAGATGGACCACTTCACTTGCTGGTTCATCACTAACATGGGATGTGAGATGGACCACTTCACTTCCTGTTTATTAGTCACATGGGATGTGAGATGGACCACTTTACTTCCTGGTTATTAGTCACATGAGAGTGAGATGGACCACTTCACTTCCTGGTCCATCAGTCACATGGGATGTGAGATGGACCACTTCACTTCCTGGTTCATCAGTCACATGAGAGTGAGATGGACCACTTCACCTCCTGGTTATTAGTCACGTGGGATTTGAGATGGACCACTTCACTTCCTGGTTCATCACTAACATGAGAGTAAGATGGACCACTTCACCTCCTGGTTATTAGTCAAATGGTATTTTAGATGGACCACTTCACTTGCTGGTTCATCAGTCAAATGGGATGTGATATGGACCACTTCACTTCCTGGTTGATCAGTCACATGGGATGTGAGATGGACCACTTCACTTCCTGGTTATTAGTAACATGAGAGTGAGATGGACCACTTCACTTCCTGGTTCATCAGTCACATGGGATGTGAGATGGACCACTTCTTTTCCTGGTTCATCAGTCACATGGGATGTGAGATGGACCACTTCACTTCCTGGTTATTAGTCACATGAGAGTGAGATGGGCCACTTCACTTGCTGGTTCATCAGTCACATGAGTGTGAGATGGACTACTTCACTTGCTGTTTATTAGTCACATGAGTGTGAGATGGACCACTTCACTTCCTGGTTCATCAGTCACATGGGATGTGAGATGGACCACTTCACTTCCTGGTTCATCAGTCACATGAGTTTGAGATGGACCACTTCACTTCCTGGTTGATCAGTCACATGGGATGTGAGATGGACCACTTCACTTCCTGGTTGATCAGTCACATGGGATGTGAGATGGACCACTTCACTTCCTGGTTCATCAGTCACATGAGTTTGAGATGGACCACTTCACTTCCTGGTTGATCAGTCACATGGGATGTGAGATGGACCACTTCACTTCCTGGTTATTAGTCACAAGGGACATGGTCCTGGCCGAACATAATATTTGTTAGTTTGTTGTTTAATGCCGCACTCAGCAATATAACAGCTATATGATGGCGGTCTGTAACTAATCATGTTTGGACCAGACAATCCAGTGATTGACGTCATGAGCATCGATCTAGGCAATTGGGACATGATGACATGCATCAGCCAAGTCAACGAACCTAACCACCCGATCCAGATTACAAGCATAGTCGCCTCTTATGTCAAGCATTGGTTGCTGAAGACCGATTATATACCCGGATCTTCGCAAGTCCTAAACATCATAATCGGGGTGAGTCTTCATATAGATCAAAATGTTTTTTCAAATCAAGTAATACAGTAATTCAAAGTTTAGGCTAATGAAAATATTCTTTCAGTTTTGTTGTGAAAGAAAGACAGAAAAAGTTTTTTAATTATGTGCATTTATTACTGTAGATACAGTACATACATAATCATGCATATTTCAAGTGTATAAATGATATATATTTCTCCTTATTAACAAGGTCTGTAAGACAGGTCAATGCTATGACAAGCCAAACATAAAATCTCTGTAAATGGTAACATTGTTCAACACAACTAAATCTGCTGAATGGCTGGAGATAGGATTTTGATTTGTATCTATTTACATTTCATTCAAAACCTTTAAACATTTGCAAAAACAAACAGGTATATAATGGAATACCCAGTGACAATAAATCTACAGATAAATAGTAGATATAGGGGAAGCTGGTGTGCGGCATCACATATGCTTATTTGCCATTCCTGAAATGTACGTTCTACACCGCGTAATAGGTCACCAGATCTATATCTATAAATAGGATACATTGATAGCACATAAAGTTACCTCACGTAATCTCCAAAATGAAGATTTTTTGGAAAAGCATTTCCTGAACTAATTGACCCAGTTGTATCATGTCAGTATAGAACAATGCAGGGATGGCGGGGGAATAGCACTGACGATACCTGTGACTAGTGGTGAGAGCGTAGATGTTGTCTTAGTAGTGCTGATGCAGAGCAACACAATTCCCACACAACTCATGTCATGTGTGTCATGTCATGTCATCATAGCATAACATTCAAATATTTCAACAGCATACAAAAACTATGTGTTAAATTATTACTTGAAGATACAACATGCCATGTTCATAGCTTTCATGAATACAAATCCATTAATTACAGGTGTTCACAGGTGTGGCAGATATACCTGGTTACCTCAAGGTCAATATATTGAACACGCCTAATGAAAAGACAGGTCGATTGAAACAGTTATGGGATAACTCATGAAAGGTGGTTGATGATAAAACTCATTTGTGACAGATTTATGTCTCTCCATCACAGCTAACAGTTCTCAAATAGAAATAACTGCATGGAAACAATATGACATATTTCCTTTGGAGAATTTAGTGACATGTGAGACTCCAAACTGGTACTTCTGTGCAGGATAGACACAAACATTCTGAAACTCAAGGTTTGCATATTCCACATCAAGTTATTGAAATAGCTTTTGCTCAAATAATTACAAAAAGTGTATAAAATGTTTGCAGTCATTGAAATGACCATTTGGTTGTGGTGTGACTATTGTAAACTGTAGATGTGTGCACCTGACACTTGCTTGTAGCATCAGGAGACCATCATCATGAATACTTTTGCCTGAAATCTCAACAACATTTTGCCATCGAAACCAAAGAAGAAAAAAGAAACATCACCCCAAGTAACATTACATGAAAAGTTGTCATTTAAATATCTGGGTAATTTTTGTCAAAGTTTCTAAAATCTAACATTACTTTGTTCGAAAAATGAAATTTGATGATAAAAAACAAAGCAGATGACAATAAAACCAATCGCCCAAATGCATCACGGCACCGGCCATGGTAACCCAATGCATGTCAGTTCCATGCAAATTAAATGCACATGCGTTCCCTCATTTCTTGCCCTATAAAAATCCACCCAGATCGAATAACATTCATTCGTTATTGAATTGCTACCACATGCCAAGATTGACAAGAAATCAGCGACACCAAACCCTTGGACGATTGCAGGCTGGACAAACCGCCTGGCAAGTAGCCAATACATTTCAAGTCCACGTAAGGACCATATACAGGCTCCAGCAACGGTACCAGACCACCAACACTACAGATGACAGACCACGTAGTCGAAGACCAAGGGTCACCACCCGACGTCAGGATCGTCAGATTGTGCGACACCGTTTGTCAACAATTGATGAGCAGACACCTCAACTGTCACAGGCCACACAGAGGTCCCATTCTGACACCACATCATAGCCAGGCCTGACATAGCCAGGCCTGTCTTCAGACCACACGCCATACCTCAATTGGCACATCGTTGCAACCACAAGTTTCAACATGATAACTCCCATGCCCACACTGCGAGAGCAACAAGAGACTTCCTCCAGCAGAATGGCATCAGAACCATGCAGTAGCCTGCCCCCTGTGGGACGAGATTCAAAGACGGCTGAATGACGTCCTACCAAGGCCGACAACTGCAGCTGAACTGCGTCAGGCGTTCTCAGTGTGCGGGCTCAAGTGCCCATGACCTTCATCAACCGCCTCATCCATCACATGTATTGAAGTTGCACCGCAGTCATCAATACATATGGCAGACACATGAGATACTCATTTGTGATGCCATTTTCTCAGAGACTAGTGTTGTGTTTCACTTTAAGAACATTTGACACTTCAATTTCCACCTTGATGATCAGTTTTGCCAAGTTTCATCTTTTTAATATGTCTCAAAGTATGTTTTACAATGTTTGGACAAATATGATTTCTCATATATCTATCCATGGTGATGTTTCTTTTGTGGTTCAGTATATATAGTGATTGTAATTGTCTTTGGGTTGCATAGTGTTTCAGTGAAGTACAATACAGTATACAAGACAGTATACAATACATCACAATACAGTACAATACATCACAGTACAGTACAGAACAATACATCACAATACAGTACAGAACAATACAGTACAGTACATCACAGTACAGTATTGGTATTGTATGTTCAATTGTCATATGGTTTTGCAATTGTAATTGAATAATTATAATCATCATCTGTGCAGTCTCACATGTGTTATTGGGCTCTGATAACTGCGCCATACACCACTATAATAAATATGTGTTGCCATGGGCCACTCCTTGAGTAGACATACATGGGATGTCACCAGTGTGTTACACTCATTTTGTGCAACAACCAAAATGAACACCGACATTCCTTGTTCAATAACCTTATCACTTTTGCAATAGTCAAATTCAATACATTTTCTATTTTCAGAAATTGAAATAAAAAAATATTGTATCTCTATATAACATATAAAAAATATTGCTCACTATATTGCAATGCATAATAGAATAGACATAATAGAAATTGTAATTGACAAAAACATTTGCACCAAATGCAATTATAATTTTTTAGAACAACTTTCAAAGACAGAAAAATAAAAATAAATGTGACCATTGACTATATGACAGATGTAAAAGATGACCATATATCACACATGTAAAATATGTCCATATAATCACACATGAAAAATATGTCCATATATTACACATGTAAAAGATGTCCATATACACTGTATCACACATGTAAAATATGTCCAAATATCATACATGTAAAATATGTCCATATAATCACACATGTAAAAGATGTCCATATATCACACATGTGAAATATGTCCATATATCACACATGTAAAAGATGTCCATATATCATACATGAAATCAATATTATGACCATATAAATAATTGTTGTTAGTTTGTTGTTTAATGCCACACTCAGCAATATTCCAGCTATATGACAGCGGTCTGTAAATAATGAAGTCTTGACCAGACAATTCAGTAATTGATATCATGAGCATTGATCCACGCAATTGGGATCGATGACATGCATCAACTAAGTCAGCGAGCCTGACAACCCGATCCCGTTAGTCACCTTTTACGACAAGCATAGTCGCCTTGTATGGCAAGCATGGGTTGCTGAAGACCTATTCTACCCTGGATCTTCACAGGTCGACCAAATAAATAAGAATATGACCCTATATCACACATGTGAAATATGACCATATGTCACACATGTAAATATGACCCTATGTCACACATGTAAATATGACCCTATATCACATCACACATGTAAATATGACCCTATATCACACATGTAAATATGACCATATGATATAATCAACGAGGAAGGTCATATCTGTTGGCTATAGACAAATAGAATGTGATACCGTTCATGTATAATATACTTAAAAGGCACAATGAAATCCGGCTATAAATGTAGAATATTGTCACTTCTTTAGAACATTGTTCCTTGGTTACATGCACAGTCCTGTAGGATATGAAAGTGGATATGAGAGTGGATATGAGAGTGGCTATGCTCCTATGCTACAGTTTGCACCTGATACATCACCCTGCCGCTAGCACACTATACTACTCGACATCTGTAAGACATGGCACAGATTCCCAAGTCATAACACATCACCAGTTTCCATAACGTCCTGCTTAGTATCAATATACAAACTTGATTTGGCTTCTGTGCCTCTTTCCTCATCTAAAAGGTTTGTTTTATAATTTCATAATCTTTTTCTGTAATACAGAAATCATGAATTTTAAAAATTTACAAGTATATTTATGCCCAGTTTTTAACTTGAATTGACATGATTTTAAAATGAAACCTTTTTTTCTATATACAAAAAGCAGTAATATATGGTATATGGAATAGATGCTAATGCATACAGACTTAGTATGAATAAGGCATCTCGAAAACAGCTGTACATCAGTCCCAGGCTTAGTGTCAACACAGATGTGTCGATGTACATATAGTGTGGGGAAGAATGGCTGGCATTCTGAACAAGGTGTGCAGTTACTGTATTAGCTGTAATTAACACCCATGGCACTCGGACAATTTACAAAGGGGGGCACTTATTACAACCATACACAAATAACGTCTTTGAGGGGCAAGTAGAAGTTGGAGTACTAAGTAATGATGAGATATATGGATGAACAACTTCTTTATACAATTAGGAGCAACACTGCTTGATAACGTTGTAAGAACCTCCACCAACATGTTGCTCCTGATTGTAATACAGAGGTTGTTCATCCATATATCTTACTTACATACACAATAGTTATATCTGTTCGTGAGCGGTATTGAACAAACATAGTTCAAACGTCCGGGAAACTAAAACATTTTGCTACTAGTCACTAAGCAATGACAGGCTCATTCTGCAGCTGCTTTCTGTAAAAACTACCCTCCTCATCCTCTTCAGTCAAAAAAGTCCACCTCTTACAATTTAATACAAGAGAACAAAGGATATTAATAATAAAAAATACATAAAATTTAATTGAATTTCTTTTTCTGTTACATACATATATCTTTCAATTTTTCATATAAAAGAAGTCGTTAAAATTGTTCAATAAGAAATCTCTTCTAAAGATGTCAACAAATTGATCACTATCAGCTAGCTAAGGTAGGGAAGTAGTGTCAGTATGTGGAAGAGGGAACGAAGGAGGACCAACTCAATGGGTAGCAGTGTACGGCACTGCACAAACAAGTCAGTGTAAATGTGAAGATGTTTAAGTGCGAATGTGTGTTGAAAAAAAACTGACTGTCATCGTATGTCGTAAGATTTGGTAAAATGGTAAAACTTCTCTTTAAAGAAAATATCCTGGGTTGACAGAACTTTTCACTGCAACAAACTCCCCCCAAATTACCTGTGTATGTTCACAGTGGCACTCTGGATTAATTTCCCTTGACAAGGTAAAGCTGACAGCTGAAGTTACACGTGAGGGTTTTAAACATAATGGATACAGTCGTATCACAGTCAGAGAACAACCTAAACAAGTGGCATTGCAAAAGCTGTCCCCACTAATAAATATTGTATTACAAATTTGCACAGAGGAAAATATTCTATTGCCAAGCATTTGAAGGGACACAGTAGTGATCAGACAAACAGACAATATTCAGTCTGGGTCACAACCATTGATATTGTACATGTATACAATCAGAATTGTACATGTATACAATCAGAATGAAGAAACACAGTTTTGCTAGAAAATACAATTAAAAACCTCACTGCTGAATCTTGCACAAGGGAGTAAATCTCCTCCTATATCCTCATATTGCACATTTATGCTACACGTACACACAGGTAATGATAATTAGCAAACACATGCCATTTGTCAACAAACCTATAACTCTCCCACCTCTGTATCAATTATACAATCTGGAAGGTGTTATGTTTCTAGATCATGCTGAATAATACTTCAGTATTTGTAGCCAGCACTGAGTTTCCATATTAAAGCAATATATGTATATATTAAAATAGGCTGTCAACAAATTGTGGTTCCGCTGCTGTTGCGACTTGCTGTCCTAATAGGTAAATCTCTGTATGTAGTCTTCTTCAGTAATAAATAGAACATTATCATGTGTTCAAGTCATACTATGTTTACGACACTCAAGTCTAAATTCAGGTATTTCCATCACTCTCGCTCGGTAAATTACGAAATTGAGACACTCATGTCGTAAACATAGTATGACATGAATACTCATATAATATCCTTTATATATCATACCAGGGACATATCTTGTTTATCATACCAGGGACATATCTGTGTTTGTCTTGTTACTGTCATATCTGGCCAAACATTCATGTGAACCAATAACTGTCTGGTTACAGGGGACTTCTCCTTGCTACGCACACTGGGTTCACACATCAGATTTACTTTGCCAAATGCCAGCCAGTATGAATCAACAGCAAACATTTTGTAAGTTGAAATCCAGGCCTCCAGGAAGACAAGTATATATCACAGTTCTCTATCTGTATACTTCTGTTTACTTCCATGAAATCTGTGTACATGATGAGACTAAATCTATATCCACCGAATGATATAACTGTATATATTCTGAAAGTATCGGTACACATTCTACTGACTGTCTGTACACATTCTGAAAGTGTCTGTACACATGCTCAACTTAGTCTGATCCACATCTAAATCAACGTCTTGTGTGAGGAACTCCTCCTCCTCCTGTCATGCATCCTGTCGGGACACACACGTTGTCATCTCACCCATGTGGTGAGGAAACCATTCCTCCCATGGAAGTCAGGAGGGCGTTCCACACAGCATCTGTGTTCCACACACACATGTCCGTACATACTAAGTGCAGCATGATGATGAAGGCAAGCACTCCACCAACTGCCAGCCTGGAACATAATCAGCATCCACACGTCCAAGATGGCAGTCTGAACTAGCAATGTGCTTCTACATGTCCAAGATCACAGTCTGAACTAGCAATGTACTTTACACGTCCAATGGGGCAGTCTAAACTAGCAATCTGCTTGTACACGTCCAAGATGGCAGTCTGAACTAGCAATGTACTTTACACGTCCAATGGGGCAGTCTAAACTAGCAATCTGCTTGTACACATCCAGGATGGCAGTCTGAACTAGCAATCTGCTTTTACATGTCCAAGATAGCAATCTGAACTAGCGATCTGCTCCACTTGAACTATCCTCTTCTCGTGGAGACCTTCAACAGACATGGCAGGACTTAATGACACTGCATATTCCACTGCAAGTTCATTGCAAGGCCAACATTTGATCAAATTTTGTTTACGGATCCGCTGACCTTAAAAAATGATAAGTCCAAACTAATGAAAAGTAGAAACAATATGGATACACATTCAGAGTTTTTAAAAATATAATAATTCTGTCTCTATATCAATACATTCAAATAAGTGACAAGACCAAGTCATTGTATATAAATTACTGGTTACATATTGTACTTCAAGGTGTGGTGCTCATTGGATTTGGTCTGGTTTGTTTGTTTTTTAAGGCCCCACTCAGCAATATTCCAGCTATATGATGGCGGTCTGTAAATAATCAAGTCTGGACCAGGCATTCCAGTAATTGACATCATGAGCATCGATCTACGCGATTGGAATATGATGACAACCATCGAGATAAAGTCTGACAACCTGATACTATCAGTCGCCTCTTATGACAAGCTTGAATTGCTGAAGACCAACTATGATTCATGGGTTTGCTCATTTGAAATCATTGTGTATTGGTGTCAGCATTAATCACAACACAATCACATTGTGCCACTGTGCCACTGTGCCACATCCTACATTAAATGATATTAAACCATAGAACCATTGAAATTTCACTTCATCAGCAGTCTGATTATATCTGTATTATTAACCTAGACTAATGGCAACAATGTTTTGATCTCACCTTGGCAAGTGTGTTGGGAGGCCGTGAACATGGTATGCAGAATACACAGACCCTCCAACATCCCCAGCCTTCATGTAAGCATCCTGCTGCTGTACCTGTGGCATGTTTCGAAAGTCCTTCACATGAACACTTGCCACATAGTTGCGACCTGTACGAGCTGGAGATAACCCACTGGACAGGTCCTCCTCATCACTGGAGTAGTACATGGGGTTCGACCTCTGCTTCGCTTTCTCTGACAGAGATGGCGCCGATGGTGCATGCAGGCTTGCTGACCGCTGGTACTCCTGCAAGAGACTGTTTATCTCACTAGGGTCATGCTGGCGGTCCAGACTAGAGAAGCTCTGCGATTGTCCTCTGGCACCGAGAAACTCCATCATGTTATGCTTCTGAGTTGCCATGTGATTGTCATCGAGACACCTTCCTGTGAACATCTTTGTGAGGTCAGGACCAGGAGTTGTGACATACATGCTCTTTACTTGATGAGACTGGGATGAAAGGTCGGGACCACTGTACATGGACTTGCCTTGTCTTGGCTGTGCAGAATGACTGACTGAATTTAGCAGGTAGGCCCATTGTTGAGAAGATGTTGGAGGCTGGACGCCATTCATCCTCATCAGATTGGTGAGGTAGTTGATATCGATTGAGGTAAGGTTGGGCAAAGTTGGCACACTACTTCCGTTACCGAAAGGTGTTTCAAGCACTTGTGTGACAGCAGGCTGACCCTGATTCATGATGTGAGGGTACGCCTGAGGCTGACCTGGATAGCCAGGCATGTTGTAGCCATGCAAGCCTTCCGCTGGTGGGAGTGGGGGAGCGCTGATGGTGGATCCTCCAGTTGACATGTTCTGTTGCACAATCTGGAGCTGCTGGTGGAAGTGAGCTGTCTGGAGACGCTGGAACCGTTCCTCCTGCTCCAAAGCTTTAAGTCGTAACATCTCCTTCTCCATCTCCAGCTGTCTGTGTTTCTCCATCTCAATCTGACGCTCCTTCTCCTTGATCTGTTCGGACATAAACACTTCCCTAGGGTCATGCTGTTGCTGAGCATTAGGAATATACCCATTCTTCTTCTTATTTTTCTTCTTATAAAGCCGATACCCCAGTGTTGTTTCAATCCCAATATTTCCACGCTGCAAGGAATTAGTTTGTCCTGGGATGTACCCATTCAGTTCAGGATTTAAACTTTCCAACTGGGAGGACATCCGTTGTTGCTGTTCATTTTCCTCTTCAGAGCTCTCCTCTTCTGAAGTCAGAATATTACCTTGTGATAAACGCCTTTCTAATGGTCTTGGCGGTCCATTCAGCTGATTTGATGACACAGAGAGATGCCAGTTTGAGGGAGGTGGTGGAGGAGGAGGAGCAACATCTGAATCCAAATCCATCGACTTCTGCTTCCGAAGCAGTTTTCCTGAAGCTCGACTTAAAGAACCAAAAGCATTTCTAACACTTTTGTTGACCGTCTTTTTCAATTTTCTAATACTACCATACTTATTTTTATCATCATTTGATGATTCTGACTGTTTGCGGATATATTTTCCTTTACTATTTTTCTTTAACTCATTGAATTTGGTTGGAACCATGGATGACTTGAAGCCTTCAGAAGTGCTTCTTTGATGTGAATATGCAGTATGTCTGTCTTCAATGTCATCATCTGACTCAAGGTCATGCTCAGGGGTCCAGTCTTCAGAGAAAACTCTGTGGTGTCCTGGAGTTTTGATCTCTTCAGAGGACAAGTCATCATCATCTGTTTCATGACTGGAGAAGACTTCTGGAGAACGTGATCGGCTGCTACTGATCCACTTCTTGTCCAAGTCTTGACTCAACTTTCTCAATATCTCCACCGATTCACCATGCTTCTTGTCTGACCTAGCAGACATATTTTTTTCCTCCTCTTCGTCTTGATCAACCAACTTTTTCTTTCTCTCTTCCTCCTTCCTTCTTAGGTCTTCCTCTCTCCTCTTTGCTCGATCCTCATAAGCCCTGGCTAACTGCTCCCGGAACATTTCATTTTGATCCTTAGGCTTCTCTAGAGTGATTGGTGGCAGCTTGGGTTTCAACACACGTACTCTGTCAGAATATCCTTCACTCTCACCATGGCCATTGACGAGAGAATTGAGCCTCTTTTCTGGGCTCTTCAATGTTGGATTATTCACATCCTCCTTCTCATGATCACCTTCTGAATCATCATTATCTGACTCTGTAGGGTTGTTGTCAGGAGTCCTACTTGAAATGAGTTCATCTAGTTTACTAATAGCCTGCTGTTCTTCATCACTCGGCGCCACTGACTTCACAGAGGCCTGTGTACAGGAAGGGGGAAGAGAAGTTGGTGGAGGAGGGGGAGAAGATTGAGGAGGTGGTTGTGGTGACGTCGCAGGAGCTGGTTGTGGTGATGTCACAGAAGGTGGTGACAACACAGGAGGTTGAGGTGCTGATGTCATAGGGGGCAGAGTAACAGATGCGGAAGGAGTTGATACAGAGGGTTTTGGAGCCTCAGCAGGAGGTACAACTGAAGAAACAACAGTAGCTGATGATAGCTCCATCTGTGCAGGAGCTGTAGGAATGTTGGAGACATTGGTCGGGGGTGGTGGAGCTGCTTTTGTCTTGGTGCTGAGGATGGAGGCATTTGATGCTACTGACATACGACGCTGGTGCTGTTTCCCTACTGGAACTGGAGGTTCATCCATGTCGTAGTCAATAGGTGGCTCGTCAGCATTATCTTCAACTTTACTTCCTGGAGGAGGTGGAGCTCTCTTCTTCTTACGCTTACTCACCCCCGTTTCAGAACTAGCGGTGCTGGTACTTCGTGTGGACTCACGTGAAGCCTGTCGCAGAAATGGATTATACTGAACATTACTATTATCTGCTAGATCAGTCTGTAGTTTGCCTACACTGATACCAGTCTTTTTCTCTAATTCTTCCAGGTACTTCTGTCTCCGATGTTCAGCCAACTGGGCGTATGTCATGTTGTATGTAACATCAATCTCAAAGTTGCTTCTTACAGGCAGTGACACACCAGTTGGTGTAGCATTAGTGTAAGGTTCTTTTCTCCAGTTGTCATACAAATGATCTCTAGTCTCAGCCAGACTTTCTCTAGGGTCCTCAAAAATGGTATGTTCCTCATTAATTAAACTCATTGTCTTTGAAGGGTGACGCCTATGGCCACGGGGCTTCATCGGTGCCCGATCAAGTGAATGAGTCCGTCTCAGTCCAGAATCAGCTGATTGTTCATTCAGAAGGCCGTCACTACTAGGACCTCTAATAGAAACAACACCGTTTGGATGCTCACTGACAGTTACATCAGTCTTCTTGTCAAAAATTGTCTTTTTCTCAGTGTCAATGTCTTTCACATTCCTACCCTCACCAGGCAACGATGGTTTGTAATTATCACTTGTCTTGGCACCATCATCACTAACATCCATATCCTCCTCTGCATCTCTCTCTTCTTCATCATCCAAGTCATTTTTGTGGAACAACTCCGCGAACTCTGGATGCTGCTTGGACATTTCCTGTGACACCGGCCGCAGTCTCCTCTGAGGCAGTCCTCCCACGGGAAGAACCTTGTTCTCAGGCACAGCATACTTGGGGTTCTTGCACGGACTACGAGGCCGCTTGGGTGGAGATAAAGGACGAGGAGGAGGCACCTTCTTGACAGGAAGAGGCTGAGCCTGGACGGCATGAGGCAGGGTCTCAAGCTGGGCACTGCCTGTTTGACCCATACTGACTTCTACGCACGATCCACAAACAGCAGATTACAAAACACAACTGTTCACATTATTGTACTGTCCACGGAAACAGACGGAAGTGGAACAGCCTCGTGAGATACTGAGGGATACTGCAGGCTACTGTTTGGTGAGTCTTGTATTGCTGGTGTGTTGTCAGAGGGACAAACGGTGGTCTAGTTGCCTGGTTGGTTCGACTGGCATCCAGCAAGCCCTTGGTTCATCTGAATGAAGCATGATGGCCGCCTCGGGTCACAGAGTACAGATTCATGAGCCGGAATGAAAATCTGGAATGAAAATATGAAAAATGAAAAACATGTAGTGAAAACAGACAAGACAAGAATGAATGACGTGATTGTCAACGTGATTGTCTGCGTGATGGTCAGCTGTAGCCCAGCTGTATCACAGCTGATTTCAACACCATCACACAGGTTACACACTGTCACCACTCATTCATCCTTAAACTGGGGGCACAGGTAGCCCAGTCATCTAAGGCACCGCAATTCATTGTTCAGAGTTGCGTCCCTTGGGCATGCTAGAAACTTATGATTGATTGTGGGTTCAAATCCCTGTTCACCCTGATTATGTTTCTAGGTTTGTCATCCTCAAACTACAGCTACATAGTAACATAAAAGAAAACAAGTAGCTATGAGCAGATCATTATTAAAAACTCCTGGTGTTCAATGTGGTTTAAGTCAGGTCAAAGGAACTGCTATCAGAGAATATCAATTTTATGCCTTCACAAAACACTCTTTTCCGATAGCAATCAAGACTGTAACAGCTGTCATCTCCAACATGTCAGAAACAGTGACACACCCTGCCTGTCAAACTCAACAATGACAGCTGTCTTGACATTCAAATTCACTGTGTTATCAATGTACTAGACATAAGAATGAGTGATTAGTGTGACTATATCAAAGTCAGAACTCACTGACTGTTATTACACATTGTTTGTTCACCTGAAGAAAGTTTCCAATTGCATTGCATCTGAAGGAGAAATATTCCCGTTGTTATTGTGCACACTGAAGAAATGGTCCCCAAAGGTTATCAATCATTCAAGCTAAAGCTTGTTTGGGGTATTTTAGTCTCGACAACTGAGATCCACAAGCACTTCGCTTCCTGGTACGTGTCTAATAACAAAATTATCTGTAATCTAAAGTATGCCCACTTGAACAGAGGTCAGTGTGGATAAATAAAGCATGTGAGTTGTTCATGGTCTCAATAAATCTGTAAATAATGACTACGTCATTCCATCAAAATCATCCATGAATAGTGTCATACTGCTGTTATACCATCAAACACATCCATGAATAAAGTCATACTGCTGTCATACCATCAAACACATCCGTAAAAAATGACTACATCATACCATCAAACACATCCATGAATAGTGTCATACTGCTGTCATACCAATCAAGTGTTTCAAGGCATATAGATGTCATGGCTCCAGGGTAATGAGCCTTTGCAATCAAATGTTCTTCAGACAATGGATGTCGTAAATCAGTCGCTATGACAATACCATCAAACACATCCATGAATAGTGTCATACTGCTGTCATACCATCAAACACATTCGTAAATAATGACTACATCATACCATCAAACACATCCATGAATAGTGTCATACTGCTGTTATACCATCAAACACATCCATGAATAAAGTCATACTGCTGTCATACCATCAAACACATCCATGAATAAAGTAATACTGCTGTCATACCATCAAACACATCCGTAAAAAATGACTACATCATACCATCAAACATATTCATGAATAGTGTCATACTGCTGTTATACCATCAAACACATCCGTAAATAATGACTACATCATACCATCAAACACATCCATGAATAGTGTCATACTGCTGTTATACCATCAAACACATCCATGAATAAAGTCATACTGCTGTCATACCATCAAACACATCCATGAATAGTGTCATACTGCTGTCATACCATCAAACACATCCGTAAAAAATGACTACATCATACCATCAAACATATTCATGAATAGTGTCATACTGCTGTTATACCATCAAACACATCCGTAAATAATGACTACATCAAACATATCCATGAATAGTGTCATACTGCTGTTATACCATCAAACACATCCGTAAATAATGACTACATTATACCATCAAACATATCCATGAATAAAGTCATACTGCTGTCATACCATCAAACACATCCGTAAAAAATGACTACATCATACCATCAAACACATCCATGAATAGTGTCATACTGCTGTCATACCATCAAACACATCCATGAATAAAGTCATGCTGCTGTCATACCATCAAACACATCTGTAAATAATGACTACATCATACCATCAAACATATCCATGAATAAGTCATACTGCTGTCATACCATGAAACATCCATGAATAGTGTCATACTGCTGTCATACCATCAAACACATCCACGAAAATTGTCATACTGCTGTCATACCATGAAACATCCATGAATAGTGTCATACTGCTGTTATACCATCAAACACATCCATGAATAAAATTGTCATACTACTGTCATACCAACCCAAGCTGTTGGAGTAATCAACCAAATCACACACAACAAGTACAGATCACTGTGAGCTGATTCTAACTCAGACACCCCCCAGAGGTACAACAACGTTAATCACTTTGTACAGAAGTATGTAATTGAATGTGACAACTTTCTTCTCCAACATCCATGGGAAAATGGCAAATTCTGCACAATGACCTTGAGCCACGCCCACCTTAATTACAGTGCCACCAATGAACACAGACAGTAGGGCCATCATCTATTGTTAGTCCTGCCTGTACCAGCACACATTGTGGGACAGTCGTTAGTCACTAGCTTGTCAAACAGGCAGTTACTGCACCAGCCCGCCCGCCCTCCCTCCCTCCCTCCCATCACTGACTTGAAGGCAGTAGGTCAACTGTACCCAAGAAGCAGCTTCTATATGTTTAGTTATGCAATGCTAACATCTGACCGTGACAGTCTCTCTATGAGAACAGGGTTGTTCTTGAGAGTGGTTTCTGAGTGGCTTCGAGTCTGGACCAGATGATCCAGTAATTGACATCATAAGCATCGATGTACACAATTGGGATACAATTATATGCAACCAAGTCTGCGAGCCTGGCCACCCAATCCAGTTAGTCACCCCTTCTGACAAACATAGTCACCTTTTACGGCAAGCATGAGTTGCTGAAGACCAATTCTACGCCGGATCATCACGGGTGTAAATCTGTGTTTAGGAAACAATAATCATATTTTGGTTTAAATTTCTTGAACAAAATGTCAAGATGCAGGTGGTAGAAATATATAAAGATATATATATAGGTCAAATACATACACGTCAGGTTTGATTTATGGTTCTCTTCTCAAAAAGTCAGAACTACCTTTGTAGTATGTCAGGGGCATATGTATCAGGGAGTCAGGAGCATCTGTATCAGGGAGTCAGGGGCATCTGTATCAGGGAGTCAGGGGCATCTGTATCAGGGAGTCAGGGGAAACTGTATCAGGGAGTCAGGGGCATCTGTATCAGGGAGTCAGGGGCATCTGTATCAGGGAGTCAGGGGCATCTGTATCAGGGAGTCAGGGGCATCTGTATCAGGGAGTCAGGGGCATCTGTATCGGGGAGTCAGGGGCATCTGTATCGGGGAGTCAGGGGCATCTGTATCGGGGAGTCAGGGGCATCTGTATCGGGGAGTCAGGGGCATCTGTATCAGGGAGTCAGGGGGAGGTTGGGGATGCTGTGAGGGGGAGGGGGAGGATGCTGTGAGGTGGAGGTGGGGGATGCTGTGAGGGGGATGTGGGGAATGCTGTGAGGGGGATGTGGGGAATGCTGTGAGGTGGAGGTGGGGGATGCTGTGAGGGGGATTTTGGGGATGCTGTGAGGGGGATTTTGGGGATGCTGTGAGGGGGGTGTGGGGAATGCTGTGAGGGGGAGGTGGTGGATGCTGTGAGGGGGAGGTGGGGGATGCTGTGAGGGGGAGGTAAGGAGGGTTCTGTGAGGGGGATGTTGGGAATGCTGTGAGGGGGAGGTTGGGGATGCTGTGAGGAGAGGGGAGGTTGGGGATGCTGTGAGGAGAGGGGAGGGGGAGGTGGGGGATGCTGTGAGGAGAGGGGAGGGGAGGGGGAGGTTGGAGATGCTGTGAGGAGAGGGCAGAGGAGGTTGGGGATGCTGTGAGGAGTGGGGAGGGGAGGGGGAGGTTAGGGATGCTGTGTTGAGAGGGGAGGGGGAGGTGGGGGATGCTGTGAGGAGAGGGGAGGGGAGGGGGAGGTTGGGGATGCTGTGAGGAGAGGGGAGGGGGAGGTTAGGGATGCTGTGTTGAGAGGGGAGGGGGAGGTGGGGGATGCTGTGAGGAGAGGAGAGGGGAGGGGAGGGGGAGGTTGGGGATGCTGTGAGGAGAGGGGAGGGGGAGGTTGGGGATGCTGTGAGGAGAGGGGAGGGGGAGGTTAGGGATGCTGTGTTGAGAGGGGAGGGGGAGGTGGGGGATGCTGTGAGGAGAGGAGAGGGGAGGGGAGGGGGAGGTTGGGGATGCTGTGAGGAGAGGGGAGGGGGAGGTTGGGGATGCTGTGAGGAGAGGGGAGGGGAGGTTGGGGATGCTGTGAGGAGTGGGGAGGGGAGGGGAGGGTAGGTTGGGGATGCTGTGAGGAGAGGGGAGGGGGAGGTTGGGGATGCTGTGAGGAGTGGGGAGGGGAGGGGAGGGTAGGTTGGGGATGCTGTGAGGAGAGGAGAGGGGAGGGGGAGGTGGGGGATGCTGTGAGGGGGAGGTAAGGAGGGTTCTGTGAGGGGGATGTTGGGAATGCTGTGAAGGGGAGGTTGGGGATGCTGTTAGGAGAGGGGAGGGGGAGGTTGGGGATGCTGTGAGGAGAGGGGAGGGGAGGTTGGGGATGCTGTGAGGAGAGGGGAGGGGGAGGTTGGGGATGCTGTGAGGAGAGGGGAGGGGGAGGTTGGGGATGCTGTGAGGAGAGGGGAGGGGGAGGTTGGGGATGCTGTGAGGAGAGGGGAGGGGGAGGTTGGGGATGCTGTGAGGAGAGGGGAGGGGGAGGTTGGGGATGCTGTGAGGAGTGGGGAGGGGAGGGTAGGTTGGGGATGCTGTGAGGAGAGGGGAGGGGGAGGTGGGGGATGCTGTGAGGGGGAGGTAAGGAGGGTTCTGTGAGGGGGATGTTGGGAATGCTGTGAGGGGGAGGTTGGGGATGCTGTGAGGAGAGGGGAGGGGGAGGTTGGGGATGCTGTGAGGAGAGGGGAGGGGAGGTTGGGGATGCTGTGAGGAGAGGGGAGGGGAGGTTGGGGATGCTGTGAGGAGTGGGGATGCGCACGTTAAATCTTCTATATCAGTCAGACTTGTGATGGGTTTCATTCCCGGTCGCCTTATACACGGAGTATAGGATTTTGGGTTGATTTTTAAGGCGTGTACAGGGGGGTCGTCTTATACGTGGGGTCGCCTTATACACAGCGATATACGGTATGCTGTGAGGAGAGGGGAGGTGAGGGGGAGGTTGGGGATGCTGTGAGGAGAGGGGAGGGGGAGGTTGGGGATGCTGTGAGGAGGGGGATGCTGTGAGGAGGGGGAGGTTGGGGATGCTGTGAGGAGGGGGATGCTGTGAGGAGGGGGAGGTTGGGGATGCTGTGAGGAGGGGGAGGTTGGGGATGCTGTGAGGAGAGGGGAGGGGAGGTGGGGGATGCTGTGAGGAGAGGGGAGGGGAGGTGGGGGATGCTGTGAGGAGAGGGGAGGGGAGGTGGGGGATGCTGTGAGGAGAGGGGAGGGGGAGGTTGGGGATGCTGTGAGGAGAGGGGAGGGGAGGTGGGGGATGCTGTGAGGAGAGGGGAGGGGGAGGTGGGGGATGCTGTGAGGAGAGGGGAGGGGGAGGTGGGGGATGCTGTGAGGAGAGGGGAGGGGGAGGTGGGGGATGCTGTGAGGAGAGGGGAGGGGAGGGGGAGGTGGGGGATGCCGTGAGGAGAGGGGAGGGGGAGGTTGGGGATGCTGTGAGGAGAGGGGAGGGGGAGGTTGGGGATGCTGTGAGGAGAGGGGAGGGGGAGGTGGGGGATGCTGTGAGGAGAGGGGAGGGGGAGGTGGGGGATGCTGTGAGGAGAGGGGAGGGGGAGGTGGGGGATGCTGTGAGGAGAGGGGAGGGGAGGGGGAGGTGGGGGATGCCGTGAGGAGAGGGGAGGGGGAGGTGGGGGATGCTGTGAGGAGAGGGGAGGGGAGGGGGAGGTGGGGGATGCCGTGAGGAGAGGGGAGGGGGAGGTGGGGAATGCTGTGAGGAGAGGGGAGGGGGAGGTTGGGGATGCTGTGAGGAGAGGGGAGGGGAGGGGGAGGTGGGGGATGCTGTGAGGAGGGGGAGGTTGGGGATGCTGTGAGGAGAGGGGAGGGGAGGGGGAGGTTGGGGATGCTGTGAGGAGAGGGGAGGGGGAGGTGGGGGATGCTGTGAGGAGAGGGGAGGGGGAGGTGGGGGATGCTGTGGGGAGAGGGGAGGGGGAGGTTGGGGATGCTGTGGGGAGAGGGGAGGGGGAGGTTGGGGATGCTGTGAGGAGGGGGAGGTTGGGGATGCTGTGAGGAGAGGGGAGGGGGAGGTGGGGGATGCTGTGGGGAGAGGGGAGGGGGAGGTGGGGGATGCTGTGAGGAGAGGGGAGGGGGAGGTGGGGAATGCTGTGAGGAGAGGGGAGGGGAGGGGGAGGTGGGGGATGCCGTGAGGAGAGGGGAAGGGGAGGTGGGGAATGCTGTGAGGAGAGGGGAGGGGGAGGTTGGGGATGCTGTGAGGAGAGGGGAGGGAGGTTGGGGATGCTGTGAGGAGAGGGGAGGGGGAGGTTGGGGATGCTGTGAGGAGAGGGGAGGGGGAGGTTGGGGATGCTGTGAGGAGCAGGGAGGGGGAAGGAGGCTGGGAGGAGACTTGGGAAAAAAAATCATCGGGTTCTACCAATTAAAATGACTGGATCACTGGACAAGCTTTATGTTCTGAAATATGTTGTAGAAGGCGTGACTGAATATATATTCCGTCTCAACAATACCCCCACACACTGAGCATATTAACTGGTTGATCCTGTAGATCTAGCTAAACAAGTGAGTTGCAGCTGCTTCAATGTAAACAACAGGTTCAAGAATTTATGAAATGTAATTACTTGTAATGGCAATTAAAGTGGGTGTGGACGGCAAGTGACACAGTAGGTACATGTCTGCTGCACATGACGAGGCAACACGCCCTGCAGCAATCATCCTTCAGATGTCTGTTGATGTCGGCATCTGTACCATGTTCTGGTCACGGTGTGGAAGCATGACACGCAATTCCTGCACTGCACATAAAAACACCTACTATCAGGACACACCTGGAAGAATTACTGGGTCAAATCAAGTCTGTGGAACTACTTAACTCAATAGACATATGAACAAGAGTTAAAACACATCTGTAACATCATTCTATTGTTGGGACGCACCATTATTTTTCAGAAATGGAGAGTTGTTTGTCAACTGTACATTATGTTTCAGGCATGGAGAGTTGTTTGTCAACTGTACATTATGTTTCAGGAATGGAGAGTTGTTTGTCAACTGTACATTATGTTTCAGGAATGGAGAGTTGTTTGTCAACTGTACATTATGTTTCAGGAATGGAGAGTTGTTTGTCAACTGTACATTATGTTTCAGGAATGGAGAGTTGTTTGTCAACTGTACATTATGTTTCAGGAATGGAGAGTTGTTTGTCAACTGTACATTATGTTTCAGGAATGGAGTGTTGTTTGTCAACTGTACATTATGTTTCAGGAATGGAGAGTTGTTTGCCAACTGTACATTATGTTTCAGGAATGGAGAGTTGTTTGTCAACTGTACATTATGTTTCAGGAATGGAGAGTTGTTTGTCAACTGTACATTATGTTTCAGGAATGGAGAGTTGTTTGTCAACTGTACATTATGTTTCAGGAATGGAGAGTTGTTTGCCAACTGTACATTATGTTTCAGGAATGGAGAGTTGTTTGCCAACTGTACATTATGTTTCAGGAATGGAGAGTTGTTTGTCAACTGTTGAATTAATTTCCACTTAGACGGAACTATGTTTTACTTTCATTGACAAGTGAATAATTTCATTTTTTTTCTGAAAATGTGTTGCCAGCAGGGTTCCATCGTTTGATTTGAGAATGTGTAATTGTTAACCTCAGCTACGGCGGGATGTGAAGGTATGGTGTGGCATTAACTATTAAATATTTTTATAATTTTGCATAATGCTTAAAAGGTCAAAATAAGATGCATATATTTTGTGTTTGAACAGGTTACCTACAACAACATACTTATAGCAATTAGATAAACCTTTGACGAGAAAAATCAAATAAGGTAATATAAATACCCTTTGTTCGGGGCTCTATATTTACTATTATTCCCGTCAGCATGTATTAACAATGTGCAAGCGATTGATAAATACTAGTTTAGGACCCAACAAAATTATGAAGGGCTGTGTACCATGCATTGTAAATGTCAGCTTGCAATGGAGCTTGGTGCAGAGAACGCACCACGGGAGACTCATGCAGTATAAATACAGACAACAAAGAGTTCTGGTTTATTTTTCAAATATTTTCAACAAGAATATTTTGTGAAAGTGTAAGAGTAGGGAAGAGTTTAAGTTGGGGAATATGCTTACCCTGCAGGGCCTCTGCACCAACATGTTTAAGGAATGGAGAGTTACTCGGACGTTCCCCTCTACGAATTATGTATTACAATGAGCAGTATGTGCAGCTCTAACTTTGATCTAATCAAACATACCAGTATGACGCCTCCACACCATCTACTTGTCATGTAGAACTCACTGAACCTATGTATTACATGAGGATGCTGCCACAGATCAGAGACAGCGTCCATGTATCAAGCTGCCCGAGCTATTGTGTCATCGCGGACAACACTTGTGTCATCGCAGACAACACTTGTGTCATCGCAGACAACACTTGTGTCATCGCGGACAACACTTGTGTCATCGCGGACAACACTTGTGTCATCGCGGACAACACTTGTGTCATCGCGGACAACACTTGTGTCATCGCGGACAACACTTGTGTCATCGCAGACAACACTTGTGTCATCGCAGACAACACTTGTGTCATCGCGGACAACACTTGTGTCATCGCAGACAACACTTGTGTCATCGCGGACAACACTTGTGTCATCGCGGACAACACTTGTGTCATCGCAGACAACACTTGTGTCATCGCAGACAACACTTGTGTCATCGCGGACAACACTTGTGTCATCGCAGACAACACTTGTGTCATCGCAGACAACACTTGTGTCATAATATCAGTGTTGCAGGGACATGAATGATATACAGAAAGAACATGTCAAGCAGGACCTCACATACACACACAGCCATGAGTGAGGAGGTGCGTGTAACAACATGTAATATTGCAGTATAGCTGATGAGAGTCAGCATCACAAACTGAACCGAGTGGTCCTCACACATGATGTTACCCTCAACTAGATGAGTGAGTGAGTATGGTTTTAAGCCACTTTTAGCAATATTCCAGCAATATCATGGCAGGGTACACAAGAAATGGGCTTCACACATTGTACCTACGTGGGGAATCGAACCCGGGCCTTTGGCATAACGAGTGAACGCTTTAACCACTAGGCTGCCCGACCGCCCCAGACTCGACTAGGGACGACAACACACAGGGAGAGTGTGCGCTGTAATCGGATCTATATAAACAGATATTGTTAACTGGGAATTAAATTTGTGGATCTGCTGGACTATCACTCCATACTATCATGTAACATGGAACAAAACATGGCATTAGTTAAGTGACATATGCATCACATCCATACATATTGTGTGGGATTAGTATCAGAAAAACTTTGAAACGCCCAAAAGAATTTTTCAGACATCCAAAATCTCAATTGAACCCAGAAAACAGAAAGTTAATGATGTCTTTCTCCTAAGAATCCAGGGTTTCTCTGCCAGTGAATGTAGCTGGCAGAGTACACATGCACCGGTGACGTAATAACCAACGATATATTGCTGAGGCCACTTGTTAGCTGGGGTACAATATTGTAAGCCACATAAATAACCCTTTTGTGACACTTTCTTCTAGTTGTCATAGAAAGAAACATTTCACTTTCAAAAGTAGGACAAATATCTAAACTCACATTTCAATTACGTAGTTACAAGCAAGGGTCACAGTGTCATCAGGGCAAATTGGGGATTTAAACTCATGATCCAAGCAAGGGTCACAGTGTCATCAGGGCAAATTGGGGATTTAAACTCATGATCCAAGCTAGGGTCACAGTGTCATCAGGACAAATTGGGGATTTAAACGCATGATCCAAGCAAGGGTGTGTCATCAGGGCAAATTGGGGATTTAAACTCATGATCCAAGCAAGAGTGTGTCATCAGGGCAAACTGGGGATTTAAACTCATGATCCAAGCAAGGGTCACAGTGTCATCAGGGCAAATTGGTGAGTTAAACTCATGATCCAAGCAAGAGTGTGTCATCAGGGCAAATTGGGGATTTAAACTCATGATCCAAGCTAGGGTCACAGTGTCATCAGGACAAATTGGGGAGTTAAACGCATGATCCAAGCAAGGGAGTGTCATCAGGGCAAATTGGGGATTTAAACTCATGATCCAAGCTAGGGTCACAGTGTCATCAGGGCAAATTGGGGATTTAAACTCATGATCCAGGCAAGGGAGTATCATCAGGGCAAATTGGGGATTTAAACTCATGATCCAAGCAAGGGAGTGTCATCAGGGCAAATTGGGGATTTAAACGCATGATCCAAGCAAGGGAGTGTCATCAGGGCAAATTGGGGATTTAAACGCATGATCCAAGCAAGGGTGTGTCATCAGGGCAAATTGGGGATTTAAACGCATGATCCAAGCAAGGGTGTGTCATCAGGGCAAATTGGGGATTTAAACTCATGATCCAAGCTAGGGTGTGTCATCAGGGCAAATTGGGGATTTAAACGCATGATCCAAGCAAGGGTGTGTCATCAGGGCAAATTGGGGATTTAAACTCATGATCCAAGCAAGGGAGTGTCATCAGGGCAAATTGGGGATTTAAACTCATGATCCAAGCAAGGTGTGTCATCAGGGCAAATTGGGGATTTAAACGCATGATCCAAGCAAGGGTTTGTCATCAGGGCAAATTGGGGATTTAAACGCATGATCCAAGCAAGGGAGTGTCATCAGGGCAAATTGGGGATTTAAACTCATGATCCAAGCAAGGGTGTGTCATCAGGGCAAATTGGGGATTTAAACGCATGATCCAAGGCAGGGTGTGTCATCAGGGCAAATTGGGGATTTAAACTCATGATCCAAGCAAGGGAGTGTCATCAGGGCAAATTGGGGATTTAAACTCATGATCCAAGCAAGGGAGTGTCATCAGGGCAAATTGGGGATTTAAACTCATGATCCAAGCAAGGGAGTGTCATCAGGGCAAATTGGGGATTTAAACTCATGATCCAAGCAAGGGAGTGTCATCAGGGCAAATTGGGGATTTAAACTCATGATCCAAGCAAGGGAGTGTCTTCAGGGCAAATTGGGGATTTAAACTCATGATCCAAGCAAGGGAGTGTCATCAGGGCAAATTGGGGATTTAAACTCATGATCCAAGCAAGGGAGTGTCATCAGGGCAAATTGGGGATTTAAACTCATGATCCAAGCAAGGGAGTGTCATCAGGGCAAATTGGGGATTTAAACTCATGATCATAGCTCTGGCTTGCCTAAGAGGCACTTTTATAGCTGTCACATTTATTTCCCAAAATAAAAATAATGGATGCTAAAAATATCCTTTGTAATGCCCCAAATTCCATGTGATTGCATATTTCACACATACACTAAGTTCTGCAGTCAGCTGGAATTTGTGTAGCCAGGAGATGACGTATGTAAGATGGAGCTCTCAGAATGTCTTTCACTTTCATTACAATACAGCAATCCTCAATAGCAACTTTTTGAAAGGTTCATGAACACTGAATATTTATCTGAAAATGAGAAAAAGAAGTCAACCTTTCATCATTAGATGTCGAAAGAGGTATATTTTAACAGATTTTACATGTATATGAAGCTATTGTTTCAATAACTAATGAGAGATTGTGTTGTATTATTTTCAGTGGAGAAGATGCAGGTCGGTGGCAGCCTCCCCTGCTTTAAGAGGACAAGAGGACAAGATGAAGGTCCTAGCTGTCACCCTGCTCACACCTGACTAAATTATCTCCAAACAATAAACATTCCACCATGAGTATTCCAAGAATTCATAGTTTTATTACCATACCATGACAACAAGACAACATGGCCCTAACTTCAAAAGTTATGACACCTCTATGAAGACATGTCACTAAAGACAAGAACTAACCTGAATATTACCTGCCTACAAGACAGACAGCATTAAACATCCGATCACTTACCTGTGAATGTGTATCTAATACCTCCCACCTCCATGGAGGGTTTCAGTGAGGGAGTGTACTCTGACTATCTAACAGCGGACATGTTCACTGACAACTATCTACTTGATTTACGCCTCAACGGGCAACCTGCCCAGCTGGTCACTGGAGCATAGCCTGAACTGCTTGTCCTGTGACATTCAGCTATTCCCACTGCTACCTTTTGACAACTGTCTATTTATAGCCCGTTCAAACCACATTGTACCATCAGGTCAACCAGACTTGATTCATTCAAAGTTTAATGTCTTTACATGTATACAACAAAAATGGAACATAACACTTATATAGACAGTGAGTGCTTCACACACAGTAAGGAATGATGACGTTTTACAAAGCTAGTTGATGCACGGGATATCAAACTGTACATAACACAGTTAAAGACTTCACCACTTCATGACACAAGTTGCCAACTAGTTTGTTATCACTTAATATCAAATATATGATCACATTTTTCAATAGGGATAGCATTAATTGATAAAACATGATAATCATATCAGGTTGTTCCTCAAATATGTAAGAAATTTCTTTAATGTCCTCAGGCCATAGTTTTCACTTAAGGCTTTCGTTGTCCTATGACATACATGAGAGCGAACCTCCTCTTTCACACAAGTTTATATTCCTCATTTCAGAGTGGCATTATAATCTAGGACGGGAGGGCATAATGAAACTGTCAGACTTCTGTATGTTTACCAGATTTTTGTTCAAGGTTTCAGATGGAAAACTGCAGTATATTTTGTATAAAACTCAATTACATTATTTTTAAAAATTCCAAGTCATTTCTCATTTAAACATCATGTCAGTTTAATGAGGGAGGATAGCTTGAAGTGCAGCAAGTCACAGACGGGAACAGCTTGGGTTAAACCCTGGAACTGGAGTAAAACTGTACGCCCAGCACACATAACTGTTCTCATCCAGAATCCCTACAGGGCTTTTAAATACTGACATCCATCAATTAGTGATTTAGAGTTAATCCTAACATAAAGATTTACCACTGATACACCACCCTGTGAATATACCATTGATACACCGCCCTGTGAATATACCATTGATACACAGCCCTGTGAATATACCATTGATACACCGCCCTGTGAATATACCATTGATACACCGCCCTGGGAATATACCACTGATACACCGCCCTGGGAATATACCATTGATACACCACCCTGTGAATATACCATTGATACACCGCCCTGTGAATATACCATTGATACACCACCCTGGGATTATACCATTGATACACCACCCTGGGAATATACCATTGATACACCACCCTGGGAATATACCATTGATACACCACCCTGGGAATATACCATTAATTACCCCACCCTGTGAATATACCATTGATACACCACCCTGTGAATATACCATTGATACACCACCCTGTGAATATACCATTGATACACCACCCTGGGAATATACCATTGATACACTGCCCTGGGAATATACCATTGATACGTCGCCCCGGGAATATACCATTAATATACCATTGATACACCACCCTGTGAATTTACCATTGATACACCACCCTGGGAATATACCATTGATACACCACCCTGGGAATATACCATTGATACACCGCCCTGGGAATATACCATTGATACACCGCCCTGAGAATATACCATTGATACACCACCCTGTGAATATACCATTGATACACCGCCCTGGGAATATACCATTAATATACCATTGATACACCACCCTGTGAATATACCATTGATACACTGCCCTGGGAATATACCATTGATACACCACCCTGGGAATATACCATTAATATACCATTGATACACCACCCTGTGAATATACCATTGATACACCGCCCTGGGAATATACCATTGATACACCACCCTGGGAATATACCATTGATACACTGCCCTGGGAATATACCATTGATACGTCGCCCCGGGAATATACCATTAATATACCATTAATATACCATTGATACACCACCCTGGGAATATACCATTGATACACCACCCTGGGAATATACCATTGATACACCACCCTGTTAATATACCATTGATACACCACCCTGTGAATATACCATTGATACACCACCCTGTGAATATACCATTTGTACACCACCCTGGGAATATACCATTGATACACTGCCCTGGGAATATACCATTGATACACCACCCTGGGAATATATCATTGATACACTGCCCTGGGAATATACCATTGATAAACCGCCCTCTTAACTCTGCATTGCAGACCAAAGATCAGTACTGGGACTTGAAGGAATGATCCATGGTGGTGGATGATGCTTATCCAAGACTGCTGTAGACCAGAGAGACACGCAGTTTGCATCCATGAGCAGCTAGAGCTGTTATTAGGTTACAACTGTTATTAGGTACTGACAAGGTAATGTCTGTTGTGATGGTGTAATTATCCTGTCAGAGAGCTCAATATGTGTACTTATATTATGACAATAAACATAATAAGATTTGCACACGCAGAATATAATCATGCCATCACATCATTTAATATCCAACTCCAATATTACCTGACCACCTCCAGGGTTACAGGTAGAGCGTCGCCTCATCATACCGAAAAGTGTTAAAACAATGGTACTTGTTGTTACCCTGTCTGGCGCTCAGGATTTCTAAGGGGCTAAAACAAGACTGGTCATACTTGTTGTTACCCTGTCTGGTGCTCAGGATTTCTAAGGGGCTAAAACAAGACTGGTCATACTTGTTGTTACCCTGTCTGGCGCTCAGGATTTCTAAGGGGCTAAAACAAGACTGATCGGCTCGGAGAGAGGAAATAAGAAGGAAGCCCAGTGACAAATCTATTTCCCCAAGTATGTAGGGCTACAATCTATCCATCTTCCCGAGGCAAGAGAGTAAACTGACTATAAAAGTCCAGTTTCCGACCTTGCCAAACTAGGCTGGTATCATGGAGTTACAATTTGTCTGGACTAACGAGTCTATGCATAGTCCAATCAAAAACATGCACCGAAGTCAAAATCCGGTTCGTAACCTGTCGTGCAGATTTCGATCGATTGCAGGTTTTGCAAAGCATGTGCACCGCCAACTCGTTGTCAGCAGATATTTTCCAAATCTTTTGATGTTTTTAATCAAGGTGCTCACATGATTTGATGCATTTCGCGATGTAAGACACGTTTTATCACAATATAGATCTTGATAATCAATCAGATCGGCCTGACTAAGCGCCACCATTTTGTGTGAAGCAAACGCAAGTGATACGAGAGGTGGAATCTGATTTGTCCATAGGAGAGGCTTAGAAGGGACATAATTGGTAATAGCCACTGGTGGCGCAACGATCGAGCCAAGTAATTCCTGCCTAGTTCGGCAAGGGTGGAAACTGGACTTTTAAAGTCAGTTTACTCCCTTATGCAATCTATCTATTGTATACATATATTAATAAACTATACCATTCATCTACAGAATTACATTATGAAAGGAATTAGCCAAGTTCACAAGTAGTAAAAACTTCAACGAACTGTTAATTAATGTCTTGGCAGTACCACATTCTGGAACAAAAATGTATAAAATACAGAAATATTACCCTTTTCAGTCACTTCATTTTAAAATCATCTTGATGTTATCAATGTAGTTATCTATAATTTTGTTGTGACCTAGCATGGAGCTGAATCCATTCCCAACTGTCCTAGTGCAGACATACAGGTCTAGCCAATCTTCAAACAATTTAATCAACAGGCATAAAAAACAATAAGTCAGAAATATATTCTTGGCTACTACTTACAAGCGACCACCTGATTTATTGCCTGGTGAATTACCTGAAGCCATATAGAACACGTTTAGGAAATAAACAAACAGATTTCCTATCGGGATGGTTGACAGCGAGCGTGGAGGTCACGCTGTGTGCGTGGAGGTCACACTCCCAGCCAGATAGTGAGTCAGTGGAACCATCAAAGTGATATACATCTACTATTGAATAACTGGAGAGACCACTCAATGGTCAAACACGTTGTAAATTTAACAGTAAATCTTTGCTTGGCTGTGAACGGCTTTGATCTTGTACAGGAATGTCCAACACTGGGTGACCTATCTCCCCAGGTCACCTGTTACACATTCTCATTAGAAATCAAAGTTGGATACGGAATATTCCAAATACTGAAGACTAACACAATTGAATATATGTCATATTATTTGTAGTTGGCAACCTGTTAATAATCATGTCTGGACCATTATGAATTATGAACAACAATCAACATCATCAGTATATGAACGCAGTTAGCCACGCCACTCGATACAGTAAGTCCTGATTATAAGGCAAATAGAGGAAGGGTTAGGGTAAGGGTTATCAGTATATGACCCCAGTTAGCCACACCACTCGATACAGTAAGTCCTGATTATAAGGCAAATAGAGGAAGGGTTAGGGTAAGGGTTATCAGTATATGACCCCAGTTAGCCACGCCACTCGATACAGTAAGTCCTGATTATAAGGCAAATAGAGGAAGGGTTAGGGTAAGGGTTATCAGTATCAGTATATATGAGTGAGTGAGTTTATGCTTTACGTCACATAGGCAATATTTCAGCTATATCATGACGATTTTTATACACACATTTGATCATATGGCCGTCAGTATTTTCAATGTTTAGCAATAATTCAGCAAGCAATAATTTTGGTTGTTGTTGTTTAACGCCACACTCAGCAATATTCCAGCTATATCACAGCGTTCTGTAAATAATCGAGTCTGGACCAGATATTCCAGTGATTGACATTATGAGCATCGATCCATGCAATTGGGATATGGTGACATGCATCAACCAAGTCAGCGAGCCTGACCACGCCTCTTACAACAAGCATAGTCACTTTCTACGGCAAGCATGGGTTGCTGAAGATCTATTCTACCCCAGATCTTCACGGGTCCAATAATTTTGGTTATTACAATTTGAAACATATAGTACATGATTTCACTGTCATAATTAACAATATTTATAGGTTATCAAGAATGCTATACCGTATATGACCGCGGATAAGCCGACCCCGTAGATAAGCCGAGGTGTTAACTTGACCATTGAAATACGAAAGAAAATGATATGACCCGCAGATAAGCCGAACCAGGAATTGAAAGGCAAAAAACACTGCAAAGTCGGACTGCAAGACATGTGCCGGAACTCACAGATATTCAAAAATATAAGATGAAAAACGTTGTAATTATATTGAAAAAGTCATTATTATTTCTAATAAAGATTTAACAAACCAGTCATCCACTTTCATTATTTGGGAAGCTGTTTCTCGTGGGTTTTTTTATTCTCATAATGATCGTTAATGTTGCAATCAACAACCAAGCGCCATTTTGTGAATCGGTGTATATAGAATTATGAACCCGTGAGAAAATATATCAGCTGGAGCGAAGACTTGCAGTTTGAATTCAGCATCGTAAGCATGGCGTTTTCATTTCAAACTCATGATGAGAGTGTGATGACGATCGCTAAGCACCCACAACTTGAAAATGTTTGTGTAAACAACATGACAATACCAATCGCCCCGTTATTATCAATGCTCATTTCCTTGTGTACCGTGTTGCTTTTTAAACAACAGGAAGCAATCACAGTGGTCACCGTTTGTGACGTCACAGGAAACAGCTGATCACATGTTTTTGCAAATGGCGAACGGAATAACTCGCCGATACAGTTGTTTATTTGCCTCTTTCAATAAAGGTAGACACTTGTTCACTATCAATTTATGAACTTTGCAAAACGTACGTAATAGCTATTGGCAATTTTATCTGGGGTTTATATGTTATAGGTGTGAATTACATATATTGTTACATGTAAAGATTGTGGAGTTTACGAAGAACGATAAACTTTGAACATTCAATTGAAAACTTATTATCGGAAGTAGTAACATGCATAACATTTTCTTATTAATGACAACATTGGTGTATAATAATAACTTTATTGATAATTTATAACAATAATGGCTCTAGTCGTGGCAACTCCAAACTTTCGGGAAGTTGTAATCTATCGGACCCTCATTCAGGCGATGTTTCTGACAGATCACAATCTGAAAAATACTATCATGAAAGTGTATCACTTTCTACAGAATCTTTTTTCTGGTCCTCAAAATTCGGCTTATACGCGGTCATATACGGTAACCATTTTCCTGATCTCAAATAATTGTCTGAAAAAACTGCTCAAGTTGTGCTCACATGGTGTTTGTTTTCTCACTGATCCATGCTGGGGCTCGGGTGTGCCTGGAAAACACCCTGTAGTGTGTCACAGGCATAATCACTGTGTCCACATACATGACAAGTGATTGGTTTATAAGACATCTTATCATGCTTTTGTTGTCATTTCCAAATTGGGTCAAATCTCTACTATATTTACTGTAATCCTCAGGCTACATATACAAATAACGGACTTCATATGGACACATGAGTAGTGGCTTACCTGATTTACCAACATCTTTCTTAGTGGATTTCACTAGGGTGAGTAGGTGAGCGAGTAGTGGCTTTCTTGATTTACCAACATCTCTCTTAGTGGATTTCACGAGGTTGAGTAAGTGAGCGAGTAGTGGCTTACCTGATTTACCAACATCTCTCTTAGTGGATTTCACGAGGGTGAGTAAGTGAGCGAGTAGTGGCTTTCTTGATTTACCAACATCTCTCTTAGTCGATTTCACTAGGGTGAGTAAGTGAGCGAGTAGTGGCTTTCTTGATTTACCAACATCTCTCTTAGTCGATTTCACGAGGGTGAGTAAGTGAGCGAGTAGTGGCTTATCTGATTTACCAACATCTCTCTTAGTGGATTTCACTAGGGTGAGTAAGTGAGTGAGTAGTGGCTTACCTGATTTACCAACATCTCTCTTAGTGGATTTCACGAGGGTGAGTAAGTGAGCGAGTAGTGGCTTATCTGATTTACCAACATCTCTCTTAGTGGATTTCACTAGGGTGAGTAAGTGAGCGAGTAGTGGCTTTCTTGATTTACCAACATCTCTCTTAGTGGATTTCACTGGGGTGAGTAATAGAGCGAGTAGTGGCTTTCTTGATTTACCAACATCTCTCTTAGTGGATTTCACGAGGGTGAGTAAGTGAGCGAGTAGTGGCTTTCTTGATTTACCAACATCTCTCTTAGTGGATTTCACGAGGGTGAGTAGGTGAGCGAGTAGTGGCTTTCTTGATTTACCAACATCTCTCTTAGTGGATTTCACTAGGGTGAGTAAGTGAGCGAGTAGTGGCTTTCTTGATTTACCAACATCTCTCTTAGTCGATTTCACTAGGGTGAGTAAGTGAGCGAGTAGTGGCTTTCTTGATTTACCAACATCTCTCTTAGTGGATTTCACTAGGGTGAGTAAGTGAGCGAGTAGTGGCTTTCTTGATTTACCAACATCTCTCTTAGTGGATTTCACGAGGGTGAGTAGGTGAGCGAGTAGTGGCTTTCTTGATTTACCAACATCTCTCTTAGTGGATTTCACTAGGGTGAGTAGGTGAGCGAGTAGTGGCTTTCTTGATTTACCAACATCTCTCTTAGTGGATTTCACTAGGGTGAGTAAGTGAGTGAGTAGTGGCTTACCTGATTTACCAACATCTCTCTTAGTCGATTTCACTAGGGTGAGTAACAGAGCGAATAGTGGCTTTCTTGATTTACCAACATCTCTCTTAGTGGATTTCACGAGGTTGAGTAAGTGAGCGAGTAGTGGCTTTCTTGATTTACCAACATCTCTCTTAGTGGATTTCACTAGGTTGAGTAAGTGAGCGAGTAGTGGCTTTCTTGATTAACCAACATCTCTCTTAGTCGATTTCACTAGGGTGAGTAAGTGAGCGAGTAGTGGCTTTCTTGATTTACCAACATCTCTCTTAGTGGATTTCACGAGGGTGAGTAGGTGAGCGAGTAGTGGCTTTCTTGATTTACCAACATCTCTCTTAGTGGATTTCACTAGGGTGAGTAAGTGAGTGAGTAGTGGCTTACCTGATTTACCAACATCTCTCTTAGTCGATTTCACTAGGGTGAGTAACAGAGCGAATAGTGGCTTTCTTGATTTACCAACATCTCTCTTAGTGGATTTCACGAGGTTGAGTAAGTGAGCGAGTAGTGGCTTTCTTGATTTACCAACATCTCTCTTAGTGGATTTCACTAGGTTGAGTAAGTGAGCGAGTAGTGGCTTTCTTGATTAACCAACATCTCTCTTAGTCGATTTCACTAGGGTGAGTAAGTGAGCGAGTAGTGGCTTTCTTGATTTACCAACATCTCTCTTAGTGGATTTCACTAGGGTGAGTAAGTGAGCGAGTAGTGGCTTTCCTGATTTACCAACATCTCTCTTAGTGGATTTCACGAGGGTGAGTAGGTGAGCGAGTAGTGGCTTTCTTGATTTACCAACATCTCTCTTAGTGGATTTCACTAGGGTGAGTAAGTGAGCGAGTAGTGGCTTACCTGATTTACCAACAACTCTCTTAGTCGATTTCACGAGGGTGAGTAAGTGAGCGAGTAGTGGCTTTCCTGATTTACCAACATCTCTCTTAGTCGATTTCACGAGGGTGAGTAGGTGAGCGAGTAGTGGCTTTCTTGATTTACCAACATCTCTCTTAGTGGATTTCACTAGGGTGAGTAAGTGAGCGAGTAGTGGCTTTCTTGATTTACCAACATCTCTCTTAGTCGATTTCACTAGGGTGAGTAAGTGAGCGAGTAGTGGCTTTCTTGATTTACCAACATCTCTCTTAGTCGATTTCACTAGGGTGAGTAATAGAGCGAATAGTGGCTTACCTGATTTACCAACATCTCTCTTAGTGGATTTCACTAGGGTGAGTAGGTGAGCGAGTAGTGGCTTTCTTGATTTACCAACATCTCTCTTAGTGGATTTCACTAGGGTGAGTAATAGAGCGAATAGTGGCTTATCTGATTTACCAACATCTCTCTTAGTGGATTTCACTAGGGTGAGTAATAGAGCGAATAGTGGCTTACCTGATTTACCAACATCTCTCTTAGTGGATTTCACGAGGGTGAGTAAGTGAGCGAGTAGTGGCTTTCTTGATTTACCAACATCTCTCTTAGTGGATTTCGCTAGGGTGAGTAAGTGAGCGAGTGGGTCAGCGGGTGTGAACAGTCTTCAGTGTGGGGATCTGATCTTGGACAAGTAATTGTTAACGCACGACCACCACCACCACCACCACCACACTACCAGAGCTGGCCTATGTTTACCAAGCTGAGTGACTGAAGCTAGACCTAACGCAGCAACTTCTACAGTCAAATGGCAGTCAAGTCGCACAGTCAAGCCACACAGTCAAGTCACAGTCATGGGTCTATGACGTCACTTGTGAAGCAGTCATGACCATCAGTTCACACAACATACCAGTATGTTCGTTTGTGCATTGAAACAATAAAATATCGCTTGATATATTAACCAACATGTATGGTAATCGTGTTTCTTTTGGTAGTGAGTGTACAAACAAATGTCTAGCATAGAACAATATCAGGGCAACAGTTACAGTCGTTTAACCGAAACCCCAAAAAACCTCAGCGTGACCTGAGTACAAGGAAGATGGTACCACACAAACCTCAGTGTGACCTGAGTACAAGGAAGATGGTACCACACAAACCTCAGTGTGACCTGAGTACAAGGAAGATGGTACCACACAAACCTCAGTGGGACCTGAGTACCAGGAAGATGGTACCACACAAACCTCAGTGTGACCTGAGTACCAGGAAGATGGTACCACACAAACCTCAGTGGGACCTGAGTACAAGGAAGATGGTACCACACAAACCTCAGTGTGACCTGGGGACCTATTGTGCACTTCAAGCATGATTTGAAGACAAGCATGGGGTGCTCAGGACATATTGTGCACTGCAAACATGATTTGAAGACACGTATGGGGTGCTGGGGACCTATTGTGCACTGCAAGCATGATTTGAAGACATGTTTGTGGTGCTGGGGACCTATTGTGCACTGCAGGCATGATTTGAAGACATGTTTGTGGTGCTGGGGACCTATTGTGCACTGCAAGCATGATTTGAAGACAAGCATGGGGTGCTGTGGACCTATTGTGCACTGCAAGCATGATTTGAAGACAAGCATGGGGTGCTGGGGACCTATTGTGCACTGCAAGCATGATTTGAAGACAAGCATGGGGTGCTGGGGACCTATTGTGCACTGCAAGCATGATTTGAAGACAAGCATGGGGTGCTGGGGACCTATTGTGCACTGCAAGCATGATTTGAAGACAAGCATTGTGCACTGGGGACCACTGTCAGACAAGCATGGGGTACTGGCGACCACTGTGAGACAAGCTTGGGGTATTGGCGACTTCTGTTAGACAAGCTTGGGGTATTGGCGACTACTGTTAGACAAGCATGGGGTATTGGCGACTACTGTTAGACAAGCTTGGGGTATTGGCGACTACTGTTAGACAAGCATGGGGTACTGGCGACCACTGTGAGACAAGCTTGGGGTATTGGCGACTACTGTTAGACAAGCATGGGGTATTGGCGACTACTGTTAGACAAGCTTGGGGTATTGGCGACTTCTGTTAGACAAGCATGGGGTACATGAGACCTCTGTTAGACAAGCATGGGGTACTGGGAACCTATTCGACCATGCAATTTCCACTGCACTTGAGTGTAGGAAAGATAATGAACACATTCTGCATGTCCTGCCCTTCCAAAAAGATCACAATGTGACCAAACCAGAATGGATGTGATTATCAGACTTAAGGAGGGGAAAAAGGTTTATTGATGCAATAAAACATCATGAAAAACTCCCTCAGGCTCAATCAAATATTCGCAGTTTGAACGTATTGCACTTGCCAGATAACATGGAGACGTTTGTTCACGACAGGGGCCACTGTGTTGGTTCAGTCATGTATCACTCAAATATGTCAAAGTCAGGGACATACAGAAAATGAAAATGTCATGCACTTTGAATAACTCCTGTGAATTCAGAATTATCTCCCTTTGATGACTCAGGATACTATCATATGTGAAGTCATGAGTTGCATCTGCCTGGGTCAGGCAAACCTGTGATAGATAGCATGAACACTGACAGTCAGCAAGGTCACACACAGTGAACCACATGAACTCACACAAGTCAGCTCTTTCAATAAATATGGGGTGCCTGGGTCTATTCCCAATAGTCAGACTCCGAATGCCCACAAGTACATAGCACTGGGAACCAATTTGGCAACAGAATGTACACAGCACCAAACATGTTTACACCTAGTCTGTCCTGCAATCACCACTGTCAGACAAGTCTCAGAATTCCCACAGAGACCGTTCTGTGTGAATTGTCACAAACAATATAAGTTGTGGCAGGATCACGAGGGGTACATGGGGTTGTATATGTCCTGCATTAGGTTTTATACCATAAGCCTAACTTGGGATGCATAAAACCCCATGTACACCTCGTGATGCTACAACATATCTAGCTTACCAACATGTTTTGATGTGACTTTGTAAAAGAACTGACACAAATTCAAAATTGATAGAAAACAGCTGCTCGATTGAGCTGAGGTTCAACTTGTGCTATGTCACGTGACTTCCATTGACTCGGGAAAAGCGTACTGCATTTTGCATTGAAGCGGGATATAAGGGATTTATTCTGCCTCTCAGATGTCCAAGTGCAGCCTGCATTGCTCGTGGCGGGGTATAAGAGATTTATTCTCCCACTGAGAAATTTATTACCCTCTAAGGCGGGTTACACAGTATTTTATCAAGATCATGTGGACCAATCAGATCTCATCATTCTGACATGTAGGTATGATAATACAGTTTATTCAGAAGGGTATATTTTGAAAGAACATTTCTTTCTTTTCAAAAACCAATGAAGAGTCACACTAAAATCACCTTTTAACCAAGCTCAGGACATCCTCCCTCACAAAAGTAATCTAATAACTTTACGGAAATGCTATACAAAAAGCATTCCTTCTCCGCAATCACCAGCTTCATCTCAGCTAACCCACAACACTTCCAACAGAATAAAACTAGGAGATCTCCATGAAATCATACAGATACCACACAGGTAGCACACAAGCACAACATAGCTACCCTGCAGGTAACACGCAGGTATCACACAGGCACAAGGAATCCACACTGCTAAAACACAGGTATCACACAGGTACCACACAGGTACCACACAGGTATCATACAGGTATCACACAGGCACAAGGCACCCACACTGCTACAACGCAGGTACCACACAGGTATCACACAGGTACCACACAGGTACCACACAGGTATCACACAGGTATCACACAGGTATCACACAGATATCACACAGGCACAACACAGGACCCACACTGCTACAACACAGGCATCACGCAGGCATCACAGAGGTACCACACAGGTATCACACAGATACCACACAGGTATCACACAGGTATCACACAGATACCACACAGGTATCACACAGGTATCATACAGTTATCACACAGGTATCATACAGATATCACACAGGCACAACACAGGATCCACACTGCTACAACGCAGGCATCACGCAGGTATCACACAGGTACCCCACAGGTATCACACAGGCACAACACAGGATCCACACTGCTACAACGCAGGCATCACAGAGGTACTACGCAGGTACCCCGCAGGTACCCCACAGGTACCCCACAGGATCCACACTGCTACAACACAGGCATCACGCAGGTATCATACAGATACCACACAGATACCAAACAGCTACCCCACAGGTAGCAAACAGGTATCATACAGTTAGCAAACAGGTAACACACAGGTACCACACAGGTAACACACAGGTACCATGCAGGTGTCACACAGGTGCCACACAGGCACAACACAGGTGCCACACAGGCACAACACAGGTGCCACACAGGCACAACACAGGTGCCATGCAGGCACAACACAGCTACCACGCAGGCACAACACAGCTACCACGCAGGTATCACACAAGTGCCACGCAGGCACCACACAGGTTCCACGCAGGCACAACACAGGTGCCACACAGGCACAACACATGTGCCACACAGGCACAGCACAGGTGCCACGCAGGCACAACACAGGTGCCACGCAGGCACAACACAGGTGCCACACAGGCACAACACAGGTGCCACACAGGCACAGCACAGGTACCACACAGGCACAACACAGGTACCACCAAGGCACAACACAGGTACCACACAGGCACACCACAGGTGCCACACAGGCACAACACAGGTGCCACACAGGCACAACACAGCTACCACGCAGGTAACACGCAGGTAGCACAACACAGGTGCCACACAGGCACAACACAGGTACCACAAAGGGGAGTTGTGCTAGTGAAAACCTCAGTCCTATGGATACATCACAGTGGCGATGACACTGATGTCACTGTTGTTTTGACTTTGTACCTGGCAAGAAACAGACTGTCTGTGTCAGAGTCATTTGTGGACTGTTTAATGGAGTATTTGACTGATAAATTTTAAGGGACTGTCGCAGATGAAACAAAGGAAGAAGCTGGAAGCAAACAATGGACACAAGAAAAGAATGAAGTCACAAGCTCAAATATTACATCCACACTAAAGGCCAGACTTCATCACCAGGTGTACGGACAGGTCAACAACTATGTTTTTCAAAAACTATCAGAACAATTTATTTTTTTAATAAAATCTTAAGCCACCTCCCCCCACCCCACCCAACCCCCGGAATATCAAAAGGTAGATTCCTTGGCACCAGCAGCATGTCAGCTGAATATGTACAAACCATGATGGTCAACTTCCTTTCTCACAATTTATCAAGCATGTTATGAGGGTGTCACATTCTACATCGAAACATTGACAATCCACACATAGTGTCATTAGTCAACTTCTAAATGTTGTATAACACAACACACAAGACTCTTGTCTTTGTATATCAGCACCATATCAACTAACATTCCCCATTTTGTTCGTAAGCCATGTATGGAGCAGTGTGTACCACTGTGTGCCACCAGTGAGTCCTGCCCTGTATATTGGGGGTGAGGTGTGCCACCAGTGAGTCCTGCCCTGTATACTGGGGGTGGAGGTGTGCCACCAGTGAGTCCTGCCCTGTATACTGGGGGTGGAGGTGTGCCACCAGTGAGTCCTGCCATGTATACTGGGGGTGTAGGTGTGCCACCAGTGAGTCCTGCCATGTATACTGGGGGTGTAGGTGTGCCACCAGTGAGTCCTGCCCTGTATACTGGGGGTGGAGGTGTGCCACCAGTGAGTCCTGCCATGTATACTGGGGGTGAGGTGTGCCACCAGTGAGTCCTGCCCTGTATACTGGGGGTGAGGTGTGCCACCAGTGAGTCCTGCCCTGTATACTGGGGGTGAGGTGTGCCACCAGTGAGTCCTGCCCTGTATACTGGGGGTGGAGGTGTGCCACCAGTGAGTCCTGCCCTGTAGCCTGGGGGTGAGGTGTGCCACCAGTGAGTCCTGCCCTGTATACTGGGGGTGTAGGTGTGCCACCAGTGAGTCCTGCTCTGTATACTGGGGGTGGAGGTGTGCCACCAGTGAGTCCTGCCCTGTATATTGGGGGTGAGGTGTGCCACCAGTGAGTCCTGCTCTGTATACTGGGGGTGGAGGTGTGCCACCAGTGAGTCCTGCCCTGTATACTGGGGGTGGAGGTGTGCCACCAGTGAGTCCTGCCCTGTATACTGGGGGTGGAGGTGTGCCACCAGTGAGTCCTGCCCTGTATACTGGGGGTTGAGGTGTGCCACCACTGAGTCCTGCTCTGTATACTGGGGGTGTAGGTGTGCCACCAGTGAGTCCTGCCCTGTATACTGGGGGTGGAGGTGTGCCACCAGTGAGTCCTGCCCTGTATACTGGGGGTGGAGGTGTGCCACCAGTGAGTCCTGCTCTGTATACTGGGGGTGGAGGTGTGCCACCAGTGAGTCCTGCCCTGTATATTGGGGATGTAGGTGTGCCACCAGTGAGTCCTGCCCTGTATACTGGGGGTGTAGGAGTGCCACCAGTGAGTCCTGCCCTGTATACTGGGGGTGGAGGTGTGCCACCAGTGAGTCCTTCCCTGTAGCCTGGGGGTGAGGTGTGCCACCAGTGAGTCCTGCCTTGTATACTGGGGGTGTAGGTGTGCCACCAGTGAGTCCTGCTCTGTATACTGGGGGTGGAGGTGTGCCACCAATGAGTCCTGCCCTGTATATTGGGGCTGAGGTGTGCCACCAGTGAGTCCTGCTCTGTATACTGGGGGTGAGGTGTGCCACCAGTGACTCCTGCCCTGTATATTGGGGTTGAGGTGTGCCACCAGTGAGTCCTGCCCTGTATACTGGGGGTGGAGGTGTGCCACCAGTGACTCCTGCCCTGTATACTGGGGGTGGAGGTGTGCCACCAGTGAGTCCTGCCCTGTATACTGGGGGTGGAGGTGTGCCACCAGTGACTCCTGCCCTGTATACTGGGGGTGTAGGTGTGCCACCAGTGAGTCCTGCTCTGTATACTGGGGGTATAGGTGTGCCACCAGTAAGTCCTGCCCTGTATACTGGGGGTGTAGGTGTGCCACCAGTGAGTCCTGCCCTGTATACTGGGGGTGGAGGTGTGCCACCAGTGAGTCCTGCCCTGTAGCCTGGGGGTGGAGAGACCACATCTCCGCCCCATTACCCGGCTTTATGGGATGTGGAGTTGGCTAGATATAGACCCACTGTGTTCACACATTATGTAGATTGTTGATAGAAGCTGACCTAATGAACTCAGCATTTCTTTCAGTCTCCTAATTCTGCCTTTGAGGCATCTGAGTGTTTAAGATCTGTTGATCATTAATGTGACTGCAAGGGTGACCACTTTTGATATATCTAGAACAATTGAAGAATCATTTCAAGATACAGTGTCAAATAATTTCAGACCATATACAAGTATGAATGGTACATGTATTTCTGAACAAATATTAACCTACACTCGACCATTTGATATGCAGGACACCTTGCAACAATGAATTTCTTTTTTTTCAACAGTGTGATCATTTTTTTCCAGAATTTTTAGTGTCAAGGGATGTGTACTGAAAGCAAAGTCCATGGATGTGTAGTAATTCTATCCTCCTAATATGCAACTCTAGATATGTGGACAGTCTCCAGTCTCTTTTAGGGACAGTTTGCCACAGATTTGTTTGTATGTTGTTTAATACCCCACTCGGCAATATTCCAGCTATATGATGGAGGTCTGTAATTAATCATGTGAATGACATCATGAGCATTGATCCACACAATCGGGATATGATTGACATGCATCAACTAAGTCAGCGAGCCTAACCACCCGATCCCGTTAGTCACCTCTTACAACAAGCATAGTCAACTTTTAAGGCAAACATGCGTTGCTGAAGACCTATTCTACCCCGGATCTTCACGGGTAACTTATACCACAGAAATCAACATCAACACTGCATTTCACAATACAATAGATTAGGAAATTACTATCGGTTAATGTAGTTTGCCTAAGCACCTGTAAACCAGTGCCAGACAGAGTTGTAAGCATGGTGCTGTCACACAGAAGCTAGGAGTGGTCGTCTTGAGGGAAGTCATTCCCTTTATGCATTATGAACTTTGGGGTTACGGAATAATGTATCTAACTGCCTGACACAGATCACACTGCACAGAACATGAGCCAAGAGAAGTCAAGCTTATAGGGAATCTATTCACAATCAATCACAGTCAAGGAGCGTCTCGTGGCACACATATGGTTTGATCATAGTCTAGAATGCATTCCGCCTTCTCATAGCAAAATAGGACACCCCATACAGTCCCCTACCCACCCAACAGACGATATCATGTGGAGATCACATATGGGGCATTGACAGAGCTACCTTGTCCTTCATACTACCGTAATACACAAGGTATAGGAACACCCTCCCAACACAAGGTATAGGAACACTCTCCCAACACAAGGTATAGGAACACTCTCCCAACACAAGGTATAGGAACACTCTCCCAACACAAGGTATAGGAACACCCTCCAAACACAAGGTATAGGAACACTCTCCCAACACAAGGTATAGGAACACTCTCCCAACACAAGGTATAGGAACACTCTCCCAACACAAGGTATAGGAACACTCTCCCAACACAAGGTATAGGAACACTCTCCCAACACAAGGTATAGGAACACTCTCCCAACACAAGGTATAGGAACACTCTCCCAACACAAGGTATAGGAACACTCTCCCAACACAAGGTATAGGAACACCCTCCCAACACAAGGTATAGGAACACTCTCCCAACACAAGGTATAGGAACACTCTCCCAACACAAGGTATAGGAACACTCTCCCAACACAAGGTATAGGAACACTCTCCCAACACAAGGTATAGGAACACTCTCCCAACACAAGGTATAGGAACACTCTCCCAACACAAGGTATAGGAACACCCTCCCAACACAAGGTATAGGAACACTCTCCCAACACAAGGTATAGGAACACCCTCCCATCATGGAGTATATGAACACCCTCCCAACATGGAGTATATGAACACCCTCCCAACATGGAGTATATGAACACCCTCCCAACATGGAGTATATGGACACCCTCCCAACATGGGGTATATGGACACCCTCCCAACATGGGGTATATGGACATCCTCCCAACACGGGGTATAGGATCATCCTCCCAACACAAGGTATAGGATCATCCTCCCAACACGGGGTATAGGATCATCCTCCCAACACGGGGTATAGGATCATCCTCCCAACACGGGGTATAGGATCATCCTCCCAACACGGGGTATAGGATCATCCTCCCAACACGGGGTATAGGATCATCCTCCCAACACGGGGTATAGGATCATCCTCCCAACACGGGGTATAGGATCATCCTCCCAACACGGGGTATAGGATCATCCTCCCAACACGGGGTATAGGATCATCCTCCCAACACGGGGTATAGGATCATCCTCCCAACACGGGGTATAGGATCATCCTCCCAACACGGGGTATAGGATCATCCTCCCAACACGGGGTATAGGATCATCCTCCCAACACGGGGTATATGGACATCCTCCCAACACGGGGTATAGGATCATCCTCCCAACACAAGGTATAGGATCATCCTCCCAACACGGGGTATAGGATCATCCTCCCAACACGGGGTATAGGATCATCCTCCCAACACGGGGTATAGGATCATCCTCCCAACACGGGGTATAGGATCATCCTCCCAACACAAGGTATAGGATCATCCTCCAAACACGGGGTATAGGATCATCCTCCCAACACGGGGTATAGGATCATCCTCCCAACACGGGGTATAGGATCATCCTCCCAACACGGGGTATATGGACATCCTCCCAACACGGGGTATAGGATCATCCTCCCAACACGGGGTATAGGATCATCCTCCCAACACGGGGTATAGGATCATCCTCCCAACACGGGGTATAGGATCATCCTCCCAACACGGGGTATAGGATCATCCTCCCAACACGGGGTATAGGATCATCCTCCCAACACGGGGTAAAAATGGGGTCAAGGTCACCAAAACCGACTGGTGTCTGCGGAGTCTGTATATACACTATAGTTCCAAATATGAAAACAATCCAGTGTTTCGTTCTTGAGATATTGCAGCAACACCGTTTTCCAACTCCAAAAGCAGATTTGCCTGCTGTGACCTTGAAAATGGGGTCAAGGTCACCAAAACCGACTGGTGTCTGCGGAGTCTGTATATACACCATAGTTCCAAATATGAAGACAATCCAGCGTTTAGTTCTTGAGATATCGCGGCAACAAACAGGTGGGACGTACGGATGGACGGACGGACAGTCGTGAATACTATATCCCCCGCTCCGCGCTTTCGCGCGGCGGGGGACGACAACTTCTTTAATAATGTAAAGGCAAGGTTTGGGTATAGATCCATATACTGTTGTCATGCAGGTGGTTTGAACACCCACAATAGAGGAATCTGCTGCTTTTCTTACTATAAGCTGAAACATTCCAAAGTTAATCATAAAATATTATTAATCTCATTAAAACCTTAATAAAATACACAGGTATTTTACAAAATATCTTCACATAGACAATGATGATAATTGTCTCAGTAACCTAATTTGTATTCAATATTCTTATCGAATACACAGTTTACGACGCCCAACAGCAATACCTATGAGTGAGTAAATACCTTGCTCCTACTATCCCTGTGTGAAAGTCTGATGTAGAACATACCCTCTATGATTGTACACATCACATTTACCGAAGGGACCATTAAGAACAGGATTATCCATTCCAGTTCATTTCTTCCAAGAAGACGACAGTTTAACTGTGGCAATTTACTGACATAAAATATTAAAGCTACATATAAATAGCCTACATGAATGACAGCGAGTGCTACACACACGTTTCTGTGGTCATGGAAGCCCATCTGTGCTATTCATCGATGTGGGCGTGTTGCTGAAATGACCACAATGGTGGCAATTAAGGTGTATGAGGAGGAAGGCTTTTTTGAGATTTGTAGTCAGGTATATAGTCTATTGTCGTGAGTATATGACTCTGTGGGGAAGAATGTTGTGTGTCACTTGATCTCCATGTTGTCACTAGGAATGCACCGCGTCTTTATGACGTGATGTTGAGAGGTCCTTACTGTCCCACTAACGCTCATTACCATACTGTAATGAAGGCTAACCTCAACTATTTCTGTAACAATAGAATCTGGGAAATTTGATATAAAACTTCAAACAATGTATTATGAATTCTGGAACGACAGATACGAGGAAAGAATTCCGTCTGTGACCTTACCTAGAAGAGTGCCTTTCAGTCAGGTGTGGAGTTTTCACAGACTGTTAAATTTTACAATTATTTAGTGAGTGAGTTAATATTTAACGTCACATCGGTGATATTTTAGCTATATTGTGATGAGAAGTTATACGTTGAGAATACATATATTTAAATTAAATCGATGCACAGTAAACTAACTAAAATATCACAGATTAATATTTAAAACTAGTATACAACCATAAAAAGATATCACTATATGTAACAATAGTTACAATTATTAAGTGTTCACATAAAAGCGAAATTTGCGAAGGAGAAAAATAAGGACATACCAAATCATTTCAATTCAATAAAGTGATTTAAGAAATTGTATTGTGTCTAATATTGTTGTGTCAGTTGTTGTTTATGACAATATCGCTTGTGTCATACGTGGTCACAAGATCACACCATACATCCCAGTCATTTAGTACTTCGGTTAATTAATTTGTTTGAAAAGACTTCAGTTCACATCCTTTGTCAGTGAGAATCACCAGGTCTGGAGATGTTTTATGATGTGCTGTCTTAGAAGAGAATCACCAGGGCCCACTTGCACAAAGCGATCTTAGCACTAAGATGATCGTAACTCCCATACTTTAACATAGGCTTACAATAGTCTTAGCGCTAAGATCGCTTTGTGCAAGTGGGCCCAGGTCTGGAGGTGTTTTATTATGTGCTGTCTTAGAAGAAGAGAATCACCAGGTCTGGAGGTGTTTTATTATGTGCTGTCTTAGAAGAAGAGAATCACCAGGTCTGGAGGTGTTTTATTATGTGCTGTCTTAGAAGAAGAGAATCACCAGGTCTGGAGGTGTTTTATTGTGTGCTGTCTTAGAAGAAGAGAATCACCAGGTCTGGAGGTGTTTTAATGTGTGCTGTCTTAGAAGAAGAGAATCACCAGGTCTGGAGGTGTTTTATTATGTGCTGTCTTAGAAGAAGAGAATCACCAGGTCTGGAGGTGTTTTATTATGTGCTGTCTTAGAAGAAGAGAATCACCAGGTCTGGAGGTGTTTTATTATGTGCTGTCTTAGAAGAAGAGAATCACCAGGTCTGGAGGTGTTTTATTGTGTGCTGTCTTAGAAGAAGAGAATCATCAGGTCTGGAGGTGTTTTATTATGTGCTGTCTTAGAAGAAGAGAATCACCAGGTCTGGAGGTGTTTTAATGTGTGCTGTCTTAGAAGAAGAGAATCACCAGGTCTGGAGGTGTTTTATTATGTGCTGTCTTAGAAGAAGAGAATCACCAGGTCTGGAGGTGTTTTATTATGTGCTGTCTTAGAAGAAGAGAATCACCAGGTCTGGAGGTGTTTTATTATGTGCTGTCTTAGAAGAAGAGAATCACCAGGTCTGGAGGTGTTTTATTATGTGCTGTCTTAGAAGAAGAGAATCACCAGGTCTGGAGGTGTTTTAATGTGTGCTGTCTTAGAAGAAGAGAATCACCAGGTCTGGAGGTGTTTTAATGTGTGCTGTCTTAGAAGAAGAGAATCACCAGGTCTGGAGGTGTTTTATTATGTGCTGTCTTAGAAGAAGAGAATCACCAGGTCTGGAGGTGTTTTATTATGTGCTGTCTTAGAAGAAGAGAATCACCAGGTCTGGAGGTGTTTTATTATGTGCTGTCTTAGAAGAAGAGAATCACCAGGTCTGGAGGTGTTTTATTATGTGCTGTCTTAGAAGAAGAGAATCACCAGGTCTGGAGGTGTTTTATTATGTGCTGTCTTAGAAGAAGAGAATCACCAGGTCTGGAGGTGTTTTATTATGTGCTGTCCTAGAAGAATATTACTGGTTTGAAGAAATGTTAAACTTCAACAGATAGCTGCAACTTACTTTACTCGAAAACAAAAAAGTATGACATGGCACGTGCTGTCCGAGCAAAACAAGGTAAATCAGACTTCCTTGAGATACTTTCAGTTTGGTTTGATATCTCGGCTCGATAGGACGTACATTCGTCAGATTGGCATGAAATGGCATAGGACTACATTCAACAATTTTGTTCTACGGCTCATCAAGGTAGGATGTTGTAGAACATGTTAGTTAGATAGGCTGTCGCAATAGGACGCAACAATGCTAGCCAAAATAGGGCTCGACTGATAGGTTGGTAGCAATAGATTTTGAGAATGTCACATTTCTTCATCTTTTTAAGAAGAGATTCACGTTTAGTTCCCTGAATTTATTATCTGACTTATGTCATCACATCAAGAGAGTCACATTCGGTTAACTGCATACAGTTTTTGTTGATAACAATACAAGTTAAACCAACTTAATGGGAGATCGTCAACACAAACTTCATTAATAACAACTAATGACAACTGTACGATTAATCACAATTCAAGCCATGTTTAGGTCCAGATTCTGACATCATCACTTATTGACGATGCTCACTCCATACGTTGGTTAAGAAGATGAAACTGGTAATGTCAGGTACTAGGGTACCACATCCCCGTCATCAAAGACAGATAACAGGCATTGATTGAATCAATAAATCTTCAAAGACAGATAACAGACATTGACTGAAACGATAAATCTTCAAAGACAGATAACAGACATTGACTGAATCGATAAATCTTCAACGACAGATAACAAACATTGACAGAATCGATAAATCTTCAAAGACAGATAACAGACATTGACAGAATCGATATATCTTCAAAGACAGATAACAGGCATTGACTGAATCGATAAATCTTCAAAAACAGATAACAGACATTGACTGAATTGATAAATCTTCAAAGACAGATAACAGACATTTGACTGAATCGATAAATCTTCAAAGACAGATAACAGACATTGACTGAATCGATAAATCATCAAAGACAGATAACAGACATTGATTGAATCGACAAATCTTCAACGACAGATAACAGGCATTGAGAGAATCGATATATCTTCAAAGACAGATAACAGACATTGACAGAATCGATATATCTTCAACGACAGATAACAGGCATTGACAGAATTGATATATCTTCTAAGACAGATAACAGACATTGACAGAATCGATATATCTTCAACGACAGATAACAGGCATTGACTGAATCAATAAATCTTCAAAAACAGATAACAGACATTGACTGAATCGATATATCTTCAAAGACAGATAACAGACATTGACTGAATCGATAAATCTTCAAAGACAGATAACAGGCATTGACTGAATCGATATATCTTCTAAGACAGATAACAGACATTGACAGAATCGATATATCTTCAACGACAGATAACAGGCATTGACAGAATCGATATATCTTCAAAGACAGATAACAGACATTGACAGAATCGATATATCTTCAACGACAGATCACAGGCATTGACAGAATCGATATATCTTCAACGACAGACATAAATCCAAATAATTCCAGTAAACTCACCATCAAAAGACAATAAACAATTACAATTCAGTTTTGATTGTCACTGTCATTTTAAATTTTCCAACTGAAGATGAACTGAAGCCTTTTATAAAATAATTGTCTTCCCTGTCCAATCATCAACAAGGTTATATGTCATACCATGTTATAAAATGTTATAAAATGTTATACCATGTTATATTATAAAATACCATGCTACCATGATTACATCCAGCAATGTGATACAACACATGTGAGAGAGAGCCTTACTGACAGCGATGACAGGTGTAGGTCAGACCCTCCCCCCCCCAACTACTTCATCAGTGACAATCCACACGGTCACTGAACAGGTAGAGACATACCTGTATGTTCCTGTCAATGGAGACCTGATGATGGAGTTAACCCATCCTTGTATTGTAGTCCAGTATTGACAAGGAGAACATTAACATTGATTCCACCACACCGCGTCCTGAGTGGGCGAGACGAGTCAGATGACACTCCAGGCATGAGGGATATACACACTCCGATAACCTCCAAAACTTTTAAACCTAACTTCCAAAACAATAAACTTCTAACCACTGATTAAATGCAACTCCAGTCAAAAGAAACTGACAGGGAAGCCTACCTGTATGAAAGCTCGTTAGTAGCAGGTAATTCAAACAATCACACCAGGTAGATCCGAGCACAGGAAGAAATGCCTGACAGCTTGGCCGATCGAGAGGTATACCTGTATGAATGGGTGGCTCTGAATGCCCTCACGCTTGAGCAGGCACAGGGCTGGGGGAGGGGGGAGGGGGGAGGGGGGAGGGGTGCAGGGGGGAAGACCGGTTTGACAGCCTACCCTCCATATGAGTATGTAAACAGTATGCTGAATGGTCACCTTACACAAAGCTCCGAGTGACCTGGGAGACATTGTTACATACTCATACACTTGATATTTACTACAGGACAGCCTTACAACTGGGTGCTGGGTGCTGGGTAGTGAGACAATGCAGGGATGTTCTGTGGGGCAGGCTGGGGTTGTGGGTAGTGAGACAATGCAGTGATGTGGCTGCGTGTCTGGGTAGTGAGACAATGTAGTAGTAATGTGTGGGGCAGGCTGGTGTTCTTGGTAGTGAGACAATGTAGTAATGTGGCTGCGTGTCTGGGTAGTGAGACAATGCAGTGATGTTCTGGGGGGCAGGCTGGTGTTTTGGGTAGTGAGACAATGCAGTGATGTTCTGGGGGGCAGGCTGGTGTTTTGGGTAGTGAGACAATGCAGTGATGTTCTGTGGGGCAGGCTGGTGTTTTGGGTAGTGAGACAATGCAGTGATGTTCTATGGGGCAGGCTGGTGTTTTGGGTAGTGAGACAATGTAGTAATGTGGCTGGGGTTGTGGGTAGTGAGACAATGTAGTAATGTCGTGTGGGGCAGGCTGGTGTTTTGGGTAGTGAGACAATGCAGTGATGTTCTGGGGGGCAGGCTGGTGTTTTGGGTAGTGAGACAATGCAGTGATGTTCTGTGGGGCAGGCTGGTGTTTTGGGTAGTGAGACAATGTAGTGATGTGGCTGGGGTTGTGGGTAGTGAGACAATGTAGTAATGTTGTGTGGGGCAGGCTGGTGTTTTGGGTAGTGAGACAATGCAGTGATGTTCTGTGGGGCAGGCTGGTGTTTTGGGTAGTGAGACAATGTAGTAATGTGGCTGGGGTTGTGGGTAGTGAGACAATGTAGTGATGTGGCTGCGTGTCTGGGTAGTGAGACAATGTAGTAATGTGGCTGGGGTTGTGGGTAGTGAGACAATGTAGTAATGTTGTGTGGGGCAGGCTGGTGTTTTGGGTAGTGAGACAATGCAGTGATGTTCTGTGGGGCAGGCTGGTGCTTTGGGTATTGAGACAATGTAGTAATGTGGCTGGGGTTGTGGGTAGTCAGACAATGTAGTAATGTTGTGTGGGGCAGGCTTCCATAGCAACAGTCACCATTCAAAAGCGACAGTCACCTTCCAACAGCAACAGTCACCATGCATCAGAAACAGCCACCATGCATCAGCAACAGTCACTCTCCATCAGCAACAGTCACCCTCCAACAGCAACAGTCACCATGCATCAGAAACAGCCACCACGCATCAGCAACAGTCACCGACCAACAGCAACAGTCACCTTGCATCAGAAACAGCCACCAAGCATCAGCAACAGTCAACGTCCAACAGCAACAATCACCGTCCATCAGCAACAGTCACCATTCAACAGCGACAGTCACCTTCAAACAGCAACAGTCACCATGCATCAGAAACAGCCACCATGCATCAGCAACAGTCACCCTCCAACAGCAACAGTCACCATGCATCAGAAACAGCCATCATGCATCAGCAACAGTCACTGACCAACAGCAACAGTCACCATGCATCAGAAACAGCCACCATGCATCAGCAACAGTCACAGTCAAACAGCAACAATCACCGTCCATCAGCAACAGTCACCTTCCAACAGCAACAGTCACCATGCATCAAAAACAGCCACCATGCATCAGCAACAGTCACCCTCCAACAGCAACAGTCACCATGCATCAGAAACAGCCACCATGCATCAGCAACAGTCACCGACCAACAGCAACAGTCACCATGCATCAGAAACAGCCACCATGCATCAGCAACAGTCACCATCCATCAGCAACAGTCACCATCCATCAGCAACAGTCGACTTCCAACAGCAACAGTCACCCTCCAAAAGCAACAGCCACCATGCATCAGCAACAGTCACCGACCTACAGCAACAGTCACCGACCAACAGCAACAATCACCGTCCATCAGCAACAGTCACCTTCCGACGGCAACAGTCACCATGCATCAGAAACAGCCACCATGCCTCAGCAACAATCAACGTCCAACAGCAACAGTCACCGTCCATCAGCAACAGTCACCATCCAACAGCAACAGTCATCATGCATCAGAAACAGCCACCATGCATCAGCAACAGTCACCATGCATCAGCAACAGTCACAATCCAACAGCAACAGTCACAATCCAACAGCAACAGTCACCATCCAACAGCAACAGTCACCGTGCATCAGCAACTGTTACCATGCATCAGCAACAGTCACTGTCCAACAGCAACAGTCACTGTCCAACAGCAACAGTCAACTTCAAACAGCAACAATCAGCGTTCATCAGCAACAGTCACAGTCCAACAGCAACAGTCACCATCCAACAGCAACAGCCATCTTCAAACAGCAACATTCACCTTCAAACAGCAACAGTCACCGTGCATCAGCAACAGTCACCATGCATCAGCAACAGTCACCGTCCAACAGCAACAGTCACCATCCATCAGCAACAGTCACCCTCCAACAGCAACAGCCACCACGCATCAGAAACAGCCACCATGCATCAGAAACAGCCACCATGCATCAGCAACAGTCACCATGCATCAGCAACAGTCACCATGCATCAGCAACAGTCACCATGCAGCAGCAACAGTCACCATGCATCAGCAACAGTCACCTTGCATCAGCAACAGTCTCCTTGCATCAGCAACAGTCACCATCCAACAGCAACAGTCACCTTCAAACAGCAACAATCACCATCCAACAGCAATAGTCATCTTCAAACAGCAACAGTCAGCGTTCATCAGCAACAGTCACAGTCCAACAGCAACAGTCACCATCCAACAGCAACAGTCATCTTCAAACAGCAACATTCACCTTCAAACAGCAACAGTCACCTTGCATCAGCAACAGTCAACGTGCATCAGCAACAGTCACCATGCATCAGCAACAGTCACCCTCCAACAGCAACAGTCACCATCCATCACCAACAGTCACCCTCCAACAGCAACAGCCACCATGCATCAGAAACAGCCACCATGCATCAGCAACAGTCACCGACCAACAGCAACAGTCACCATGCATCAGAAACAGCCACCATGCATCAGCAACAGCCACCATGCATCAGAAACAGCCACCATGTATCAGCAACAGTCACCAACCAACAGCAACAGTCACCATGCATCAGCAACAGTCACCATTCAACAGCGACAGTCACCTTCCAACAGTAACAGTCACCATGCATCAGAAACAGTCACCATGCATCAGCAACAGTCACCATTCAACAGCGACAGTCACCTTCCAACAGCAACAGTCACCATGCATCAGAAACAGCCACCATGCATCAGCAACAGTCACCGACCAACAGTAACAGTCACCATGCATCAGAAACAGTCACCATGCATCAGAAACAGCCACCATGCATCAGCAAGAGGCACCGACCAACAGCAACAGTCACCATGCATCAGAAACAGCCACCATGCATCAGCAACAGTCACCATGGATCAGCAACAGTCACCATGCATCAGCAACAGTCACCATGCATCAGCAACAGTCACCATGCATCAGCAACAGTCACCTTGCATCAGCAACAGTCACCATCCAACAGCAACAGTCATCTTCAAACAGCAACAGTCATCTTCAAACAGCAACAGTCACCGTGCATCAGCAACAGTCACCATGCATCAGCAACAGTCACCGTCCAACAGCAACAGTCACCGTCCAACAGCAACAGTCACCATGCATCAGAAACAGCCACCATGCATCAGCAACAGTCAAAGTCCAACAGCAACAATCACCATGCATCAGCAACAGTCACCGACCAACAGCAACAGTCACCATGCATCAGCAACAGTCACCATGCATCAGCAACAGTCACCTTGCATCAGCAACAGTCACCATCCAACAGCAACAGTCACCTTCAAACAGCAACAATCACCATCCAACAGCACCAGTCATCTTCAAACAGCAACAGTCATCTTCAAACAGCAACAGTCATCTTCAAACAGCAACAGTCACCGTGCATCAGCAACAGTCACCATGCATCAGCAACAGTCACCATGCATCAGCAACAGTCACCGTCCAACAGCAACAGTCACCGTTCATCAGCAACAGTCACAGTCCAACAGCAACAGTCACCATCAAACAGCAACAGTCATCTTCAAACAGCAACATTCACCTTCAAACTGCAACAGTCACCATGCATCAGCAACAGTCACCGTCCAACAGCAACAGTCACCGTCCAACAGCAACAGTCACCGTCCAACAGCAACAGTCACCATCCATCAGCAACAGTTACCTTCCAACAGCAACAGTCACCCTCCAACAGCAACAGCCACCATGCATCAGAAACAGCCACCATGCATCAGCAACAGTCACCGACCAACAGCAACAGTCACCATGCATCAGAAACAGCCACCATGCATCAGCAACAGTCAAGGTCCAACAGCAACAGCCACCATGCATCAGAAACAGCCACCATGCATCAGAAACAGCCACCATGCATCAGCAACAGTCACTGACCAACAGCAACTGTCACCATGCATCAGAAACAGCCACCATGCATCAGCAACAGTCAACGTCCAACAGCAACAATCACCGTCCATCAGCAACAGTCACCATTCAACAGCGACAGTCACCTTCAAACAGCAACAGTCACCATGCATCAGAAACAGCCACCATGCATCAGCAACAGTCACCCTCCAACAGCAACAGTCACCATGCATCAGAAACAGCCACCATGCATCAGCAACAGTCACCGACCAACAGCAACAGTCACCATGCATCAGAAACAGCCACCATGCATCAGAAACAGCCACCATGCATCAGCAACAGTCAACGTCCAACAGCAACAATCACCGTCCATCAGCAACAGTCACCTTCCAACAGCAACAGTCACCGTCCAACAGCAACAGTCACCATGCATCAGAAACAGCCATCATGCATCAGCAACAGTCACCCTCCAACAGCAACAGTCACCATGCATCAGAAACAGCCACCATGCATCAGCAACAGTCACCGACCAACAGCAACAGTCACCATGCATCAGAAACAGCCACCATGCATCAGCAACAGTCACCGACCAACAGCAACAGTCACCGACCAACAGCAACAGTCACCATGCATCAGAAACAGCCACCGTCCATCAGCAACAGTCGACTTCCAACAGCAACAGTCACCCTCCAACAGCAACAGCCACCATGCATCAGCAACAGTCACCGACCAACAGCAACAGCCACCATGCATCAGCAACAGTCACCTGCCAACAGCAACAGTCACCATGCATCAGAAACAGCCACCATGCATCAGCAACAGTCACCATCCAACAGCAACAGTCACCATCCAAAAGCAAGTCACCATCCAACAGCAACTGCCAGCCTTCCAGAGCAACCGAGTCACCATTACCATAGCAAGTTCCAAGAGATACTAATATGTGTCATCAGTTCAGCCATTTGAAAAAATCCCATTCACACATCAGTAGGGCTGAAACGATATCCCGGGACACCGATGCATCGCTATTCACTCCATACGATACGGTGTGCGATTTGTGAGGTGCGGTATCTCGATTTTTCACGATACGTTTTTTCAAAGACGTATATATGTACGTCTTGTTTTTTGTAATAAACTTTTATCACAGATACGTTTTAAATGTGTTTTAACTCTTTCAACGCTGTAGGCCGGTAAACCGGCCAAGAAGCATCGAGTCCCTAGGGTCCGTAGGCCGGTTAACCGGCCAAGCCGTAGTCACGTCAAAATAGTTTTAAGAACCTACCTGTCATACCATTCATTTATTAAATCTATCACATCTCACAATGTCTGAAATACGTATTCTATTTCAATTTATCATTTTTTATCGATAGATTAAAAAGTTATTCACTATTTCCCGCAATGTCATTGAAAATATAATTCTCGGACTCACACTTCGACAATGGGTGCACATCGAACATGTCAAAGAGCAAAACAAAGACGTTTCAAGCAAATCTTTAAATATGTTATACAAAGTGATAAATAAAATCAATAAAAATATATCTAAAAATGGTCAAACTTACAGCTAAGTTATTATTTCCATCTTTTCATGCGATTGCATGTTAAATGTTAGTCAAATGACATCTAGGCTTCCGTCGCCTCGAATTCTCGGCTCGGACACGATGTTCAATGCCAAAATATATGCATGAAAAATCTTTGTCACAGCTTTCAACCTAAAATGATACATCCACGAAGCTCCATATTTTTAAAATAGATCGCGATTTCCTGCTTAAAACGTTCAGAATAACACGATTTAACCAAAATATTTCGTAAATATCTGAAATTCATCATACACGAGGATTTGTAATTTGCCTGCCTCAAGTCACGTGCTCAAATTTGACCAATCATGAACCTTGTAGCAGATTTCGACAAGAAAGCGTCGTTAGAAACAATTTGTTATCCAATGAAATCTGATGTTATAGCAACGAAAAGACTCCAAGCAATGTTACGAGCGTGTAGATGAACAAACAAGCTTTCTTCGACAAACGTGTTATTCATACGAAGCTTTCGAAAACGGGGGTATCTCTTCATGTCACTGAGCGGACAGCCGTTGTTATCTGGAAATGGGTGAAAACAGATACTATTCATAATTCTTTTTAAAATAATTTTTCAATTACGTAAATAATGAAAATAAAAAAGAAATGATAAGTAGATCTTTTGAAATCTTATATTTGCCCCAAATCGTCAAATTTTTGCTTCTTTGGTCCTTAATTTGGACGTTATGAATGTGTTAGCTCACATTTTTATAATTTACAACGAACTTAATTAAGTTGTCAATGCATTATTTAAATAATGTGATAAACATAACTTTCATATTTATAAACACTAGGATTAGACCTTTCAAATGTTGTATAACATGGCTGTTGCTATAATTGTTTTTAATTGTTTTTTGCCTTTATACATGAAAATGGCAAATCATTAGTTACTGGACACTGGTACATTTAGTATTTACTCCTACCATCTAGTCACAACTCACAAATATGTAGGACTGTTACTTTTGTGTTTGCTAGCCATTACATGGAAATGGCAGATGATTAATTAAGTTAAATTACTCATTACAATATATATTTTATGACTCATGAACATTCATTCACTTTCATTATTTTTTTTCATTTTAATAAACTAAGTTATATTCATTTATCTCTTGTCTTCTCTTGTCACAATATGTATCGTAGCGTATCGAGATACATATCGAATCGTGACTTAGGTGTATCATAATGCAGCCCTACACAGTCATTTCTACATTCACACAGTCATTTCTACGTTCACACATCAGTCATTTCTACAGTCATTTCTACGTTCACACATCAGTCATTTCTACGTTCACACATCAGTCATATCTACATTCACACATCAGTCATTTCTACATTCACACATCAGTCATTTCTACATTCACAAAACAGATTCTGTATCAATTGACGATCAGCTTCCAACCTTTCTGTGAACACCACATAAATACACAACGGAAAACCTCTTTTTAGATGTTGGTAAACATAATTTTTTCTTAAACTTCAACTGTATTAGATGGACCAATACAGCATGGTTCTAAGGTGAACTGTATTAGATGGGTCTCACTGACCAATACAGCATGGTTCTAAGGGAAACTGTATAAGATGGGACTCACTGACCAATACAGCATGGTTCTAAGGGAAACTGTATAAGATGGGACTCACTGACCAACACAGCATGGTTCTAAGGGGAACTGTATTAGATGGGTCTCACTGGCCAATACAGCATGGTTCTAAGGGGAACTGTATTAGATGGGTCTCACTGGCCAATACAGCATGGTTCTAAGGGGAACTGTATTAGATGGGTCTCACTGACCAATACAGCATGGTTCTAAGGGGAACTGTATTAGATGGGTCTCACTGGCCAATACAGCATGGTTCTAAGGGGAACTGTATTAGATGGGTCTCACTGGCCAATACAGCATGGTTCTAAGGGAAACTGTATTAGATGGGTCTCACTAGCCAATACAGCATGGTTCTAAGGGGAACTGTATGAGATGGGTCTCACTGGCCAATACAGCATGGTTCTAAGGGAAACTGTATTAGATGGGTCTCACTGGCCAATACAGCATGGTTCTAAGGGAAACTGTACTAGATGGACCAATACAGCATGGTTCAAAGGGAAACTGTATAAGATGGGTCTCACTGGCCAATACAGCATGGTTCTAAGGGAAACAGTATTAGATGGGTCTCACTGGCCAATACAGCATGGTTCTAAGGGGAACTGTATTAGATGGGTCTCACTGGCCAATACAGCATGGTTCTAAGGGGAACTGTATTAGATGGGTCTCACTGGCCAATACAGCATGGTTCTAAGGGGAACTGTATTAGATGGGTCTCACTGACCAATACAGCATGGTTCTAAGGGGAACTGTATTAGATGGACCAATACAGCATGGTTCTAAGGGGAACTGTATTAGATGGGTCTCACTGGCCAACACAGCATGGTTCTAAGGGGAACTGTATTAGATGGGTCTCACTGGCCAATACAGCATGGTTCTAAGGGGAACTGTATTAGATGGGACTCACTGGCCAATACAGCATGGTTCTAAGGGGAACTGTATTAGATGGACCAATACAGCATGGTTCTAAGGGGAACTGTATTAGATGGGTCTCACTGACCAATACAGCATGGTTCTAAGGGGAACTGTATTAGATGGACCAATACAGCATGGTTCTAAGGGGAACTGTATTAGATGGGTCTCACTGGCCAACACAGCATGGTTCTAAGGGGAACTGTATTAGATGGGTCTCACTGGCCAATACAGCATGGTTCTAAGGGGAACTGTATTAGTTGGGTCTCACTGACCAACACAGCATGGTTCTAAGGGGAACTGTATTAGATGGGACTCACTGGCCAATACAGCATGGTTCTAAGGGGAACTGTATTAGATGGGTCTCACTGGCCAACACAGCATGGTTCTAAGGGGAACTGTATTAGATGGGTCTCACTGGCCAATACAGCATGGTTCTAAGGGGAACTGTATTAGTTGGGTCTCACTGACCAACACAGCATGGTTCTAAGGGGAACTGTATTAGATGGGACTCACTGGCCAATACAGCATGGTTCTAAGGGAAACTGTATTAGATGGGTCTCACTGGCCAATACAGCATGGTTCTAAGGGGAACTGTATTAGATGGACCAATACAGCATGGTTCTAAGGGGAACTGTATTAGATGGGTCTCACTGGCCAATACAGCATGGTTCTAAGGGGAACTGTATTAGATGGGTCTCACTGACCAATACAGCATGGTTCTAAGGGGAACTGTATTAGATGGGTCTCACTGGCCAATACAGCATGGTTCTAAGGGGAACTGTATTAGATGGGTCTCACTGACCAACACAGCATGGTTCTAAGGGGAACTGTATTAGATGGGACTCACTGGCCAATACAGCATGGTTCTAAGGGGAACTGTATAAGATGGGTCTCACTGACCAATACAGCATGGTTCTAAGGGGAACTGTATTAGATGGACCAATACAGCATGGTTCTAAGGGGAACTGTATTAGATGGGTCTCACTAGCCAATACAGCATGGTTCTAAGGGGAACTGTATTAGATGGGTCTCACTGGCCAATACAGCATGGTTCTAAGGGAAACTGTATTAGATGGGTCTCACTGGCCAATACAGCATGGTTCTAAGGGAAACTGTATTAGATGGGTCTCACTAGCCAATACAGCATGGTTCTAAGGGGAACTGTATGAGATGGGTCTCACTGGCCAATACAGCATGGTTCTAAGGGAAACTGTATTAGATGGGTCTCACTGGCCAATACAGCATGGTTCTAAGGGAAACTGTACTAGATGGACCAATACAGCATGGTTCAAAGGGAAACTGTATAAGATGGGTCTCACTGGCCAATACAGCATGGTTCTAAGGGAAACAGTATTAGATGGGTCTCACTGGCCAATACAGCATGGTTCTAAGGGGAACTGTATTAGATGGGTCTCACTGGCCAACACAGCATGGTTCTAAGGGGAACTGTATTAGATGGGTCTCACTGGCCAATACAGCATGGTTCTAAGGGGAACTGTATTAGATGGGACTCACTGGCCAATACAGCATGGTTCTAAGGGGAACTGTATTAGATGGACCAATACAGCATGGTTCTAAGGGGAACTGTATTAGATGGGTCTCACTGACCAATACAGCATGGTTCTAAGGGGAACTGTATTAGATGGACCAATACAGCATGGTTCTAAGGGGAACTGTATTAGATGGGTCTCACTGGCCAACACAGCATGGTTCTAAGGGGAACTGTATTAGATGGGTCTCACTGGCCAATACAGCATGGTTCTAAGGGGAACTGTATTAGTTGGGTCTCACTGACCAACACAGCATGGTTCTAAGGGGAACTGTATTAGATGGGACTCACTGGCCAATACAGCATGGTTCTAAGGGGAACTGTATTAGATGGGTCTCACTGGCCAACACAGCATGGTTCTAAGGGGAACTGTATTAGATGGGTCTCACTGGCCAATACAGCATGGTTCTAAGGGGAACTGTATTAGTTGGGTCTCACTGACCAACACAGCATGGTTCTAAGGGGAACTGTATTAGATGGGACTCACTGGCCAATACAGCATGGTTCTAAGGGAAACTGTATTAGATGGGTCTCACTGGCCAATACAGCATGGTTCTAAGGGGAACTGTATTAGATGGACCAATACAGCATGGTTCTAAGGGGAACTGTATTAGATGGGTCTCACTGGCCAATACAGCATGGTTCTAAGGGGAACTGTATTAGATGGGTCTCACTGACCAATACAGCATGGTTCTAAGGGGAACTGTATTAGATGGGTCTCACTGGCCAATACAGCATGGTTCTAAGGGGAACTGTATTAGATGGGTCTCACTGACCAACACAGCATGGTTCTAAGGGGAACTGTATTAGATGGGACTCACTGGCCAATACAGCATGGTTCTAAGGGGAACTGTATAAGATGGGTCTCACTGACCAATACAGCATGGTTCTAAGGGGAACTGTATTAGATGGACCAATACAGCATGGTTCTAAGGGGAACTGTATTAGATGGGTCTCACTAGCCAATACAGCATGGTTCTAAGGGGAACTGTATTAGATGGGTCTCACTGGCCAATACAGCATGGTTCTAAGGGAAACTGTATTAGATGGGTCTCACTGGCCAATACAGCATGGTTCTAAGGGAAACTGTATTAGATGGGTCTCACTGGCCAATACAGCATGGTTCTAAGGGAAACTGTACTAGATGGACCAATACAGCATGGTTCAAAGGGAAACTGTATAAGATGGGTCTCACTGGCCAATACAGCATGGTTCTAAGGGAAACAGTATTAGATGGGTCTCACTGGCCAATACAGCATGGTTCTAAGGGGAACTGTATTAGATGGGTCTCACTGACCAATACAGCATGGTTCTAAGGGGAACTGTATTAGTTGGGTCTCACTGACCAATACAGCATGGTTCTAAGGGGAACTGTATTAGATGGGTCTCACTGACCAATACAGCATGGTTCTAAGGGGAACTGTATTAGATGGGTCTCACTTGCCAATGCAGCATGGTTCTAAGGGGAACTGTATTAGATGGGTCTCACTGGCCAATACAGCATGGTTCTAAGGGGAACTGTATTAGATGGGTCTCACTGACCAATACAGCATGGTTCTAAGGGGAACTGTATTAGTTGGGTCTCACTGACCAATACAGCATGGTTCTAAGGGGAACTGTATTAGATGGGTCTCACTGACCAATACAGCATGGATCTAAGGGGAACTGTATTAGATGGGTCTCACTGACCAATGCAGCATGGTTCTAAGGGGAACTGTATTAGATGGGTCTCACTGGCCAATACAGCATGGTTCTAAGGGGAACTGTATTAGATGGGTCTCACTGACCAATACAGCATGGTTCTAAGGGGAACTGTATTAGATGGGTCTCACTGACCAATACAGCATGGTTCTAAGGGGAACTGTATTAGATGGGTCTCACTGACCAATACAGCATGGTTCTAAGGGGAACTGTATTAGATGGGTCTCACTGACCAATACAGCATGGTTCTAAGGGGAACTGTATTAGATGGGTCTCACTGGCCAATGCAGCATGGTTCTAAGGGGAACTGTATTAGATGGGTCTCACTGGCCAATACAGCATGGTTCTAAGGGGAACTGTATTAGATGGGTCTCACTGACCAATACAGCATGGTTCTAAGGGGAACTGTATTAGATGGGTCTCACTGACCAATACAGCATGGTTCTAAGGGGAACTGTATTAGATGGGACTCACTGACCAATACAGCATGGTTCTAAGGGGAACTGTATTAGTTGGGTCTCACTGACCAATACAGCATGGTTCTAAGGGGAACTGTATTAGATGGGACTCACTGGCCAATACAGCATGGTTCTAAGGGAAACTGTATTAGATGGGTCTCACTAGCCAATACAGCATGGTTCTAAGGGGAACTGTATTAGATGGGACTCACTGACCAATACAGCATGGTTCTAAGGGGAACTGTATTAGATGGGACTCACTGACCAATACAGCATGGTTCTAAGGGAAACTGTATTAGATGGGTCTCACTAGCCAATACAGCATGGTTCTAAGGGGAACTGTATTAGATGGGACTCACTGACCAATACAGCATGGTTCTAAGGGGAACTGTATTAGATCGGTCTCACTGGCCAAAACAGCTTGGTTCTAAGGGAAACTGTATTGCATGGGTCTCACTGACCAATACAGCATGGTTCTAAGGGGAACTGTATTAGATGGGTCTCACTAGCCAATACAGCATGGTTCTAAGGGAAACTGTATTAGATGGGTCTCACTGGCCAATACAGCATTGTTCTAAGGGAAACTGTATTAGATGGGTCTCATTGGCCAATACAGCATGGTTCTAAGGGGAACTGTATTAGATGGGTCTCACTGGCCAACACAGCATGGTTCTAAGGGGAACTGTATTGCATGGGTCTCACTGACCAATACAGCATTGTTCTAAGGGAAACTGTATTAGATGGACCAATACAGCATGGTTCTAAGGGGAACTGTATTAGATGGGTCTCACTGACCAATACAGCATGGTTCTAAGGGAAACTGTATTAGATGGGTCTCACTGACCAATACAGCATGGTTCTAAGGGGAACTGTATTAGATGGGTCTCACTGGCCAATACAGCATGGTTCTAAGGGGAACTGTATTAGATGGGTCTCACTGGCCAATACAGCATGGTTCTAAGGGGAACTGTATTAGATGGGTCTCACTGACCAATACAGCATGGTTCTAAGGGGAACTGTATTAGATGGGTCTCACTGGCCAATACAGCATGGTTCTAAGGGGAACTGTATTAGTTGGGTCTCACTGACCAATACAGCATGGTTCTAAGGGGAACTGTATTAGATGGGTCTCACTGACCAATACAGCATGGTTCTAAGGGGAACTGTATTAGATGGGTCTCACTGACCAATACAGCATGGTTCTAAGGGGAACTGTATTAGTTGGAACAATTAACTGTCCCAGGCTTGTCTGTTGAACCTCAGATGCTGCCTGCACAAAGATTGGCGTGCTTGATGGGGATGTGGAAGGCAAATTTGGTGTTTTGCTGGACGTCAGGGCCAGATGTTTTGCAGCATTTTCAGCCATCCATGGCATTGTGTATGCATTATATACGGTTAAATGAAAGTGTCTTTATGAGCACCTGATAGTGAAACAACCATTGTTTGTTGTTCAGATTTATAAAATACATGCATGTCTATCATACTCTCAACAAACAAGCAAACCTCAAAATTGTGCGCCGTGCACTAACATGCACATGCACATTGTGAATTACGACCTTCAAGTCAAAAAAATGTCTTCATGAAAATGTATTGAAAGATATTTATTTATAAAATATATTTGTTTATATTAAACTATGTTGAGCAAAGTTACCTTTTTCCATTAAAATAAATTGCTCAGTGGGAGTCACAAGGTCTCTCAACAATACTTGTATGTCCATCAGTACTTGTAGGTCCATCAAGTACTCTCAACAGTACTTGTAAGTCCATCAAGGACTCTCAACAGTACTTGTATGTCCATCAAGGACTGAACAATACTTGTAAGTCCATCAAGGACTGTCAACAATACTTGTATGTCCATCAAGGACTCAACAATACTTGTGAGTCCATCAAGGACTCTCAACAATACTTGTATGTCCATCAAGGACTCTCAACAATACTTGTATGTCCATCAAGGACTGAACAATACTTGTAAGTCCATCAAGGACTGTCAACAATACTTGTATGTCCATCAAGGACTCAACAATACTTGTGAGTCCATCAAGGACTCTCAACAATACTTGTATGTCCATCAAGGACTCAACAATACTTGTATGTCCATCAAGGACTCAACAATACTTGTATGTCCATCAAGGACTCAACAATACTTGTATGTCCATCAAGGACTCAACAATACTTGTAAGTCTATCAAGGACTCAACAATACTTGTATGTCCATCATGGACTCAACAATACTTGTAAGTCCATCAAGGACTCAACAATACTTGTAAGTCCATCAATGTGCCAAATTCCACTTAATGCTCATGGTGCTACATTATTATTACCGCGGTCACTGGATCAGTGTGCACTCGATTTTCATTCTCAGCTCCCTGAGGATTATACAACCCAAGCTGCCAGAGGTGCCAGAAGATTAACACTCACAGTACCATCTCATCCTACTGGGTACCCATTCACTACTAGGTGAACAGAGACACATGTAGAACAAAGTTGCTTGTGTACGGAGACACCATGTGTGCCACAGGTGTTTCAGTGGGGGAGGTTTGGTGTGGTGGGCCACAACACTCACAGTACCATCTCATCCTACTGGGTACCCATTCACTAATAGATGAACAGTCACAGTACCATCTCATCCTACTGGGTACCCATTCACTACTAGGTGAACACTCACAGTACCATCTCATCCTACTGGGTACCCATTCACTACTAGGTGAACAGAGACATATGTAGAACAAAGTTGCTTGCGTACGGAGACACCATGTGTGCCACAGGTGTTTCAGTGGGGGAAGTTTGGTGTGGTGGGCCACAACAAGTTGATGGACTCTTGTTTACTCACAGGGAATACCAGCTGGTATATCCTATCCCATGTCGGAGCAGTCTCCACAGATAACATTATCTGTACATAAACATGGAACTGATATGCTCATCTATGCATTGATCTGTACCCTAACCAACACCCTGGAAACCTTCTCCCACAACAGGAGCTTATATCCCCATCGGAATAGAGCACTGTTAGAATAAAGACTCCTGCTTCAAGCAGATGTTTCCAGCAGATTGTTGTGTTGACCAGATTTAACTGTGATCACAGAACAGCTTCTTCACTGTACCTCAATTGGTTGGCCACAGATTGAAAGAAGTGTTTCTATACAGGAACATTTCAGCTACAGTTGGCAAGCCCTAACCACACATTGATGTGCTGGCTTCAGCAAACACAATCCTAACTTTCCCAAAAACCTGCACTTGTCTTTCTTTATCTCAAATAACGGCTTCAGCGAAAAAGGATTATAAAGAAAGAAAGTTTCAAAACTCTAAACCATTAAAGATATATTTTTAATCATCTGTCAGTCAGAGAAACCATTTTAACCTCGTTAATTTGGCACAAATGAAATGCTGACATTTTTTCCCCCTTGATGTTGCATTTTTGACAATGTTCCCAAACCCGAATGACTTTTCCTGAACCTGTCAGTGTGTCAGGCCAACTCGCCATCCTTCGACTGTTGACTGTCACGCTGAGCGCGAGGGACACCACTCAGCTGGTGCCAAATGTTGCCACTAATCCACCAGCAGGGCCCAGTGCCAGGATCACCAACCCTGACTACATTACACCAGGTCTGATGCAGGGTTGTGCATTATAACCCTGACTACATTACACCAGGTCTGATGCAGGGTTGTGCATTATAACCCTGTCTACATTACACCAGGTCTGATGCAGGGTTGTGCATTATAACCCTGTCTACATTACACCAGGTCTGATGCAGGGTTGTGCATTATAACCCTGACTACATTACACCAGGTCTGATGCAGGGTTGTGCATTATAACCCTGTCTCTTAACCTGTTAATGATACACCCATGTCACCTGTCCCAGTGGGAAGCATTGCTACTTGGCATATCTTCTCTCAATGAGTGATGAGTGAGTGATGAGTGATGAATGAGTGATGAATGAGTGATGGGTGACTACTGAAGGATGAGTTATTAGTGATGAGCATTTAGTGATGAATGAGTGATGAATGAGTGATGGGTGACTACTGAAGGATGAGTTATAAGTGATGAGCATTTAGTGATGAATGAGTGATGAATGAGTGATGAATGAGTGATGGGTGACTACTGAAGGATGAGTTATAAGTGATGAGCATTTAGCGATGAATGAGTGATGGGTGACTACTGAAGGATGAGTTATAAGTGATGAGCATTTAGTGATGAATGAGTGATGAATGAGTGATGGGTGACTACTGAAGGATGAGTTATAAGTGATGAGCATTTAGTGATGAATGAGTGATGGGTGATGGGCGACTACTGAAGGATGAGTTATAAGTGATGAGCATTTAGTGATGAATGAGTGATGAATGAGTGATGGGTGACTACTGAAGGATGAGTTATTAGTGATGAGCATTTAGTGATGAATGAGTGATGAATGAGTGATGGGTGACTACTGAAGGATGAGTTATAAGTGATGAGCATTTAGTGATGAATGAGTGATGAATGAGTGATTTATGAGTGATGGGTGACTACTGAAGGATGAGTTATAAGTGATGAGCATTTAGCGATGAATGAGTGATGGGTGACTACTGAAGGATGAGTTATAAGTGATGAGCATTTAGTGATGAATGAGTGATGAATGAGTGATGGGTGACTACTGAAGGATGAGTTATAAGTGATGAGCATTTAGTGATGAATGAGTGATGGGTGATGGGCGACTACTGAAGGATGAGTTATAAGTGATGAGCATTTAGTGATGAATGAGTGATGAATGAGTGATGGGTGACTACTGAAGGATGAGTTATAAGTGATGAGCATTTAGTGATGAATGAGTGATGAATGAGTGATTTATGAGTGATGGGTGACTACTGAAGGATGAGTTATTAGTGATGAGCATTTAGTGATGAATGAGTGATGAATGAGTGATGGGTGACTACTGAAGGATGAGTTATAAGTGATGAGCATTTAGTGATGAATGAGTGATGAATGAGTGATTTATGAGTGATGGGTGACTACTGAAGGATGAGTTATAAGTGATGAGCATTTAGCGATGAATGAGTGATGGGTGACTACTGAAGGATGAGTTATAAGTGATGAGCATTTAGTGATGAATGAGTGATGAATGAGTGATGGGTGACTACTGAAGGATGAGTTATAAGTGATGAGCATTTAGTGATGAATGAGTGATGAATGAGTGATGAATGAGTGATGGGTGACTACTGAAGGATGAGTAATAAGTGATGAGCATTTAGTGATGAATGAGTGATGGGTGACTACTGAAGGATGAGTTATAAGTGATGAGCAGTTTGTGATGAATGAGTGATGAATGAGTGATGGGTGACTACTGAAGGATGAGTTATAAGTGATGAGCATTTAGTGATGAATGAGTGATGAATGAGTGATGAATGAGTGATGGGTGACTACTGAAGGATGAGTTATAAGTGATGAGCATTTTGTGATGAATGAGTGATGAATGAGTGATGGGTGACTACTGAAGGATGAGTTATAAGTGATGAGCATTTAGTGATGAATGAGTGATGGGTGACTACTGAAGGATGAGTTATAAGTGATGAGCATTTAGTGATGAATGAGTGATGAATGAGTGATGGGTGACTACTGAAGGATGAGTTATAAGTGATGAGCATTTAGTGATGAATGAGTGATGAATGAGTGATGAATGAGTGATGGGTGACTACTGAAGGATGAGTTATAAGTGATGAGCATTTTGTGATGAATGAGTGATGAATGAGTGATGGGTGACTACTGAAGGATGAGTTATAAGTGATGAGCATTTAGTGATGAATGAGTGATGGGTGACTACTGAAGGATGAGTTATAAGTGATGAGCATTTAGTGATGAATGAGTGATGAATGAGTGATGGGTGACTACTGAAGGATGAGTTATAAGTGATGAGCATTTAGTGATGAATGAGTGATGAATGAGTGATGAATGAGTGATGGGTGACTACTGAAGGATGAGTTATAAGTGATGAGCATTTAGTGATGAATGAGTGATGGGTGATGGGTGACTACTAAAGCAGGAGTTATAAGTGATGAGCATTTAGTGATGAATGAGTGATGGGTGACTACTGAAGGATGAGTTATAAGTGATGAGCATTTAGTGATGAATGAGTGATGGGTGACTACTGAAGGATGAGTTATAAGTGATGAGCATTTAGAGATGAATGAGTGATGGGTGACTACTGAAGGATGAGTTATAAGTGATGAGCATTTAGTGATGAATGAGTGATGGGTGATGGGTGATGGGTAAAACAGATACAATATGAAGTGCCTGAAGGACACCATTTGTGTCTGTTTGCAGTACTTCTTGCTGGACAAATATGACAATGGCATTAACTAATGTAGTAGGGGTTCAGAATCTTCGTCATGGTTCCCGCCTACAATGATATCTGATGATGCATAAATCCAGCTTGGAAGAAGCCTGCTATGACCCTTTTAGACTGGGGGATAGCCTCATGGTTTAAGTGTTTGCCCGTCACGCCAAATTTGTCTACTCTGAATTTTTACAAAGCAGCACAATCATCAGATTGCCAAGCAGTGAGTGGTAAATACCTCTTATAGTTGAATCTATGGAATAGCAACAAAAAAAACAGGTGGACACCTGTAGGATGCAATGTTTGTTTCTTGTTTAAGGCCACACTCAGCATCGTTCCAGCTATATGACAGTGGTCTGTTAATAATCAAGTCTGGATTAGAAAATCAAGTGATTGACATAATGAGTATCGATCTGCGCAATTGGGATACAATGAAATGCATCAACCAAGCCGACCCGTGAAGATTCCGGGTTAGAATAGGTCTTCAGCAACCCATACTTGCCATAAAAGGCGACTATGCTTGTCGTAAAAGGCGATTAACGGGATCAGGTGGTCAGGCTCGCTGACTTGGTTGATACATGTCATCGATCCCAATTGCGTGGATCGATGCTCATGATGTCAATCACTGGATTGTCTGGTCCAGACTCGATTATTTTACAGACCGCCGTCATATAGCTGGAATATTGCTGAGTGCGGCGTTAAACACAAACAAACACAAACAAAATCAACCAGCGAGCCTGACCACCCAATCTCGCTTAACCCTCTTAGTGCCATGGGACCATATGTGGTCCAGTGAAAATGTCCCTTTTCAATTTTGAACAAGGAAACAGCGTTATCACTATACCCCGTCATGGGGCACATTAGAAATTTGTTTGTTCATGTAGTAGTGAATATAAACTATAAAAAAAAACCTATAAAGCTTTAAGTAGAGACAGGCACTCGGATTGCTTTATGTCATCAGAAAATTGCATTGCAGACACTATCCACTTTGTAAAATCATATGGATTAAGGGTCGTAACTGTGTAGCTCAAAATCTAGCAAGCTCTGGAAATGATATTGATGCCCAGTAATATCAATTACTAAAATTCATAAATAGCAAAAGGCAACAATTCAGCATGTGTCTGATAGATGTGGAAAATTTCATCCAGAATTGAACCCTACTTATATTGTTTATTAAGTCCAACTTGTTGCCATGGAAACATAAAAAATAAAAATTTATAAAAGTGCTAAAGGCACCAGTTATGTATGTGCCTGGTAGACATGCAAAGTTTTGTAAGAAAGTGTTTAACAGTTTTTGAGTTACGCTCCGGAAATGAACCTCACCCTTATAGAACCTAAGTCCAACTTGTTGCCATTGAAACCTAAAAAAGAAAAATTGATAAAATTCCTAAATAGAAAAGGCACTAGAGAAATATTTAACGGTTCCTGAGTTATGCTGCGAAAACGATTTCGGGACACATACACACACGGACACACAGAAAATGGGACCCATTTCAATATCCCCAGCCAACTTCGTTGGGGCGGGGTACAATTAAGATGTCAAACACTGAGTGCGGTTACCTTTTTTCTTTTGGCCCAGCTAAACCACAGCTTGGATGGAACAGATACAATCTAAAATTGTGAAAAAAAAGACTCACAAGTTTTCATTCATTTTGCTCTTAGATAAGATTTTATTTACAAACTGTATTTCTTTCCTAGGATACAAAACAAAGCAATTTTCACTAAATACATATGTCCCTGATCGAAGTATTTGATAATTTAGATAATGCAAGGTGAAAAAACCATAATGAAAACTATTTAGGTCGTTTAGTAATCACACATGACTCTTAGCAGAGCTCCAGATAAGCTTTTGGTGTTGTTGGTATTTTACCCATGCATTTTAAAATCTTTGGGTATCAGTAATTCTATCTGGGTATTCAAATTTTTGTTACCCACTAGTTTTTACACATGTGGGTATTTAAGTTAAATATTTAAAAACACTATTCATCTAGTCCCTGCAAACTGGTGTCGTGAGGGTTCGAGAGCTTTATAGGACTAAAAAATACCTCGATACTTCCACAAGAAAGTGTGATGGCAATTGATCATGATGTAACACTCATCGTGGAGTTTGGCAAGGTTGACGGAATGCCCGTTTATAATTTCAAAATAAGTTGCTGATTTGCTAATCGATTACGCAGGGTTACTTCACAATATTTTGATGAAACGCACAAGTTTTATTTTTGTAGCGTATCTGTAATGTTTGTTGCCTATTTGATACGCTTGGATTTTATTTTACTGCGTATTTCTGCATTTCTGATGCGCATTTCACGCAGATACGCAGGTTATCTGGAGCTCTGTCTTAGCCATTTCATATGAAAAAAAGCAGCAGTTATTGGTGGATATGGGCGAGCATGTAGGACAACTGGTATACAGGAAATCGTGGCACAGCTGTGAGATGATGCCAATGTGCTCTGACAATCACTTCCTGCCCATAAATATACAAAATACCACCTTAATATCAATGATCATAGCTATCTTACCATATCTTGGCATCATAATTCACAGTTGAAAAGGGACATTTTCACAGAACCATATATGGTCCCGTCGGCACCAAGAAGCACGCATACTCGTGTCTTAAAGCAAGCAAGGGTTGTTGAAAACCTATTCTCTACTTGAATGTTCCTGGGTCCCGATGCAATGACTAAAGTTGGAACAATATCCTCACTCCCCCACAGAGATTCATCACTCCAACCATCAGAGCTTGACAAAAAATTCCTCCCAACTCCTCATAGCCTAAAGACTTTATTTTAATCAGCTATTAACCAATTAGCTTCCTTGTTATTGTGATTCTTCAAGGTATTCAGCAACATGAAGTATTTACTTCCTTCACAGTGCATTACTTGTTGACAACTTTCCCAAACCACCAGACTGATTCAAGATCCCCTCTAACACAAACCCCAGACTGATCCTAGTGCCCCTTTAACACAACAAACCCCAGTCTGATCCAAGTGCCCCTTTAACACAACAAACCCCTGTCTAATCCAAGTACCCCTTTAACACAACAAACCCGAGACTGATCCAAGTGCCCCTTTAACACAACAAAACCCAGTCTGATCCTAGTGCCCCTTTAACACAACAAACCCCAGACTGATCCAAGTGCACCTTTAACACAACAAACCCCTGTCTGATCCTAGTGCCCCTTTAACACAACAAACCCCCAGACTGATCCTAGTGCCCCTTTAACACAACAAACCCCCAGACTGATTCTTAAGGGCCCCTTTAACACAACAAACCCCAGTCTGATCCAAGTGCCCCTTTAATACAACAAACCCCAGTCTGATCAAAGTGCCCCTTTAACACAACACATCCCAGTCTGATCCTAGTGCCCCTTTAACACAACAAACCCCAGTCTGATCCAAGTACCCCTTTAACACAAACCCCAGACTGATCCAAGTGCCCCTTTAACACAACAAACCCCAGACTGATCCTAGTGCCCCTTTAACACAACAAACCCCAGACTGATGCTTAAGTGCCCCTTTAACACAACAAACCCCAGTCTGATCCTAGTGACCCTTTAATACAAACTCCAGTCTGATCCAATTGCCCCTTTAACACAAACCCCAGACCGATCCTAGATCCTCTTTAACACAAACCCCAGACTGATCCTAGTGCCCCTTTAACACAACAAACCCCCAGACTGATCCGAGTGCCCCTTTAACAAAACTAACCCCAGACTGATCCTAGTGCCCCTTTAACACAACTAACCCGAGACTGATTCTGAAGTGCCCCTTTAACACAACAAACCCCAGACTGATCCTAGTTCCCCTTTAACACAACAAACCCCAGACTGATTCTTAAGTGCCCCTTTAACACAACAATCCCCAGACTGATCCTAGTTCCCCTTTAACACAACAAACCCCAGACTGATCCTTGTGCCCCTTTAACACAACAAACCCCAGACTGATTCTTAAGTGCCCCTTTAACACAACAAACCCCAGACTGATTCTTAAGTGCCCCTTTAACACAACAAACCCCAGACTGATCCTAGTTCCCCTTTAACACAACAAACCCCAGACTGATCCTTGTGCCCCTTTAACACAACACACCCCAGTCTGATTCTTAAGTGCCCCTTTAACACAACAAACCCCAGACTGATTCTTAAGTGCCCCTTTAACACAACAAACCCCAGACTGATCCTAGTTCCCCTTTAACACAACAAACCCCAGACTGATCCTTGTGCCCCTTTAACACAACAAACCCCAGACTGATTCTTAAGTGCCCCTTTAACACAACAAACCCCAGACTGATTCTTAAGTGCCCCTTTAACACAACAAACCCCAGACTGGTCCTAGTTCCCCTTTAACACAACAAACCCCAGACTGATCCTTGTGCCCCTTTAACACAACAAAACCCAGACAGATCCTAGTTCGTCATCAGTAACAAGCTTGCCTCCAAAGCCGCACAGTATGTCAAGCAACACACCTAATCCCCGAAGTAGACGTATTAACTAAGATCTCCTCAAGGATGTACAAAGCAGCTGACTCCGAGCTTCCAGACAGATCACAGGGCACAGTATATAGTCCTGACAGTAACTAAAATTATCATTTTTATTTTGTCAGATCACAGGGCACAGTATATAGTCCTGACAGTCACTAAAATTATCATTATTATTTTGTCAGATCACAGGGCGCAGTATATAGTCCTTGCAGTCACTAAAATTATCATTATTATTTTGTCAGATCACAGGGCGCAGTATATAGTCCTTGCAGTCACTAAAATTATCATTATTATTTTGTCAGATCACAGGGCGCAGTATATAGTCCTGGCAGTCACTAAAATTATCATTATTATTTTGTCAGATCACAGGGCACAGTATATAGTCCTTGCAGTCACTAAAATTATCATAATTATTTTGTCAGATCACAGGGCGCAGTATATAGTCCTTGCAGTCACTAAAATTATCATTATTATTTTGCCAGATCACAGGGCGCAGTATATAGTCCTTGCAATCACTAAAATTATCATTATTATTTTGTCAGATCACAGGGCGCAGTATATAGTCCTGGCAGTCACTAAAATTATCATTATTTAGTCAGATCACAGGGCGCAGTGTATAGTCCTGGCAGTCACTAAAATTATCATTATTTTGTCAGATCGCAGGGCGCAGTATATAGTCCTGGCAGTCACTAAAATTATCATTATTATTTTTGTCATTATAATTAATATTTTGTCAGATCACAGGGCGCAGTATATAGTCCTGGCAGTCACTAAAATTATCATTATTATTTTGTCAGTTACACGACTATAGATACCTTACAAAAGTAAACTGAACATAAAGTTCTCGTCTATCTCTCTGCATAGTACACGACCCCTCCACTCACATAATGAGAACATGAGTCGTCACGGTGATCGCATTCACATCTTCAACAAAGCCAGCAATGGTGAATACAAGTCCCTTTAGGAGGCACTGGATAATGAATCAACGATGTAGTGGGACGTGGGACGATGGAGTGGGATGTGGGATGTTTGGAGGCAGTTTTTCTACAAATCCCCAGGCAGGCTGAGGAGGCACAACATACAGAGCAGATGATAATATATTCATGCTCTGGTTTAAAACAAGGTTCACTCAAGCGAGGAGGCCGACACAACTTTTAAGGATGAGTGACTTTGTTTAAAAAACGTACCACTTTCTCATTGTTTCTCGGACAACAGGGTAATAGTTTGGTACAAGTAGGTCAAGTGTAGATATCTTTTGTGTCCAATTGTAAGAAAATAATAAAGCATTCTCAGCATGACTAATTCCCTCGGATCACAATGTACTTGCAGCCCTGATCCGACAACAGATGCAGAGCAAAATATTGATGAGATTAAGAATATGAAAAGGCTTACGTCATGTATCGGATAAACAATCAACAGTTTCGACAAATGACACAAACTGACAAACTATTGATATCAGGTCCTTCTGTGATATTTTCACAACACGTTGGAATACACTGAAGAGAAGTGGGTATCAATAACTTGCTTTGAGATGATCACAGCTAACCTCACCACAAGCAATCTAGACATCACGAAATGACCTGGACTTAACGGATCGGGTGGCAAGAGGCGACTTAATGGATCGGGTGGCAAGAGGCGACTTAACGGATCGGGTGGCAAGAGGCGACTTAACGGATCGGGTGGCAAGAGGCGACTTAACGGATCGGGTGGCAAGAGGCGACTTAATGGATCGGGTGGCAAGAGGCGACTTAATGGATCGGGTGGCAAGAGGCGACTTAATGGATTGGGTGGCAAGAGGCGACTTAACGGATCGGTTTGTAAGAGGCGACTTATGGATCGGGTGGCAAGAGGCGACTTAATTGAATGGGTGGTAAGAGGCAACTTAATGGATTGGGTGGCAAGAGGCGACTTAATGGATTGGGTGGTAAGGGGCGACTTAATGGATTGGGTGGCAAGAGGCGACTTAATGGATTGGGTGGTAAGGGGCGACTTAATGGATTGGGTGGTAAGAGGCGACTTAATTGAATGGGTGGTAAGAGGCGACTTTATGCAATGGGTGGCAAGAGGCGACTTTATGGATCGGGTGGTAAGAGGCGACTTAATGGAATGGGTGGTAAGAGGCGACTTAATGGAATGGGTGGTAAGAGGCGACTTAATGGAATGGGTTGTAAGAGGGGACTCAATGGATCGGGAGGTAAGAGGCGACTTAATGGATTGAATGGCAAGAGGCGACTTAATGGATTGAATGGCAAGAGGCGACTTAATGGTTTGGGTGGTAAGAGGGGACTTAATGGAATGGGTGGTAAGAGGCGACTAAATGGTTTGGGTGGTAAGAGGCGACTTAATGGATTGTATGGCAAGTGGCGACTTAATGGATTGTATGGCAAGAGGCGACTTAATGGAATGGGTGGCAAGAGGCGACTTAATGGATTGAATGGATCAGAAGGTAAGAGGCAACTTAATCGATTGAGTGGTAAGAAGCGACTAAATGGTTTGGGTGGTAAGAGGCGACTTAATGGATTGTATGGTAAAAGGCGACTTAATGGATCGGGTGGTAAGAGTCAGGGTTAGGGTTAACCGTTACCCTCACCACCGGAGTAGAGCTGCTTTACACATCCTGGCCCACTGACGGCAACAAGGGCCATAGAGGGGCACACACTGGAGTAGTTCTGCTTTACACATCTTAGCCCACTGAAGGCAACAAGGGCCCTAGAGGGGCACACACCGGAGTAGACCTGCTTTACACATCTTAGCCCACTGAAGGCAACAAGGGCCCTAGAGGGGCACACACCGGAGTAGACCTGCTTTACACATCTTGGCCCACTGAAGGCAACAAGGGCCCTAGAGGGGCACACACTGGAGTAGACCTGCTTTACACATCTTGGCCCACTGAAGGCAACAAGGGCCCTAGAGGGGCACACACTGGAGTAGTTCTGCTTTACACATCTTAGCCCACTGAAGGCAACAAGGGCCCTAGAGGGGCACACACCGGAGTAGACCTGCTTTACACATCTTAGCCCACTGAAGGCAACAAGGGCCCTAGAGGGGCACACACCGGAGTAGACCTGCTTTACCAGCTTGGCCCACTGAAGGCAACAAGGGCCATAGAGGGGCACACACCGGAGTAGACCTGCTTTACACATCCTGGCCCACTGAAAGCAACAAGGGCCCTAGAGGGGCACACACCGGAAGAGACCTGCTTTACACATCTTAGCCCACTGAAAGCAACAAGGGCCCTAGAGGGACACACAGGAGTAGACCTGCTTTACACATCTTAGCCCACTGAAAGCAACAAGGGGCCCTAGAGGGGCACACACCGGAGTAGACCTGCTTTACACATCTTGGCCCACTGAAGGCAACAAGGGCCCTAGAGGGGCACACACCAGAGTAGACCTGCTTTACACATCTTAGCCCACTGAAAGCAACAAGGGCCCTAGAGGGACACACCGGAGTAGACCTGCTTTACACATCTTAGCCCACTGAAAGCAACAAGGGCCCTAGAGGGGCACACACCGGAGTAGACCTGCTTTACACATCTTAGCCCACTGAAGGCAACAAGGGCCCTAGAGGGGCACACACCGGAGTAGACCTGCTTTACACATCTTAGCCCACTGAAGGCAACAAGGGCCCTAGAGGGGCACACACCGGAGTAGACCTGCTTTACACATCTTAGCCCAGTTTCAGCTCCAGGCATTATAGAAATAAATATCAAAAACAGTTGTTTCTTAAACAATATTATATTCAATGAAATGATATTGAAATGTCCCTTCAAAGCAGTGAATAGATATTATTCACCTGATGGGTAATCTGGTTGAGGATTGGTTCCCAGCAGCCTATGTGGTGATTGTGAGTGAGTTGGGCAAGACGACTGGGACACCGTGCCCCCCCCCCCCCATGTTGTGATAGGAGGCAGTGTCATGGAACAGATAACCGACATGGTGGATAGCATATCAACGTACTCGATGAAAGAACCTTTGCTCATAATATCAATCATTGGTTTGTCTCAAACAGTCTGGAATATTGCCGGGTGAGATGTCCAACAAAGCAAACAACCTCATTCTTGTATTTCTACACATTTCACCAGGTTCCTGTTACTGAGAAGGACATTGTCATACTTTGTCATACATGTCATACTTTGTCATACTTTGTCATACATGTCATACATGTCATCTTTTCTAATACTCGAGTTTAACAACAAGAACATATCTTTGGGTGATGGAATTCCTCTGAATGTTTGAGTTTTGTTAGTGTCACAGAAGTTACAAGTAAACAGAAGGTTGAGGCACTCACAATCAATGTAAGAGAAATTGTAAATGTAACTTATATGCAGAATTAGTTGTTCAAATACTACCACCTCAGAAGAAAACCTAGTGCATTGAAACCTTCCCCTGCGTGGAAGATTGGGACATTTCACACAGACACAACGACACTGAATTCTGACCGATTTGATCAAATCAACAACAAAAAATGTCAAATTTTCTCTGTCCACTTGGTTTAGTGACCAGTGACTGAGTGTGAGGAGAGCTTAGCTACTTGTCCCGGACAATCACAGTGTTTGTAGTCGGCCAGGCAGCCTGTGATCTCTGAGTGAAGGTCCCCCACCCTGTGTCTCCTCAATACCTCCATATTGACACAGTCTCTCCACCTGTGTACCCAGTCTACATACATACAGCCCCACTAAACTATATCACAGTATTATACTTCACCCACAGTCTCTCCACCTGTGTACCCAGTCTACATACATACAGCCCCGCTAAACTATATCACAGCATTAATACTTCACCCACAGTCTCTTACAGCTTACCGTAATTCTTCTATTGAAAGAAGTCCATTATCTGAACACTATCAATGTACTGCTAAAGCATTTGAATTTGAACACTCAGCTGACTGAATGTATACCTGACAGTGAAGCTTAAGTGTGTTGCATGTTTGTTGCATGTGCATTACATGTGCATCACATGTGCGCTGCATGTGTTCAATGCATGGGTGTTGAGTTTTGTTTGTTTGTTGTTTAACGCTGCACTCAGCAATATTCCAGCTATATGACGGCTATCTGTAAACAATCGAGTCTGACCTGACAATCAAGTGATTGATAACATGAGCATCAATCCACGCAATCGGGATCTATGACATGCATCACCCAAGTCAGCGAGCCTGACCACCGGATCCGGGCGTTGAGTGAGACAGCCACATGGAACAGTGCAGTGTGTCTAGAAGTAGGACCCTCTCCACTCATCCTCCATCACAAGGAATTAGGAGACCCTATTTGTAATAACTCCAATAAAATCATATTGAACAAAATATATAACTGCCCTACCTCATTTAGATGATATCGATTTTTTTTTAAATTAGGTCATAAGTAATGAAAATGGGACAAGATCAGACTAAATCAAGTTCTAAATGTCAAAATAATTCATGTTTGAATGTGTTTCGGGTATATTTTTAGACTATTTACAGTAGAATCTATCACCTATTTCCCAATGAGCCTCTGTTTGATTGGACAAACATTGACTGTCAGTCTTCTTTTTTTACAAGTTTTTGTTCGCAATATTACAATATTTTTTCAGAAGTATACACAGAAGCAATTTGTTGGCTGGGATCTGGCTGGCCTCTGTTTGTTCTGTTCAGAACCTAACCTTAAACCTGTTCAAGTACAAAAGAATTGTAAATTTAGTGTTGGTTTATTACTTCTGCAAACTTTCTGCTGACCTGGCAAAATTCAGACTCACTTTCAAGCTCAAACAGTCCCCTGATCTGCAAGCTTGACTACAGCTCTACGGAAACAGGTGCACTTAACACACACTATGAACGCTTACAATTTGCAAGAGAATTTTTGGCAGTCATGTTATCTTAACTGAACACATCCCCAAATATTGTAGTAATCTGTTTTCTTAATGTGTTTGCATATTAAGCTTAAAAATAAGGAGAATGGACATAACCTGCACTCAAACTTGAAGCATAGACACACTCCTAAAGTATACACCTAAAAAAAAACACTCTTGAAGCATACACACCCAGCACCCCACTCTTGAAGCATACACACCCAGCACCCCACTCTTGAAGCATACACACCCAGCACCCCACTCTTGAAGCAAACACACCCAGCACCCCACTCTTGAAGCATACACACCCAGCACCCCACTCTTGAAGCATACACACCCAGCACCCCACTCTTGAAGCATACACAGCCGGCACCCCACTCTTGCAGCATACACACCCAGCACCCTACTCTTGAAGCATATACACCCAGCACCCCACTATTGCAGCATACACACCCAGCACCTACTCTTGAAGCTTACACACCCAGCATGAATCAATGCCAGCAGATTTGAGTTTTTACAGAGCTGATTTATGTGTAGACAACACTGTGTTACATATAGCTGATCAATGCCTGCAGCTACTGATGTTACGACGCAGCTGACACACACATCAAGATGCATATGCTCATATACTTTCACACTTACACACACATTGTCGTACACCAAATGGCTATATTGCACACAGACTTCAATGCTTACTGGCTTACATGATCTAGCATTTACATACTTATAGACTCACATGCTAACTGGCTTACATGATCTAGCATTTACATACATATAGACTCACATGATCACTGGCTTACATGATCTAGCATTTACATACATATAGACTCACATGATCACTGGCTTACATGATCTAGCATTTACATACATATAGACTCACATGATCACTGGCTTACATGATCTAGCATTTACATACTTAGACTCACATGCTAACTGGCTTACATGAACTAGCATTTACATACATATAGACTCACATGATCACTGGCTTACATGATCTAGCATTTACATACATATAGACTCACATGATCACTGGCTTACATGATCTAGCATTTACATACTTAGACTCACATGATCACTGGCTTACATGATCTAGCATTTACATACTTAGACTCACATGCTAACTGGCTTACATGAACTAGCATTTACATACATATAGACTCACATGATCACTGGCTTACATGAACTAGCATTTACATACGTATAGACTCACATGCTTACTGGCTTACATGATCTAGCATTTACATACTTATAGACTCACATGATCACTGGCTTACATGATCTAGCATTTACATACATATAGACTCACATGCTTACTGGCTTACATGATCTAGCATTTACATACGTATAGACTCACAAGATCACTGGCTTACATGATCTAGCATTTACATACATATAGACTCACATGCTAACTGGCTTACATGAACTAGCATTTACATACATATAGACTCACATGATCACTGGCTTACATGATCTAGCATTTACATACTTATAGACTCACATGCTAACTGGCTTACATGATCTAGCATTTACATACGTATAGACTCACATGATCACTGGCTTACATGATCTAGCATTTACATACTTATAGACTCACATGCTAACTGGCTTACATGATCTAGCATTTACATACGTATAGACTCACATGATCACTGGCTTACATGAACTAGCATTTACATACTTATAGACTCACATGCTTACTGGCTTACATGAACTAGCATTTACATACATATAGACTCACATGCTTACTGGCTTACATGAACTAGCATTTACATACTTATAGACTCACATGCTTACTGGCTTACATGAACTAGCATTTACATACATATAGACTCACATGCTTACTGGCTTACATGAACTAGCATTTACATACATATAGACTCACATGATCACTGGCTTACATGATCTAGCATTTACATACTTAGACTCACATGCTAACTGGCTTACATGATCTAGCATTTACATACATATAGACTCACATGATCACTGGCTTACATGATCTAGCATTTACATACATATAGACTCACATGATCACTGGCTTACATGATCTAGCATTTACATACTTAAAGACTCACATGATCACTGGCTTACATGAACTAGCATTTACATACTTATAGACTCACATGCTTACTGGCTTACATGAACTAGCATTTACATACATATAGACTCACATGCTTACTGGCTTACATGAACTAGCATTTACATACTTATAGACTCACATGCTTACTGGCTTACATGAACTAGCATTTACATACGTATAGACTCACATGATCACTGGCTTACATGATCTAGCATTTACATACGTATAGACTCACATGATCACTGGCTTACATGATCTAGCATTTACATACGTATAGACTCACATGATCACTGGCTTACATGATCTGGCATTTACATACTTATAGACTCACATGCTAACTGGCTTACATGATCTAGCATTTACATACGTATAGACTCACATGATCACTGGCTTACATGATCTAGCATTTACATACGTATAGACTCACATGCTAACTGGATTACATGATCTAGCATTTACATACTTAGACTCACATGCTCACTGGCTTACATGATCTAGCATTTACATACGTATAGACTCACATGATCACTGGCTTACATGATCTAGCATTTACATACTTAGACTCACATGCTAACTGGCTTACATGATCTAGCATTTACATACATATAGACTCACATGATCACTGGCTTACATGATCTAGCATTTACATACTTATAGACTCACATGCTAACTGGCTTACATGATCTAGCATTTACATACTTATAGACTCACATGCTTACTGGCTTACATGAACTAGCATTTACATACATATAGACTCACATGATCACTGGCTTACATGATCTAGCATTTACATACGTATAGACTCACATACTACCTGTGATCACAATAACTACACACACACACAAGCTTAACATGCAAGTATTGTATAGGAAATATCAATTTTCCTAGATACATTAAGTTAATTCCCAAAAGAAAAAAAGTCATAACATTTGTAGATAGTATTTACATGTCCAAATTGATGTGTTGAAATGACATGCTTTGTAATCGGATTCCAAAACAGAACTATTTGAGGGCGTGGTCTAAAGCTACCGGTGCAACAGTGCAGTGATGCATGACAATTGTTTCCATTGGACAGCATACCGACGCAATGTCTCCTTTTGGATGCTCAGCAGCAATCCGGATACTTCAGAGAGTGATGCTGTCTGTTCATCCGATAAAAATAACATGGCCTACATTTTTGAGTGTGTGAAATGACTTTTGATCTTGACATTGTGAATAATTAAAAGAACAATCAATGTCTGTAATTGTAATAATAATTAGCTTTTTATGACTAACATCCTGTTTGGGTACCATAAACCACCTACTGCCCTCAGAGATAACCCTAACCCTGACCCTAACCCTGACTAACATCCTGTTTGGGTACCATAAACCACCTGCTGCCCTCAGAGATAACCCTAACCCTAACCCTGACCCTAACCCTGACTAACATCCTGTTTGGGTACCATAAACCACCTGCTGCCCTCAGAGATTACCCCAACCCTGACCCAAACCCTGACCCAAACCCTGACTAACATCCTGTTTGGGTACCATAAACCACCTACTGCCCTCAGAGATAACCCTAACCCTGACCCTAACCCTGACCCTAACCCTGACTAACATCCTGTTTGGGTACCATAAACCACCTGCTGCCCTCAGAGATAACCCTAACCCTAACCCTGACCCTAACCCTGACTAACATCCTGTTTGGGTACCATAAACCACCTGCTGCCCTCAGAGATTACCCCAACCCTGACCCAAACCCTGACTAACATCCTGTTTGGGTACCATAAACCACCTGCTGCCCTCAGAGATTACCCTAACCCTAACTTAACCCCTTACCCTGACTAACATCGCCTGTCAATTTTTATAATCTCTTTAAAACTATTTTCCATTTACAAGTTCAATTGTGTGGTCAAGTGACTAAGTATTCCCTGAAGTATTAAAATCTGTAAACTTGCTATCTTAAGCTTACTTGCCACAAAACATTATTTATGCTCTCAATGTTTTGGACAATATTTGCATGACAGACCTGCACATTCAACTATTCACTCACTGACAGACCTGCACATTCAACTATTCACTCACTGACAGACCTGCACATTCAACTATTCACTCACAGACAGACCTGCACATTCAACTATTCACTCACTGACAGACCTGCACATTCAACTATTCACTCACTGACAGACCTGCACACATATAAAAACAGTAGGATTGTCTCTCCTTTCATCATGTATATAAATGGTATGATATGAGAACAGTCAATTGTCTCTCCTCTCACCAAGCATATGAGAACAGCATGATATGAGAACAGTATCATTGTCTCTCTTCTCACCAAGTATATGAGAACAGTCAATTGTCTCTCCTCTCACCAAGCATATGAGAACAGCATGATATGAGAACAGTATCATTGTCTCTCTTCTCACCAAGTATATGAGAACAGTCAATTGTCTCTCCTCTCACCAAGCATATGAGAACAGCATGATATGAGAACAGCATGATATGAGAACAGCATGATATGAGAACAGCATGATATGAGAACAGTATCATTGTCTCTCTTCTCACCAAGTATATGAGAACAGCCAATTGTCTCTCCTCATATGCTTGGTGAGAGGAGAGACAATTGACTGTTCTCATATCGTACTCTTCTCATATGCTTGGTGAGCGGAGAACAGCCAATTGTCTCTCTTCTCACCAAGTATATGAGAAGAGTACCATATGAGAACAGTCAATTGTCTCTCCTCTCACCAAGTATATGAGAACAGTACGATTGTCTCTCCTCTCACCAAGCATATGAGAACAGTCAATTGTCTCTCCGCTCACCAAGCATATGAGAACAGTCAATTGTCTCTCCGCTCACCAAGCATATGAGAAGAGTACGATATGAGAACAGTCAATTGTCTCTCCTCTCACCAAGCATATGAGAAGAGTACCATATGAGAACAGTACGATTGTCTCTCCTCTCACCATGTATATAAACAGTATGATATGAAAACAGTATGATATGAAAACAGTATGAGTGTCTCTCCTCTCACCAAACATATGAGAACAGTCAATTGTCTCCCCACTTAACAAGCATATGAGAAGAGTACCATATGAGAACAGTACGATTGTCTCTCCTCTCACCAAGCATATGAGAAGAGTACGATATGAGAACAGTCAATTGTCTCTCCTCTCACCAAGCATATGAGAACAGTCAATTGTCTCTCCTCTCACCAAGCATATGAGAACAGTCAATTGTCTCTCCTCTCACCAAGTATATGAGAAGAGTACCATATGAGAACAGTCAATTGTCTCTCCTCTCACCAAGCATATGAGAAGAGTACCATATGATAACAGTCAATTGTCTTTCCTCTCACCAAGTATATGAGAAGAGTACCATATGAGAACAGTCAATTGTCTCTCCTCTCACCAAGTATATGAGAAGAGAACCATATAAAACAGTATGATTGTCTCTCCTCTCACCAAGCATATGAGAACAGTCAATTGTCTCTCCTCTCACCAAGTATATGAGAAGAGTACCATATGAGAACAGTATGATTGCCTCTCCACTCGGCTGTGTGATCTAAGAGTTATAACACACTGAAGAGGGACATATATTTCTATGTATTCTATACTTGGAAGTAGAGAAGTACCCACCTCAAGGCTGACCAACTGTCGTGTTTGTTCTCCATAATTCCTGGGTGTTATTTACAACGTGAATGAATGCAAACTATGTGAAATAATTTCCCACAGAATTCTCCACACAATACAAGTGTAACACTGGTCTAGGATCAAATGTCCCTCTGCATGCATCCACGCTGTACTACAGTTCAATCTGTGTACATGTGTCTCAGCATTTGCATAATCCCATACTGAACTAGCCTGTAGATGTACTGCTGTAACAGAGCTTCAAGTAGCTAGCCTGGAGATGTACTGCTGTAACAGAGCTTCAAGTAGCTAGCCTGGAGATGTACTGCTGTAACAGAGCTTCAAGTAGCTAGCCTGGAGATGTACTGTTGTAACAGAGCTTCAAGTAGCTAGCCTGGAGATGTACTGTTGTAACAGAGCTTCAAGTAGCTAGCCTGGAGATGTACTGCTGTAACAGAGCTTCAAGTAGCTAGCCTGGAGATGTACTGCTGTAACAGAGCTTCAAGTAGCTAGCCTGGAGATGTACTGCTGTAACAGAGCTTCAAGTAGCTAGCCTGGAGATGTACTGTTGTAACAGAGCTTCAAGTAGCTAGCCTGGAGATGTACTGCTGTAACAAAGCTTCAAGTAGCTAGCCTGGAGATGTACTGCTGTAACAGAGCTTCAAGTAGCTAGCCTGGAGATGTACTGCTGTAACAGAGATTCAAGTAGCTAGCCTGGAGATGTACTGCTGTAACAGAGCTTCAAGTAGCTAGCCTAGTAGCTAGTGGCTTGTCAGAGGCACCTGTCCTGAAATGTAGCATTGAAACAAAAGACGTTGAAATACTTAAGTTGGCTGTCTTTAATCTTCAGTTAACGTGTTGAACTATACAGAGTAAGATATTTTCGTTCTACTCATGAGTCCTGTGTTGGATGTAGCTGAAACATGAGCTGGGATGAAGTAACCAAACTGGGAGGGTCTTGGGGAAAGGGTTACTATACCTCACCTCACCTCACCTCACCTCACCTCACCTCACCTCACCTCACCTCACCTCACCTCACCTCACCTCACCTCACCTCACCTCACCTCACCTCACCTCACCTCACCCTGGTTCCTGAAGTAACCAAACTGAGAGGGTCTTGGGGAAAGGGATACTATACCTCACCTCACACTGGTTCCTGAAGTAACCAAACTGGGAGGGTCTTGGGGAAAGGGATACTTTACCTCACCTCACACTGGTTCCTGAAGTAACCAAACTGAGAGGGTCTTGGGGAAAGGGATACTTTACCTCACCTCACACTGGTTCCTGAAGTAAACAAACTGAGAGGGTCTTGGGAAAAGGGATACTATACCTCACCTCACACTGGTTCCTGAAGTAATATAATGCCAAATATTGGGGTTGTCTTGGGAAAAGGGATACTATACCCCACCTCACACTGGTTCCTGAAGTAATATAATGCCAAATATTGGGGTTGTCTTGGGAAAAGGGTTATCTTCCAGACAGCTTACTGTATGTTGTACAACTACTGACACTCTGAAATAACATACAGACATTGACAACTTGTCTCAATGGTGGCTTGATATGTTTTTGATGTACAAGTTGTGAGAACCGTGGATGGGGTGAGTGAGTGAGTTGCGTTTAACGCAACTTTTAACAATATTCATTTATATCATGGTGTGTCAGCTTAATGTGGGAGGAAAGCCTGAAGTGATGCAGGTCTCAGACGTTTACCACTTCGGTGAAACCCATGAGCACGGGTATGGTGCTGACAAGCCTAGAAACATAATCGGGGCGAACCGGGATTTGAACCAACAATCATAGGTTTCTGGCGTGCCCAAGGGATGCAACTCTGCACAACTTATCGCAGCGCCTTAGACGACTGGGCCACCCATGCCCCCACCGTGGATGGGAAGGTTGATGCCATCCTCTAAGGGCCGAATAGACAGGACAGATCTCATCAACAAGCTGTGATCAGTACAGTAAAGTAAGATTAAAATTATCATTTTATTATTTGGAAGGAGGTTATCAGAAACATCACACAGAAATTAACATTCCAATAAAAACAGAATTGTTCCTTTATTTTCTGACCTTCCACAAATCTGTGTCTTAGTTGACCCAATCTTGTCATGGCCCCATCCAACCCCCCTCATAATCAATGACATGTCTCACACGACCAATATGAGACATGTCAAAGATTCATTCCTACTATTAACACCAACACATACGCACATGTATTAAAGCACAAGAAAAACAAACTATGTTGCTGACATATTTATACAGGTCAAAGAAAGTGCACAGATTCTTATCAAAACAAAAACACCAAAATTGAAATGTGATCCCCCTCACACCAAACTGGACACGCACCTTGAAGACAGTGATCTGTGTTGACCCCCACAGATTGCAATCCCCACCCTGTTAGACGGTTCTACTTACACCATGTACACAGAGTCCAGCGGATTTATGGAGGTAGGAACACTAGACTGATACTATCGATATCACACCTACTGTCTGCACACCATGAAAGTCTGTCTTGTAGGAGGGTCCTCAAGGGCTGGCTTACATCAGCATTAAACATGTTAAATGACTCTACACCACAGTCTATAAGCATAGGTCACTCAAAATTCCAACGCAATCGTTAAATGTAAAATGATAAGGAAATACTACCAAGCATGAACTATTCGTGTTCTCACAGGGTCTCTCCACAACATAGTTGTTATAATACTTGGGACAAAGTAGCTGGTCCAAAATATTTAATAAAAGACAAATTAAACACACACAAAAAAAAGAAGAGAAATAGAATAGTGATCCAAAATGAATTTAACTGAAAAGAACTTCCAAATGCAATAGTGTCCATATTAAAATATGAGAATGATTATTAATGACAGACTTATTTAAATGAGCCTCCCCATTAGGACCCTCTTGTTCTGCAAGTACCTTTGTATCCGTGGCAACATATGCCAACATCTGGAGACAGATACCTTTGTATCCATAGCAACATGTATGAACATCTGGGGACAGATGTCATGTCAGCTTTACTTCACGTGTGTTTGAATCAGATCTATTGACTGTTCTTTCCAGCCTCCAACACTGCTGTGTCTGCCACTGTTTCATCTGAAACTTGTTGATACCTGGTTAGAAATGGTCCCCTGTGCTGTACTTATTGTCACCCTGTCTAAACAGGTTCAGAATTGGTCCCCAGCACTGTACTGATTGTCAACCTGTCTAAACAGGGTCAGAATTGGTCCCCAGCACTGTACTGATTGTCAACCTGTCTAAACAGGGTCAGAATTGGTCTCCTGTGCTGTACTGATTGTCACTCTGTCTAAACTGAATTTTCTGGCTAAGCTTCGATAATGTAGATCATATATATGTATTGTTTTATCTTCACAAAGACATGTGACCTGACATTCACCAAATCAAGCTTGAAATTGCAAGTAATGCATATTCCGATGTGTTACCACAGAGATCGTTCTGGTTCCAGGCGTTGTTACACAAGTCCTAAAGACCTTGGAACATATATGAGCAGCTGGTGTCCAAAACATAACACTGCTCACACACGTTGTGAAAATGTCCAGGGACACCAGCCGTGGTGAAAACATAACACTGCTCACACACGTTGTGAAAATGTCCAGGGACACCAGCCGTGGTGAAAACATAACACTGCTCACCCACGTTGTGAAAATGTCCAGGGACACCAGCCGTGGTGAAAACATAACACTGCTCACACACGTTGTGAAAATGTCCAGGGACACCAGCCGTGGTGAAAACATAACACTGCTCACCCATGTTGTGAAAATGTCCAGGGACACCAGCCATGGTGAAAACATAACACTGCTCACACACGTTGTGAAAATGTCCAGGGACACCAGCCATGGTGAAAACATAACACTGCTCACACACGTTGTGAAAATGTCCAGGGACACCAGCCGTGGTGAAAACATAACACTGCTCACCCACGTTGTGAAAATGTCCAGGTACACCAGCCGTGGTGAAAACATAACACTGCTCACACACGTTGTGAAAATGTCCAGGGACACCAGCCGTGGTGAAAACATAACACTGCTCACCCACGTTGTGAAAATGTCCAGGGACACCAGCTGTGGTGAAAACATAACACTGCTCACCCACGTTGTGAAAATGTCCAGGGACACCAGCCGTGGTGAAAACATAACACTGCTCACCCACGTTGTGAAAATGTCCAGGGACACCAGCCGTGGTGAAAACATAACACTGCTCACCCACTTGAAAAGTTTCCCTGGAAGTCGAGCCCTCAGTTACATTGTTTGCTGTGAGCTTAGTGATGAATGTCATTGTCTCCACCTATGTGCAGTGAAACAAACATGACAATGTACTCCACTATATCCAGGTAAAAAAGTGTCACTTTATTAATACGAGCCAGAGATACAAACGTTTTATATGACATCATTTACAGGCTGCTTTGACTTTGATGGAGAATTGCTGCCTCCCTCCCTCCCTCACATTAATGTCTATATCTCAAGTCCATCCAGTATTGGTTTGTACCACTCACTCACATTAATTTCTATAGCCCAAGTCCATCCGGTGTTCGTTTGTACCACTCACTCACTCACGTTAATGTCTATAGCCCAAGTCCGTCCGAGGTTGGTTTGTACCACTCACTCACTCACGTTAATGTCTATAGCCCAAGTCCCTCCAGTGTTGGTTTGTACCACTCACTCACGCAGGTTAATGTCTAAAGCCCAAGTCCCTCCGGTGTTGGTTTGTACCACTCACTCACTCACGTTAATGTCTATGTCTATAGCCCAAGTCCATCTGGTGTTGGTTTGTACCACTCACTCACGTTAATTTCTATAGCCCAAGTCCATCTGGTGTTGGTTTGTACCACTCACTCTCTCATGTTAATGTCTATAGCCCAAGTCTCTCCGGTGTTGGTTTGTACCACTCACTCACTTACTCACGTTAATGTCTATAGCCCAAGTCCATCTGGTGTTGGTTTGTACCACTCACTCTCTCACGTTAATGTCTATAGCCCAAGTCCATCTGGTGTTGGTTTGTACCACTCACTCTCTCACGTTAATGTCTAAAGCCCAAGTCCATCTGGTGTTGGTTTGTACCACTCACTCTCACGTTAATGTTTATAGTCCAAGTCTGTCCGGTGTTGGTTTGTACCACTCACTCACTGGACCCCAAGGCGTAGATATACCCAAGAAACTGGACCCCAGGGTGTAGAAATGCCCAAGAAACTGGACCCCAGGGAGTAGAAATACCTATGAAAATGGACCCCAGGGAGTAGAAATACCTAAAAGAAACTGGACCTCAGGAAGTAGAAATACCTAAAAGAAACTGGACCTCAGAAGTAGAAATACCTAAAAGAAACTGGACCTCAGAAGTAGAAATACCTAAGAAACTGGACCCCAGGGAGTAGAAATACCTAAGAAACTTGACCCCAGGGAGTAGAAATACCTAAGAAACTGGACCCCAGGGAGTAAAAATACCTAAGAAACTGGACCTCAGGAACTAGAAATACCTAAAAGAAACTGGACCCCAGGGAGAAGAAATACCTAAAAGAAACTGGACCCCAGGGAGTAGAAATACCTAAGAAACTGGACCCTAGGGAGTAGAAATACCTAAGAAACTGGACCCCAGGGAGTAGAAATACCTAAGAAACTGGACCACAGGAAGTAGAAATACATAAAAGAAACTGGACCTCAGGAAGTAGAAATACCTAAAAGAAACTGGACCTCAGAAGTAGAAATACCTAAGAAACTGGACCCCAGGGAGTAAAAATAACTAAGAAACTGGACCTCAGGAAGTAGAAATACCTAAAAGAAACTGGACCTCAGGAAGTAGAAATACCTAAAAGAAACTGGACCCCAGGGAGAAGAAATACCTAAAAGAAACTGGACCCCAGGGAGTAGAAATACCTAAAAGAAACTGGACCTCAGAAGTAGAAATACCTAAAAGAAACTGGACCCCAGGGAGAAGAAATACCTAAAAGAAACTGGACCCCAGGGAGTAGAAATACCTAAAAGAAACTGGACCCCAGGGAGTAGAAATACCTAAAAGAAACTGGACCCCAGGGAGTAGAAATACCTAAAAGAAACTGGACCTCAGGAAGTAGAAATACCTAAAAGAAACTTGACCCCAGGGAGTAGAAATACCTAAAAGAAACTGGACCCCTGGGAGTAGAAATACCTAAAAGAAACTTGACCCCTGGGAGTAGAAATACCTAAGAAACTGGACCCCAGGGAGTAAAAATACCTAAGAAACTGGACCTCAGGAACTAGAAAAACCTAAAAGAAACTGGACCTCAGGAAGAAGAAATACCTAAAAGAAACTGGACCCCAGGGAGTAGAAATACCTAAAAGAAACTGGACCCCAGGGAGTAGAAATACCTAAAAGAAACTGGACCCCTGGGAGTAGAAATACCTAAAAGAAACTTGACCCCTGGGAGTAGAAATACCTAAGAAACTGGACCCCAGGGAGTAGAAATACCTAAAAGAAACTGGACCCCAGGGAGTAGAAATACCTAAAAGAAACTTGACCCCTGGGAGTAGAAATACCTAAGAAACTGGACCCCAGGGAGTAGAAATACCTAAAAGAAACTGGACCCCAGGGAGTAGAAATACATAAAAGAAACTGGACCTCAGGGAGTAGAAATACCTATGAAAATGGACCCCAGGGAGTAGAAATACCTAAAAAACTGGACACCTTGGAGTAGAAATGCCCAAGAAACTGGACCCCTGGGAGTAGAAATCTCTAAGAAACTGGACCCTATGGAGTAGAAATACCTAAGAAACTGGACCCTAGGGAGTAAAAATACCTAAAATAAACTTGACCATTGGGAGTAGAAATACATAAAAGAAACTGGACTCCAGGGAGTAGAAATACCTAAAAGAAACTGGACCTCAGGAAGTAGAAATACCTAAAAGAAACTTGACCTCAGGAAGTAGAAATACCTAAAAGAAACTGGACCCCAGGGAGTAGAAATACCTAAAAAACTGGACCCCAGGGAGTAGAAATACCTAAGAAACTGGACCCCTGGGAGTAGAAATACTTAGGAAACTGGACCCCAGGGAGTAGAAATACCTAAAAAACTGGACCCCAGGGAGTAGAAATACCTAAAAGAAACTGGACCCCAGGGAGTAGAAATACCTAAAAGAAACTGGACCCCAGGGAGTAGAAATAGGTTGAACACCCAAACAAAACCAACCGCCTCCATGGTCTCAAGGTAGAGCATCTGCCCGGAGAGCTGAAGGTCCGGGGTTCGGTCCCCAGCCGTGTCATACCAAAAGATGTTTAAAGATGGTACTTGTTGTTACCCTGTCTGGCGCTCGGCATTAAGGGACTAAAACAAGGACTGGTGGACTCAGAGTCAGTATACTGTGTCTGAGCATGCATGCACGCACGCACGCACGCACGCACGCACGCACGCACGCACGCACCCACGCACGCACCCACGCACGCACCCACAGCTATATAAGTGCAATAATCTTGGACAGGACGTTAAACCCCATTTCCCAAACAAAACTATCAATACCAATGTGAATATATACTCAATGGCTTAAAAAACATATCTCGATCCCTTCATTGTAATATTTCTTTTAGGGCAGAATTTCTGCTCACTAACATTCAGTCTTGAATTGTGGCTGATATATTTAATCAACAAAGAAAAGAACTCCAATATAATCAATCTCAGCCACTGATGTTGGCTATTGTGCCTTGTTCACACAATTTAGCACACAATTGTTGCAAAAATGCAAATGGCGCCTGAAAGTGTGAGTACTTATTAAGTTCCAACTATAGCTCCCTGACTTCAAGCTGCAGCAAGAGTTGGTTCCAGGCATGTGGAGGTACCACTGTAACATTAGTTCCTTCACTGGGTTGATGCCAAGGTTTTTTTCTGACGCACATTTTCCAAAGATCTGATAAGTGAAGGTTGTGCGAGAATTGTAGTCACTCGGCACTGGATCTACCTCCAGCTATAAAATTACACAGATATAAAGAATATTAAATTTCCTATCTGAAGGTGAAACTTTCACTGAAAATTTTAACCAGTTTGAAAAAAAAACACACTGCTATTAGTTGTCTGAGAAAAGTATTCTGCACTGAAATACAGGAATCTTCTCCGGTTTTTTTTGTACACCAATAAAAGTAGAGTGCGACGATTATGTTTATTTAGCAGCTTTACAGAAACTGTGCGAACAAAATAGTGCCTAATATCTGAACGACATGAATATATATTAACACTCATACAGCTACCTATACTTGGTGGGACCATGTCAGCCAGGCTCTGCAGTGTTTTATCAGAAAATGTTAACACACCATTTGTCTGTCTGGGATATGTGCAAAAACAAAGTGAATATTTGTTAACTGCCTTTATTCTTCAATTGGCAGTAATACAATTACATTGGGAGCTTCTAATAATTTGTTTTTTTTGTATGTGAATAATACTCATAAAGGCAGCTCTGGAATCTTCTGATTTTACAGTGTGGACCTGGTTGTTTCACCAGCGACCCGACAGGACCAAGTCACAGTGTCAGATGCATATCCAAGTGTCACTGTACAAGGTTCCAGCGACCCGACAGGACCATGTGACAGTGTCAGATGCATATCCCAGTGTCACTGTACAAGGTACCAGCGACCCGACAGGACCATGTGACAGTGTTAGATGCATATCCCAGTGTCACTGTACAAGGAACCAGCGACCCGACAGGACCAAGTGACAGTGTCAGATGCATATCCCAGTGTCACTGTACAAGGTTCCAGCGACCCGACAGGACCAAGTGACAGTGTCAGATGCATATCCCAGTGTCACTGTACAAGGTACCAGCGACCCGACAGGACCAAGTGACAGTGTTAGATGCATATCCCAGTGTCACTGTACAAGGAACCAGCGACCCGACAGGACCAAGTGACAGTGTTAGATGCATATCCCAGTGTCACTGTACAAGGAACCAGCGACCCGACAGGACCATGTGACAGTGTCAGATGCATATCCAAGTGTCACTGTACAAGGAACCAGCGACCCGACAGGACCAAGTGACAGTGTTAGATGCATATCCCAGTGTCACTGTACAAGGAACCAGCGACCCGACAGGACCATGTGACAGTGTCAGATGCATATCCCAGTGTCACTGTACAAGGTTCCAGCGACCCGACAGGACCAAGTGACAGTGTCAGATGCATATCCCAGTGTCGCTGTACAAGGTTCCAGCGACCCGACAGGACCATGTGACAGTGTCAGATGCATATCCCAGTGTCACTGTACAAGGTTCCAGCGACCCGACAGGACCAAGTGACAGTGTTAGATGCATATCCCAGTGTCACTGTACAAGGTTCCAGCGACCCGACAGGACCATGTGACAGTGTCAGATGCATATCCCAGTGTCACTGTACAAGGTTCCAGTGCTACATGCTCTGGGGTGGTTAGGCAACATGTCTTCATCAACACAAACAGCAGAAAAATTCTGACAGAAATCTTTGTGTTGTGTTTTGATGTTTAATGTTGTTTGTAATTTACTTTCAAAATATTTTAGCATAATATCTACTTTAATGCCAGTGTTCAGTTTTCAATTTTTGCAATTTTGTGATACTGACATGATTTTAAATCAAAAACATTTACTCACGCATGAAACAAACATGCACTTTACACAACAATCTTCTGGTCCGAGCTACATCTTGACCAGGAGACTCAGCTACCCGTTGACCAGCAGACCAGCGGACCAAGCTACCCCTTGCCCAGGAGACCGAGCTACCCCTTGCCCAGGAGACCGAGCTACCCCTTGCCCAGGAGACCGAGCTACCCCTTGCCCAGGAGACCGAGCTACCCCTTGCCCAGGAGACCGAGCTACCCCTTGCCCAGGAGACCCAGCTACCCTTGCCCAGGAGACCCAGCTACCCCAAGACCAGGAGACCCAGCTACCCCAAGACCAGCAGACCCAGCTACCCCATGCCCAGCAGACGGAGCTACCCCTTGCCCAGCAGACCGAGCTACCCCTTGCCCAGGAGACCGAGCTACCCCTTGCCCAGGAGACCGAGCTACCCCTTGCCCAGGAGACCGAGCTACCCCTTGCCCAGGAGACCGAGCTACCCCTTGCCCAGGAGACCGAGCTACCCCTTGCCCTCACTACTGAAACAAGGATGTAGCAAGATGGTATCGGATCATGGAATTCCTGTCATGGCTACTGTTGCCCAACGTGATGTAATTATTCACACAGATACGGCTCCTGAAGGGAACTAGAATGTGTACAGGACAGGTGATAGATTGTCAAGGCCAACTCCAGGGCCATCATGATGGTATCATGCTCGTCAGACCGAGAGAAAGGAGAAGTAAGATCACTGGGATGCTCAACACTTGGTTGCAAACATGAACAATCCAAATTAAAACTGCTGCCTTTATCTTTTGTATGCAGTAGGATCCCATGCTAAAAATGTACGTAGTAATGTGATTCTGCCAAACAGGTATGCACTAATGTGATCTCCCTAACAGGTATGCAGTGATGTGATCACCCCAACACGCATGCAGTGATGTGATCACCCCAACACGTATGCAGTGATGTGATCACCCCAACAAGTATGCAGTAATGTGATCCCCCCCCAACACGTATGCAGTAATGTGATCCCCCAACACGTATGCAGTAATGTAATTACCCCCCCCCCAAAATATGTATGCAGCAATATGATTCCCCAACAGGTATGCAGTAATGTGATCCCCACAACACGTATGCAGTAATGTGATCACCCCAACAAGTATGCAGTAATGTGATCCCCCCCAACACGTATGCAGTAATGTGATCCCCCAACACGTATGCAGTAATGTGACCCCCCTACAGATATGCAGTAATGTAATTACCCCCCCCCCCAAATATGTATGCAGCAATATGATTCCCCAACAGGTATGCAGTAATGTGATCCCCCCAACACGTATGCAGTAATGTGATCACCCCAACACGTATGCAGTAATGTGATCCCCCCCAACACGTATGCAGTAATGTGACCCCCCTACAGATATGCAGTAATGTCATCCCCCTACAGGTATGCAGTAATGTCATCCCCCAACAGGTATGCAATTAAGTCATCCCCCAACAGATATGCAGTAATGGGACCCCACCAAAGAGTATGCAGTAATGTCATCCCCCTACAGGTATGCTGTAATGTGATCCCCCAACAGATATGCAGTATTGGGATTACCCAACCAACAGGTATGCTGTAATGTGATCCACCTACAGGTATGCAGTAACGGGATTACCCAACCAACAGGTATGCAGTAATGTAATCTCCCTACACGTATGCAGTAATGTGATCCCCCTACAGGTCTGCAGCAATGTGATCCCCCAACAGGTGTGCAGTAATGTGATCCCCCTACAGGTATGGTGTAATGTCACCTCCCAACAGGTGTGCAGTAATGTCATCCCCCTACAGGTGTGCAGTAATGTCATCCCCCTACAGGTATGCTGTAATGTCATCCCCCTACAGGTATGCTGTAATGTCATCCCCCTACAGGTATGCTGTAATGTCATCCCCCTACAGGTATGCTGTAATGTCATCCCCCTACAGGTATGTTGTAATGTCATCCCCCTACAGGTATGCTGTAATGTGATCCCTCTACACGTATGCAGTAATGGGATTACCCAACCAACAGGTATGCAGTAATGTCATCCCCCTACACGTATGCAGTAATTTCATCCCCCTACAGGTATGCAGTAATTTCATCCCCCTACAGGTATGCAGTAATGTGATAAACATAGTTACAGCTTGTGAGCAGTTCAAGCATTGTCGGCTCTATTTTACCTGCAGTCTATGACAATGTTAACAAACTTACTAATGCAAACAGACACACTTCCTTGCATCCCACGGGACTTGAAGTGTCTTTATCTCCCACAATTATCTATATGTCTGTGTGCAGTACACAAAATGTTGCATCCAGCCACAAACTGAATTGGTAAATTGCAGCACACAACTGATGTACTCTTAAATGTTTACTGTCGAAGATGATGACAGAAAGAAAGAAACATCTTCAACCAATTCTTTGCCTCCTGAATACCAGGAAGCCATTTCTTATAGAACAAGACTGACAATATCTCCACAACATTCTTACCTGTCACTGCACCATAACTGCATTACAATCCTGAACAATCAAGTGAGAATCACGTAGATATGCGACGTGTCAATTCGGCACAAGAGGATCAAAACAGAAACAGTCACTTTCACCAGTGATAAGCATCCCTGGCTTGCCAAAACAAGATATTGGACAATGGCAGGAGAATGCACACTAAACTCAAGTGGTGTCTGTCTGTGTTTGCCGAAGGAGATGCAAAACGCAACACTTGGCCATTGTTGTCCTGTAAAGTGGCCGAAGACTTGCGTGTCGCCTGTTGATGCCCACTGAGCATAGGAAGAGAGTGTGGACTGAAGCCAGGTTCAATATTGGAGGGAATGTCCCTGTAAACAAGCCTAAACAATAAACAAATTTAGGTGAGAATTTTCTTTACTGAGGCAATTAGACCACAGGCCTGGTCCTTGCAGCAGGAAATCACAGCATCTGGTCTCTCCACACAAACAACACAGGTGTTACTTATTTTTTTGTATAGAAAACTAAACACACAATTGTTTTAGGACTAACTTGTTTGTATTATTCAGTAAAATAATCTTATCAAATAAGAAAACATGTTATTTTTATTATTTACTTCAAAAATGATATTTCAAAGGCCTACAGGCAAATATTACTTATGTGAAAAAGATTGATTGTGCATGAATGTGCTAAGAGGTATATATATCTAAGGCTGGTAGAATCAGTGTACAGACTTTGAAGTACGATTGTGGCTAGCAGATTCAGAGGCGTTTGTTTGTTCAGGGTCACTGGGGCTACTGTGGTCCAGCCAGAGGTATTTTGAGGTGGAATGAAACACAAAGGTTTGACGTTCCGTGTAGTGCAGGGGCCACTTGGAAATCACATTCATTTAAAGACAAATACATGGAAAAGTAACACGGGAGCATAAGCCTGGACTAAGACATTATCAATGTAACACTGGACCTTGAGCGACACATTATCAATGTAACACTAGACGTGGACCGAGACATTATCAATGTAACATTGGACGTGGACCGAGACATTATCAATGTAACACTGGACCTGAACCGAGACATTATCAATGTAACACTGGACCTGAACCGAGAAATTATCAATGTAGTACTGGACCTGGACCAGACATTATCAATGTAGCACTGAACCTGGACCGAGACATTATCAATGTAACATTGGACCTGGACCGAGACATTATCAATGTTACACTGGACCTGAACCGAGACATTATCAATGTAGCACTGAACCTGGACCGAGACATTTTCAATGTAACATTGGACCTGGACCGAGACATTATCAATGTTACACTGGACCTGGACCGAGACATTATCAATGTAGCACTGGACCTGGACCGAGACATTATCAATGTAACACTGGAGCATAAGCCTTTACAAAGACATTATCAATGAAACACTGGACCTGAACCGGGACATTATCAATGTAGCACTGGACCTGGACCGAGACATTATCAGTGTAACACTGGAGCATAAGCCTTGACAAAGACATTATCAATGTAACACTGGAGCATAAGCCTTGACTAAGACATTATCAGTGTAACATTGGACGTGGACCGAGTAATTATCAATGTAACATTGGACGTGAACCGAGACATTATCAATGTAACCCTGGAGCATGAGCCTTAACAAAGACAGTATCAGCGTAACCCTGGACCTGAACCTAGACATTATCAATGTAACACTTGAGCATAAGTCTGAACCGAGACATTATCAATGTAACACTGGAGCATAAGCCTTGACAAAGACATTATCTATGGAAAACTGGACCTAGACCGATACATTATCAATGTAACACTGGACCTGAACCGAGACATTATCAATATACTACTGGAGCATAAGCCTAGACCGAGACATTATTAATGAAACACTGCACCTGAACCGAGACATTATCAATGTAGCATTGGACCTGGACCGAGACATTATCAATGTAACACTGGACCTGAACCGAGACATTATCAATGTTAACACTGGAGCATAAGCCTTGACAAAGACATTACCAATGTAACACTGGACCTGGACCGAGACATTATCAATGTAACACTGGACCTGAACCGAGACATTATCAATGTTAACACTGGACCTGGACCGAGACATTATCAATGTAACACTGGACCTGAACCAAGACATTATCACTGTAACATAGCACCTGGACCGAGACATTATCAATGTCACATTGGACCTGAACCGAGGCATTATCAATGTAACATTGGACCTGGACCGAGACATTATCAATGTAACAATGGAACATAAGCCTTGACAAAGATATTATCAAGGAAACACTGGACCTGAACCAAGACATTATCAATGTAACACTGGAGCATAAGCCTTGAAAAAGACATTATCAATGAAACACTGGACCTGAAACGACACATTATCATTTTAACATTTGACCTGGACCGAGACATTATCAATGTTACACTGGACCTGGACCGAGACATTATCAATGTAAATTGGACATTGACCGAGACATTATCCATGTAACACTGGAGCATAAGCCTAGACCGAGACATTATCAATGAAACACTGGACCTGAACCGAGACATTATCAATGTAGCATTGGACCTGGACCGACACATTATCATTGTAACACTGGACCTGAACCGAGACATTATCAATATAACACTGGAGCATAAGCCCAGACCGAGACATTATCAATGAAACACTGGAGCATTAGCCTAGACCGAGACATTATCAATGAAACACTGGACCTGAACCGAGACATTATCAATGTAGCATTGGACCTGGACCGAGACATTATCATTGTAACACTGGACCTGAAACGAGACATTTTCAATGTAGCACTGGACCTGAACCAAGACATTATCATTGTAACACTGGACCTGAACCGAGACATTGTCAATGTAACCCTGGACCTGAACCGAGACATTATCAATGTTAACACTGGAGCATAAGCCTTGACAAAGACATTAACAATGTAACACTGGACCTGAACCGAGACATTATCAATGTAACCCTGGACCTGAACCGAGACATTATCAATGTAACCCTGGACCTGAACCGAGACATTATCAATGTTAACACTGGAGCATAAGCCTTGACAAAGACATTATCAATGTAACACTGGAGCATAAGCCTTGACAAAGACATTACCAATGTAACACTGGACCTGAACCGAGACATTATCAATGTTAACACTGGAGCATAAGCCTTGACAAAGACATTACCAATGTAACACTGGACCTGGACCGAGACATTAACAATGTAACACTGGACCTGGACCGATACATTATCAATGTTAACACTGGAGCATAAGCCTTGACAAAGACATTATCAATGTAACACTGGAGCATAAGCCTTGACAAAGACATTACCAATGTAACACTGGACCTGGACCGAGACATTAACAATGTAACACTGGACCTGGACCGAGACATTATCAATGTAACACTGGAAATGAACCGAGACATTATCAATGTAACATAGCACCTGGACCGAGACATTATCAATGTAACATTGGACCTGAACCGAGACATTATCAATGTAGCACTGGACCTGGACCGAGACATTATCAAGGAAACACTGGACCTGAACCGAGACATTATCAATGTAACATTGGACCTGAACCGAGACATTATCAATGTAGCACTGGACCTGGACCGATACATTATCAAGGAAACACTGGACCTGAACCAAGACATTATCAATGTAGCACTGGACATTGACCGAGACATTATCAATGTAACACTGGAGCATAAGCCTGGACAAAGACATTATCAATGTAACACTGGACCTGAACCGAGACATTATCAATGTGACACTGGACCTGAACTGAGACATTAACAATGTAACATTGCACCTGGACCGAGACATTATCAATGTAACATTGCACCTGGAACGAGACATTATCACTGTAACCATGCACCTGAACCGAGACATTATCACTGTAACATTGCACCTGGACCGAGACATTATCAATGTCAATGAAGAGTGGAAGGCAAGCTCTCTATGCTACAAGCACAAGCCACATCAAGTGTAGGGTGAAGTGGCATTGTCTGAACCGAGACATTATCAATGTATAACTGGACCTTGACCGAGACATTATCAATGTAACACTGGAGCATAAGCCTGAACCGAGACATTATCAATGTAACATTGCACCTGGACCGAGACATTATCAATGTCAATGGAGAGTGGAAGGCAAGCTCTCTATGCTACAAGCACAAGCCACATCAAGTGTAGGGTGAAGTGGCATTGTCTGTGTACATTAGTTGGGTTCAGGTGCTGGGGCTAGCTCACAACCTGTAATAACAGGAAACCGATCAATGGAAATTGTATTGGTTGAGGCGGAGAAACTATGAACGCCCCATTCGGCCCACTGGAAGTTGAGGCAAACATTGCGATACTAGTATAGAAGTGATCAGATGTGTTCAAATAGTTGATAATTAGCTTTTTTTCTTTGTTAAACTCGCAGGTTTTGGAGTTCTGAGATGGTCAAATACACAAATATGACTAAAATGTTCAAATGAAAATCGAAGTGTGAGCAAGTCCCTGACCCAAGATGTGTGAGGTAAAATCTAAGTGTGTGAGTTAAGAATATAACGTCACATTGGCATGATTTCAGCCATATAGGGACAAGTGACACCAGATGAAAGTTCACCATAAGCCTGTGACAATGTATGTCCATATCCTAGCTTGGTTCAAAGACTTTCCAAAAATAACTCAGCCAAATCAGCCTTTTTGACACAATTTATACTAACCTATGTATTCGTTGTTGACATAAGTCCAGAGCTACAGATATTTGCATATTTGCGTAAAATAGCCCATAAAACTATTCAAAACCCAATTACTTTCAATTACCTTGCGTACAGAAATGCATGCATTAAATGGAAAACGCAATTGTTTGAAAACAGCACGCATAAATACCCATTAAAGTTTTTTCAGCATGTGTACAACAGAGCTAATTTACTTTCAAAGCCAATATTTAGGACTGTTATATACATCTAAATCATTATTTCTTTTTTTTAAATTTCAAAATGCTTACTCACTTTTTTTCACTAAGTAAAACTGCATCTTCAACCTCATAAAAATGGTGCTTAGAAAAGCGCATTAAACTGTTTATATGGCCTCATGTGAGTGTTCAGTCAGAAAATTGACAACACAAGACCGAATTTGAGCACTAATTGAAGGTTTAATTGTAGCAAACTAAAGTTCACTAAAATCACCGTGAAATAAGGTGAAATAAGTATGGCTGCCGAAGTCGTTACAACAGACACACAACACAGTTCACATTTCATTAATGTCGAACACACTAGTAAGGTCCACAATGACTGGCTAACTCAGTATCTGGTGTAACCGCCTCACACTTGGATAACATGTGTTCTACACGCCGTCTCATGCTGGTCACCAGATGTCTGAATCTCTGTTGGGGGGATCTGCTGCCACTCATCATGCAATGCATGGGTCAATTCCTGAAGGTTCTGAACAGGAGGATCCCTTGATCTCACCCTATGTCCCAAAATGTCCCACAAATGCTCAATAGCATTAATGTCTGGACTTCTGGCAGGCCAGGGTAGTGTCTCAATGGCATTGTGTTGGAGTTGGTTATCGAAATGAGGCACAACAGCACCGTCCATGATCAAGTTCTGGTACCTCTGTCCATTCAGTGTTCCGGGAACTGTGATGAGGTCAAGTTTACAATCATAGGAACAACACCCACAAATGGAACATCAGCTTGAATGTTCCTCTGATCATATGCTGTGCCTCTCTGCCTCCCAACTCGTGCCCTCCCGTCTGTATGATGCAGCAAAAATCTGCTGTCATCGGACTAGTGGATCCTTCTCCATGTCCTCAGGTTCTAGCGAGCACGTGCTTGTCACCAGGCTAAATAAACGGGCATGGCGGTGCTGATTTGTGAGGAGTGGACGTCTGATTGGTCGTCTTGCTCTCAATCCTGCAGAATTTAGGCGTCGTCTGATGGTGCTGATGGACTCTGTTGTATGGATGCCATCCATGTCGCAGCTGTGTACAAGTAGACTTTGGGCTTCGTCTGGCTTGGCGTACGAGAGTACGATCTTCCCTGTCATTGGTTTTTCTGGGTCATCCAGACCTCAGTGCATCCTTCACTTCACCGGAAGCACTATGCTTACGTATTAGCCTGCTGATAACAGTGTGATTAATGTTCAGTTGTGCTCACATAGCACGACATGACATACCAGTCTGGTGCATGCCAATAATTTGCCATCTTTGGTTCAGAGGCACTTGACGCTTGGGCATTTCACTGGTTGGTCAAAATAAAGCTTAATTTATGCCTTAAACCAAATTTTAGCTGTGTCTGCCAACATAACATAAGCCAAAAGAGGCTATGTGCATACTGCATTTTTAACAAAACGACCCCCAGTACAAGCATGCTCAATGCAAGGATGCACGTGCAGCTTGGAACAGGGTGTGTTTGTGATATTATGTCAGCAGATGGTGTAGTATATGAAATACAGTAGAACACGGATATAACGAACACTGATTTTGCGAACAAACGGATACAACGAACTGTTAAAAAATCCCCAATTTATCTCCTATATAATATCATATAAAATTTACGTATATAACGAACTCTCTATAGCAAACTAACTGATACAGCGAACTGATATCTGATCACCGACAAGCCCATTTATCACTTATTAGTGACGTGTATAGCGAACTGAGAAATCTCACTCAGTGTCAAGTGTCACTGACAATTGGCTGTATGCAATCAGCGGCGAATCAAAACAATGGCGGCGAATCAATACAATCAGTGGTGACGGATCAACCTTGTTAAATTTGCATTGTGTTAATCTTACCTGTACATGTAATCTTGTCTGTAAAACAAACAGTTTTTGACAGTTTGGCGGACCATTCATTTTCTGCTTTGGTCAAATTGATGCAATTACACCAACACCCGAAACCGAATGTCATGGTGGAAAGACGATTCAATATCAGAAATAGACAGCCTAATGAAAGTGTTTCAGATTATGTTTCTGAATTAAAGAGACTTGCATCAACTTGTGAGTATACTGATTTGGAGGTGCAGTTGAGGGATCGTTTAGTTTGTGGAATTAATGATGAAGCAATGCAGAAATGCCTCTTTACTGAGAAAACTTTGGATTATAGTAAAGCATATTCATTGTGTCTTGGCATGGAGAAGGCATCAAAGGAAGATGAAACAAACCCCCAAGCAAACAAGACTGCTGTACACAAAGTGAAATCTATGACAAGTGACCAATGTGGAGGCACAAATCACAATGGCAGAAATTGTTTTTACAGACAACCTGTTTGCAACGGCTGTGGTGAACTAGGACATATTTTGCATGTGTTTCATAGCTCATCATCTCAGAATCGACATTCTTCACAGTCGCATGGTCGCGCTTTTAGGCAAAAAGGCAGACTTGGTCAACCACATCGTGGTAGAGGCCGAGGCCGTGGACGTGGAAGTGAGACAACTGAGTTCTACTGCCCAGGAAGATGTAGAATATGAACTATTCAAGATGGACACTCATAGTAAGCGTACGTCACAACCTGTGAGGCGAAAGAGTTGAACCGTACGCGATTGATATGACTGCAAATGGGAAACAGTTATCTATGGAGATTGACACAGGGGCAGCAACCTCAGTGATCAGTGAACAAACATTCAACTCGTTATGGAGACCTCATGAGAGACAACTGTGTGAAATGAATTAAATTCTTCGATCGTACACTAAAGAGAAGATTGAAGTCATGGGTAGGAGTGATGTTCAGGGAATGTTATGGTAATCAAGAAGCAACATTATCTCTTGTGGTAGTGAAAGGAGATAGTGAGAACCTTCTAGGTAGAGACTGGTTACAATGTATCAAGTTAGATTGGGGAAGAATCCTGAAAGTGAAAAATAAGGATTACAGGACATTTGAGATCACATGCAGATGTTTTGCAAGAAGACATTGGTGAGTTTAAAAGTCACACAGTGAAAATCCAGATATGGACAAATACACCTAGATTCTACAAACAGAAATGTAGCGTATGCTCTCCGAGAGGAAGTGGAGACAGAGTTGAATCAGCTAGAGAAACAAGGTATCATCAAGCCCGTACAGCATTCCGAGTGGGCGGCACCTATCGTTCTGATAATCAAATCAAATGGCTTCGTGAGAATCTGCGGTGACTATAAACTAACAGTCAACAAGGTAGCTCAGCCTGATGAATATCCTCTCCCTCGTATTGAGGATTTGTTTGCATCATTATCTGGTGGAAAGACTTTCACAAAACTTGATCTCACTCAAGCCTACCAACAGTTAACTCTGGAAGAAGAATCACAAAAGTTAACCATAAACACCCACAAGGGACTCTACAAGTATCTTCAACTTCCGTTTGGGATTTCTGCAGCGCCAGCCAACTTTCAGCATACTATGGAGTGTTTGCTGAACATTCAGACTGTTTTATCCAGACTGGGTAAAGCAGGGTTATGAATCAATGGGCAGAAATGTAAGTTTATGGCCAAGTCTGTAGAGTATTTGGGACACAGAAGGACTGCATCCTTTGGATGTAAAAGTGCAAACCATAGTAGCAGCTCCAGCACCTAGAGACACCAAGGAACTGAAATCATTTTTGGGACTAGTAACCAGAAGTTCTTGCCTAACCTTTCCACTACACTTGCTCCGCTAAATCGATTGCTCAGGAAAGATGTATCATGGAAATGGTGACCAAATGAAGAGAAGTCTTTTAAAGCTGTGAAACGTCACTTGTCATCGAGCAGCTTACTGACTCACTATGACCCAAAACAGCAGATCACATTTGCCTGCGATGCTTTACCTTACAGGGTAGGAGCAGTGCTATCTCACATCTTTGATGATGGCTCTGAGAAACCAATCGCATTTGCTTCATGCTCGCTCACTCAAGCCGAGAAGAATTACTCGCAGCTGGATCAAGAAGTGTTAGCCATAATCTTTGGAACTAAGAAGTTCCATCAATATCTATATGGACGTTCATTCAAGCTCATATCGGATCACAAACCTCTGGAAAGTATCTTCAATCCAGACAAAGGAATATCACCAATGTTATCCAGCAGAATACAGAGATGGGCTGTAGCGCTCTCAGACTACAACTATACTATAGAGAACAGAAAAGGCACAGTGGTAGCAAATGCAGATTGTATGAGTCGACTTCCATTGCCTCAAGTAGGACCAGACCCTCCATTACCTGGAGACACCATACGTCTTATTGAAAGTATGGAATCAACTCCTGTAAAAGTGCAACAGGTAAAGACGTGGACAGACATTCTGAGATCCAACATTGTCACTGGTACGAACATTTGTACACAGTGGATGGCCAGATAGTTTGGACAAGTCAGATGAGCTCAGTCCATATATGAAGCGTAAACTTGAACTCAGTGTTGAGAATGGATGTGTTTTGTGGGGAAATCGCATCATCATTCCACCACAAGGACACAAACGAGTGATTGAAATGTTGCATGAAGCTCACCCAGGGATATTGCTTATGAAGTCAGTACCTCGTAGTTTGGTATGGTGGCCATACCTTGACCATGAGTTAGAGGAGAAAGTTCACACTTGCTCTATATGTCAACAGACAAGATCAGTGCCAGCTGAAGTGACACTTCATCCATGGGAGTGGCCAGAGAGACCCTGGAGTAGATTGCATTTGGATTATGCAGGACCTTTTATGGGTAAGATGTTTCTGATATCCATTGATGCACATTCAAAATGGTTGGATGTTTTCCCAGTACACAGTGCAACTTCCAGTGCAACAATAGAGTGTTTGAGTCAAAGTTTCGCAATTCATGCTTTGCCTGAAACAGTGGTGACAGATAACGGCACTTCTTTTACAAGTGAGGAATTCACCTTGTTCATGAAACGTGTGACAGGATCAGATAGTTGTATATATTTTGAGAGTTTCATTAGTTTAGATTTTTACTGAATTAAATATTCAGTCAAGTATGTTTTAAACATTATAAACTTCACACTTCAGCTCTCCTAATTCTCTGTTTCAGCTTACTGCATGAGTTCTTTGCCACAGACTCAATCACCTAGTACACTATCACACAATAGCCTGCCCAAGCGCGCCCCTTACAGCCCCTTTGTGCCAAACTTTCTAGCTAACTGTCTCCAGTTTAAAGGGTTTAGTTTTCACTACAGTTTATATCACATTTGATGTTACTGTCGAACACACGTATAGCATTGGAAGTTGTAGAATTCACAATTTGGACTAATTGTTGTTTGATTTATGGACTTTGGAATTCACTTCTAAAGGTTGGTCTTTTGATATTTTATTGTTTGTACATATTCCTAGGATTTGTAGGTATATTGTGTTTATGCTGTTGATAATTTGGCTGTTTTTGTACATGTTGTAAATATTAGCTAGATCATAGTAATTAGTTGTATTTCTGTATGCATTACAAAATGTTACTATTAACGCAAGGTAAATAATTCAGTAAGCGCTAAGTTTAGGACTTAAACACTATGTAAGAGGCGCGCCGTGCCAGAGGCGGCCCAGTGACAGCAGAGTTCACTGGCATCACAGAGTGTTCTAGTTTGAATCCCACTGCTGACTCACGGCCCTTTGTGTTGTGTTTTATTTGATGTTATCTGTCTGGTTTAACCGTGAGTCAGCTACCTGGGGACACTCCTGTGAGACTGTGGTTGGGTTCATGCATCCGGCGGGTAAAAAAGGACAAAAAAGACTTGTTAAAAAAATATATGAATTTTTAATACAACAAAAGTAAACTGATTAACAAAATATAAAATGAAGAAATCCAACAATCTTACAGAAGAAAGCTATCTATTCCTACCCTAAACCTACTTAATCCTAACCCTACTTCTCCCCCACGAAAACCCCCCTTACACAAACTCTAGAAAAAAATCTACCTACATTTTGATTTCTCCCCCACCTAGCTACATCAAACCTATTCAATAACTTAACTAGTGAGACGTCTTGTTAAACAAGAGACTGTAACTAACTTTCCCCGCACCGGAGTGGACTTAAGTGTCAGGGAATCCCAAGCTCTTAAGACACTGAATGCTGCAGTACCAGGTCCTTATATACCACTAGGCTGACCCTTGACCCGATTAGGGAAAACTCGTGTCGTACAGCCATTGGCCAGCAACGCTGATCGCGACCAATCAGGGCGTTCCTACCATATTGTGCTCGGCGCATCATAGCTCGTGGCGGAACATACAACACGTGGCTCGAGCACTCAAGTAGGAAAACACCCACCCCCAAATGACCAAAAAGGAAACAATTTATGGCCAAAACGTGAGTCATAAGAGAGATAATTGACTACAAGATACTTACAACGTCCAGACGTACTTATATCGAATTTATAGGATGTTTCTTATAGGTCCTAAAAACAGCCACCCGATGTCCCTTACTTATGTTAAATTACGTGGTCTCCTACATTCCTCCCCTCTTGAGATCAAAATTACCCCAAAATTTTGTCCCAAAAAATACTTAATAACTTTCTTCTTACAAAACCAAACATTTACACTCATACAACGTTACAGAGTAAATATCAAAAAAATTTTTTTTTTAAAAACAAACTGCATTATTTTCACAGATGAAAATCACAAATTGTCTCTTTTGTTTCTTTTCTTTTCTTTTCAGTCCGAGCTGAAGCTTGCCATCGCTTCTCTCTCTTCCCACTGCTCTTTCTCCGGAGATATTCTTCTGCTGAGGGCATGTCGGCGAATGATAGCTTCCTCCTTAAGCTGTTGACGAGGGGAAAGTGTCGTCAAAGAAGAATCTGTCGTCGAGGGCCCGGATTCTACAGGGAAGCGATTTGGAAGAACATGAGTTCCGGGTGGCAGGTAATGCCGGTTGAGATGGTATACAGTAACAACCTGCCCTGGAGGGACGTGTGAACAAACATGCTTCCGAGCATTAGGCGACCTGATAACACTCTTTCTGCATGTAGAGCACTGGTATAAGGTGGAAGTAGCTTTATGCATAGCAATCCAGTGGTCCAGGTAGCTACTATATATATATATATATATGGTACCACAGTCCAGAACACATATCCACAGTGCATTTCATTCCTACAAGCAGCCAAGAGGGACGATCAATATCGAGGGCCCGTATGTCCTGTGGATCGGCATTAATCTCCATGTTAATACTGAAAACAAAACACAGAAAATATATTCTGTGCAATAAAACAAAACAATCAACAGGGAAGCAAAGAAAACAAAACAACATACTACCAAATAGAACTTATGGGGAAACAGCTTATTCTCCTCATTTGGATGCTGTGTCCAATGGAATAAATCTAAACTATATACAATTCCTACGGGGAATATTTGTCCCTTGGTCGAACAACACGCCCCAATCTAGTTCTAACCAACAGTGCTTTAAATCTAACATCCCCCTGCCCTTGAAGTTGACATATCCATGTCATCCAAATAGGTCCTGTCATTCGAACACCAACTGAGCTAAATCCTGCTTTTGGTCTACCGAAAGTTCATGGGAACAGTTATCCACCAATACTTTCAAATGAGGAGGTAAAATTTTGTTATCTAGATTTTACTCCATATCCTCTCCACAATTGATCACTTTCTCAACAGCACCAACTGTACGTTGTACTGATGAACTACTCAAGGTAATACCTTTGTTGCTGAGATTCAAGACCGATACAACATTTTCCTTGTGAGGCTGAACTAAACTTCTTGCCACACAAAGGACTTTACCACGTAAATGATCCGTCGGCTCAATCATTCCACTCTAAATGACCATCTAGCTTGCATTCAATAAACTTTTCAGACCCTTCTGGAACAATCACTGTCTGCAATCCTAATTCATGAACAATTGTATGCCTTCCGTCTATGCAACCTGAGTATCTTCTGATGTCTTGAGGACTTTACGCCTGATCCTAATTTCACCATCATATTTCTCAAGGAATTCCATGACACCTATTCTACCAATATGACCCAGGTCTGCAACAAACTCTTGTACAAATCGTGTACTACCAACTTCAAGTTCAACTGTTGCACAACCATGAACACCTACTAAGCTACTATCATGGTATAACATTTATACTAAGTTACACCTATAATAATTAGATCCACATCAAGTGTTTTTAGGAGTTATCATCCTGTATTATTTATACATCATTTCATATAATTATAGTTTAGCAAGTAATACTTATCAGGTAAAATGCACATATAAAATATCAGTAGTTTCAGTTATACCTTTTTAGATAAATGCTAGCCTAAGGTAACGAGAGCGCATCTCCTAGACATACCATTCAATAAGACAAGAGTTATGTCTACATAGTTTAATAGATTTGAAGCTTTTAGATAAATGCTAGCCTAAGGTATCAAGATCCCATCTCCCAGACAAAAGATATGTCTACATAGTCTTATAGATTACCTTGAACTATTTTATTTAAGTAAATATGTCATCACCTATATTAGAATAACATTCAGCAGTTACTTCAATTTAGACTCATTAACCCCCATACAAGCTCGTCTATAGGGCATTAAGGATTAGCCCCAACACAAGCTCGTCAAAAGTGACACCATAATCTCTTTCAAAGCATCCAGTAAATATGTCAAGATTAGTGCAAGTCCAACAGGATTAACAGGATTAAGTATTCCCCTCTGTCTAGCCATTCATTTAGCATAGGGCACAACCAATCGTGTATCAACCAATCATATTCCTTTTTTATTGTTCAAATTTGTTAAATACATACTGTAGCAACATGATAGGGGTTTGACTCTCTTACCAAGCAAATCTCTCTCCCACAGCCCAGAGCTGTGGCACCCTCAGTTATTTTTCTAAGATATTGTAACTTGCTCATTGTTAATTGTTTTTGTAAATAAAATTGTGATTAGTCTCCTGTGACTCCGACTCTTTGCTGACTAATTCCCCCAAGAAATCCAGCACGCCATTTGGACGGTTTTGTTCACCCACAACAGTCCATGATAGAAGACTGAAGATGTCTCCACATGAGTAGTATAGATGATAGGGGTTCTGGCTCACTTCCACTGGAGCCAGATTTATATACCATACCGCTACTACAGATGGAATTTTTTATGTCATAACGCTGATGCGATTTAACTATCGTCATGACATTAAACTAAATTGTAATGAAAATATTATCTATTATTTTTACTCATACCATTATTTTTAACAAACTGATATTCAACATTTTTACTAAGTTCTTCGTGCATTTTACTAGGAGACCAGACTATATACTCTTCTTGGTAATTGGAAAGAAACAATTGATGACCGTATTTGGTTGGTTTGACATCACTGATATATACCCTGTGGTAATTCTTTCCATTTGATAATTTTGTCCCTGAGCATAAATGCTTGGATAGCTTTTTTCGAGTTCTTCCTTTGTTGGTTTGTAATTCTCCATTATTATATACTTATGTAAGCATTCGTTTAAATGAATGTATGATTTTTTATGCGGTCTGATCTAATGATAGGAAGCAATATATTTTTAATCTCCAACAAGTTCTTTGGTTTTTGCACGGAATAATTGACGTGCTTGTTGTCTCCCCTGTTCTATGAACTTTTTTTCTCGTCTTCGCTAATACCACTGGTCTTACGAGAATTTGATCGAATCTCCTGCTTCATTGCGTTGTATTTGGTGAGTTCTGACAACACCAAACGAAACTCCTCCTCGTATATCTTACAATCAGCCATTGCTGTTGAAATATGCTCCTCAATGCTGTTCAACTTTGCTTCGGCGAGTATCCGAATATTATCATGCTTTGATGCTTTCTTTTACAACTTACGAGAAATAAATTTTAATTGCTATTCCTGCCAGTCCAGAGACTCCAACGGCTATTTCCATACCAAGTATGATAGGCGCCGCGATTATAGTTGATAACAAGTATTTGTCACAAAGTGACGAAATGTCCCCCGCCTTTATATACACCATAGTACCAAATATGAAGACAATCCAGCGATAAGTTCTTAAGATATTGCGGCAACACCGTTTTCCAACTCCAAAAACAGATTTGCCTGCTGTGACCTTGAAAATGGGGTCAAGGTCACCAAAACCGACTGGTGTATGCGGTGTCTGTATATACACCATAATTCCAAATATGAAGACAATCCAGTGTTTAGTTGTTGAGATATCGCGGCAACAAACAGGTGGGACGGACGTATGGACGGACGGTCGTGAATACTATATCCCCCGCTTCGCGCTTTCACGCGGCGGGGGACAATAAACCAACACTGGCTACACCAAGTCCCATGCAAGCCGTTACAAGCGCGGTGTCAATTCTGTCGAGAGCATTCACGGCTCTGCGATACTTTTTATACAATCCAAGTCTCAACTCCCTCTCCTTCTCTATTCGATGTTTTATGTCGCTTATTTCATGTAATCGAAATCCATCAACGGTATCCATCTTTTCAGATGCTTCATCGAGCGCCGGATATAAACTCATAGTTTATATTATTATATCATATAATAGTCTTTAATTGGTCTTGCTTCAATGTTTTGAGAGTATACATCAACCTTATTAAATGTATATTATACGGCATAAATCTCTTAGTAAGAGAAATGCTATTACTTTTAATAATTTGGACCTCCTCAAGCGTTGCAACGGGTCATGCTCCCATATAAATAATACTGCAACGTTGACGTTGGTGTTTCTTAAGCCATTTAATCGATAGACCTGGTACAATTGTTACAATTGTGATTGTTTATCGTTTTACCTCTAATAGTATCATCTTCAAGCATTAGCCTATAGTTATTTTTAGATCTTTGTCACGTCTATTACAGGTATAAGGGGTGACAGGCAATGACCCAACACAACCTGTCTTATGTTCTTTGTCTTGCAGGGCCCCTTGTGTTGATTGGCTTGTTTTAAAATACTACAAACTACTTGCACGTCAGCCATTGCACTTCACAACAATCAGAGCATGTCAATGAATGAATGAATGATATGACCTGACATTTCATATACTTTATCGTCATGAAGTTCATAAGCAATTTATACTATACCACATGGTTTATTTTTATAGCGGCGCTATATTCCTCCAGAGGAAGTGGAATAATCTACACCCCAGTGTCACCCACAGGGTACGAAACTTCTTATTGTGTCATTATATTGCAATTGTGTTAGATTCATAGTTTCTCTATCTGTAGTATTCAATTTTTTTAACGTTCATCGCAACGTGTACGTTAGTATGAAGTATTTGCCTTGTGTTCGTCTTGTCAAGGAGTTATCGTTCTTGGATGGTTGCCATAAATAAAATGTTTTGATGACAATGTCATTATTTCTGTATACATGTAGTATTATTTATTGCGTATGTTTTCTGAGGAACGATATTAGAATTACTCCTTTTGTAATAGAAATGGTTTGCGATATTAATTTGTTGTATTTATTTATATATGTGTATATGTTTATCCTGAACTCGTATTTATTCCCTATACATGTGTTTCAGGGTGTCTGTCTGTCAATAGACAAAGAAAATAAAGTCTCACACCATAGCCTGTGTCTGGTCTTCCTGTATACCTACACAACCCCGGTTACACTACCCCAGAGTAGTAGCAGTATAGGTATATGAATCTGGCTCCAGTGGAAGTGAGCCAGAACCCCTATTACCTATACTACTAAAGTCTCACACCGTGGCCTGCGTCTGGTCTTCCTGTATACCTACACAATCCTGATTACATAATCATAAGGAAGTGAGCCAGAACCCCTATTACCTATACTACTAAAGTCTCACACCGTAGCCTGCGTCTGGTCTTCCTGTATACCTACACAATCCTGATTACATAATAATAAGGAAGTGAGCCAGAACCCCTAATACCTATACTACTAAAGTCTCACACCGTAGCCTGTGCCTGGTCTTCCTGTATACCGTATATCGCTGTGTATAAGGCGAGTTTTTCGTACCTAAAATGAGGGGGCTAAGAAGGGGGGTCGTCTTATACACGGAGTCGAAGATCTCACATTTTTTTCCACTGGCGATGTCAACCGGCGTCCGATACCCAGCCTAGCATTTGACAATAAAACTTCGCATTTCATCCTAAATAACTGTTCCAATAACTATTTCCATACATAAACATGATTTGTATCTCTTTTCCTTGAATAAAGTTTAATAATTTCTGCAAATAAAGTTGAAATGACCCTCGCCTCGATGCAGATTGTCAAACCACCTGACACGGTAAAACAATCAACATCCGTGAGTAGAGAGCCGGAAGTACCGGTGATCATTTGCATATTGCACATGTGACCTAACACGTGTTACCGGTGAAGCTGAAATCAATTCCCGCTGTTTTTACAGTTGTATTAACAACTGTTGGAGATGGTGTGTACAAGTGATTGTGGAATAAACACGCTGAATGTGAAGCAAACATAAGCCTAGTTTGTTACAACATAGTTAATTGGCGATTAAATTACTCACCATTGTCTCTTATATGTTATTACTTCATAAATGAATTTTATTTTACGGGCACCAATTTGGTGTCGTACCGTGTAAACACAAAATGGCGACGTGTGCTGGAGTTACACACGCAACCTATCATTGTAGAAAACAACAACAACGCAAGATAAACATATTTTTATTGCATATATAAGGTTTGTGTGCGCACTTGTGATGTCCGTGTGCGAAATACGCTACAGTCGGAAAGCACACGTTAAATCTTCTATATCAGTCAGACTTGTGATGTGTTTCAATCCAGGTCGCCTTATACACGGAGTATAGGATTTTGGGTTGATTTTTAAGGCGTGTGCAGGGGGGTCGTCTTATACGTGGGGTCGCCTTATACACAGTGATATACGGTACCTACACAATCCTGATTACATAATAATAAGGAAGTGAGCCAGAACCCCTATTACCTATACTACTAAAGTCTCACACCGTAGCCTGCGTCTGGTCTTCCTGTATACCTACACAATCCTGATTACAGTACATTCAAAATATTCAGTAAATTGCCATTTTGTGATTCCATACTTTTCATGGAATTAGAAAACACCATTTATCAGCAGCATGTTGGGTGTGATGTCACCGCTGCAGTTTTTGTAGATTTTAAAAGAATATATTTACTAATTTTTTACCAATTCAAGGAGTTGGTGATCAAATTTTAAACACAATAACCTGGATTCATCTGTGTGTGAATTAATGTTATAATACATGAATTTCAGCCAAAGAGTCAAAATATTTAAATGTAATTCATTTCAGTAATTAGATGCAAGGAGACCAAACAATTGTTTATTCGTGTTTGACATGAAAATGCTTCACAGATGTTTGTTGATCAGATATATACTGAGTCAAATTAAAAACTTCCCATTTTTAAAAGTAATCCCATATATGATATACAACGGACAAATGTATCAGAGAAGGTAATTTTTAATCATTACTGTCCAAAGAAGGATTTTAATTAACAGTGGTAACCATAATTTGTTCCAAGCACCTACGGTATTCAGTAATAACATCAGTTTAAATCATAAGTCCCAAGCACGAGAATCTGATGGTACACAAGTTCAGTAGCGTGTATGGCCACCATGTGCGTTGACAACTGCCACACAACGCCTCCGCATGGACCTTGTGATGCTTGTGAACACATCACAAGAGAAAATTCCAATATATACAAAATATATAATTTTGTATATTTGGTATTTCCCAAATATACAATTTTGTATAGTTGGTATTTCCAAAAATATACGATTTTGTATATATGGATAGATTTTACCACTGCTTCATTGATTTTCTTCAGTTTGTAAATAGGTATTTGGGTTTTTTGAAAATATTAGTAATGTTACCGAACAGTATAATTGCACGTGAGAATAATACGTTAATACTATTTTCATTATGGCAACTTTATTTGGAGTGTTATGAAATAATTTGTATTTCTTAATGTTGACAGCATTTTACATAAGAAATAGAACATTTTTGCAGATTTTAGTAACAGATCAATAATATAAATAATACCGCTGTCTTAACTAGATCGCGGTTAGAAAAAGCACTTTTTGCAGGACGAAAGGCTGCCGCTGTTTTAACTAGATCGGGGTTAGAAAAAACACTGTTTGTATAGCGAAAGACTGACGCCAACTTAACTAAATCGGGGTTAGAAAAGCATTGTTTGTAGGCTGTCGCTGCCTAAAGTAGAATAACCAATAAACGGAATAGCAAGAGAGTAGCCTTTTCGCGATTGTCACGATCATTGCAAAATAATAGATAAAAAATCCATTAATTTAAAATTGTTCAAGGAAACAAATATATGGGAAACACTTTGTTGGAATAAATTCCTATTATATTACGTTCACGACATTAGTTCTGGAGTTTTCAAAGTAAAATTCAATATAATTGTATACATGTGATTTCATGTAATGGTGATTCTAAATCTGAAATATTGGTTGATATTGTTTGACAAACAGTTGTATACACCGTCCATTGTGATACTTCTACTTAAGGTTGTTTGTTTAGTCAATTGACATGCTTTCATTGTAAACAAGGATCATTAGTGTGAAGGGATTACTAAGTTTGTCATCCAGTATAATGCACTTCCTCGATTAGCATAATTAGAACAGAGTTTGTAATTAGTTTCATCCGGACTCCAGTTAATCAAGGCAGCTACATCAGTTGAGAGTGTGAGCAACTGGAGAAGAGGCGAGCAACTCAATGTGATTTATGAATTAGTGGAATTTTAAATAAACAGACGCCTGTCGCAAAAATGTATTCGAACATTGAACATGCACAATCGCAGATATTTCTATCGTACATTTGAGGGTGAACGTGAACGAAGCCATGCAGGATGCCTTACAGCGATTTGTCTTCAGAACCCACAGTGAGCTCAGGCGAGTTTATTAATGATGATATTTTCATTCATTCATAGATATGGCGATCATGAGCGCTGACACTATATGTGTTCGCAATAGAACATTTGGAAGACTAGACACATATTGATTCACTATATGACAACATCAAATCCAGTATTTGTTAATGCAACAGGTTTAAAGCATTCAAAATTGTGCATTATTATAAAATACAATGTGTGTCACTTCGTCTTCCATGTCAAATACATTAATGATTTTTTTTAAATTTAATTTAATATTACTATGACTTTTACATTATAACTAAAATTATGGAGTTTTGCATGTCGAGCCAACAAACTATTGTACATATTATTCACATTGGAATTTCTGTTTACTGTGTTTGCGGTGGGGTCCAGACAATTCCCCAAATGGACAATTCCAAATACTACTGCGTAAAATATTAATGCCAATTTAGAGAAAATTACCAAATAGATGAAAGCATGTAAAATTTAATCCAGAGAAAACAGAAACTTTTCTATTTCACGTTAAAGTCTTCCCAAGTGCAAAACCTAATCTTAAAATGAAAGGAATTAATATTTATGACTTTGGGAATAATATTTCAGTCAGATTCTGATATTGACGAAAGAGTTAAAAAGGAAAGCCCTATGATTAATTGTCTTAGAAGTCTTAGATACCTTTCTGGTGTCCACCGCCGTGTACCCTACTCACTCACTCAGTTAGATAACTCCTTTCACATAAGTCGTTAGAAGTTATGTTCAAGCATATAATGCCCATATTTTGGATAATTGTACCAAGAACAAGAATTAATCCTAGAATGTTTACACTAAGATTCATTTCGGACGCTGAAATAATGCCGATGAGACGTTAAATTTTATTCTCACTCACTCAATACGGACTATTTGTGGGGCGATAAGGGGTACAGGCCACGAGAATTTATAGAGAAAGCCATTACACCTTTTTATGGAAAACATCTTTGCTGTTAGTGATAACATTTATAGAAATCGAACCAATATACAGGCTATATGTTGTAGAACGGAATGCTATGCCAAGTCATTCCTACCTGATGCCATTAATAAATGGAATAGTCATCTGATATAGAGGATTATTAAACTTGGACAGTGTTACTTATATACAGTTAAGCCATAATACCAGATTTTGTCACATAATCCTTTATCGCCTCGGACTCGGTTGTAGTGATTTAAACTTCCATCGGCTTAAAAGACAATATATTAAGAAACGATTCGCCTTTCTATTCTAAAGGTTAAGTGAGTTTATATTCAGTGGTTTATGGGAAACAATTTGTCAATTTAGCTATTTTGAAATCAGTCCATGTACATCCTACGTTCGGGTGGATTTGCACTAATGTAATAACTTATGAATTAATTCATATTTTAAGACACATTAAGTATTAAACAGTTAAATAGCTTTTCTTAGTAATTGAACACCTTTCCATCGACTGCACCAAACTGTTGACCGATCGTTTTTGTTCTGTTTTAATGTATACATGTATTATTTAATACAATTTGTATATAGGAAGCTTGGTGGGGACATTTGGGATATAAGAAATGAATACAGACTGCCATATTGTCTGAATGTCTTAACAATCACCGGGTGTGACCATGTAGACGGGATATTATTCGGGTTTCTGATAATTACTCCATGAGCATACTGGGTATTGGTGCTTGGGGATATTAAATGTAACAGTTTGTTATCAGAGGTGATTGATAGTGAACTTTTTGTACCAGTTAGATATGATATTTATATGACTTCTTTCTGTTTTACAAAGGATTTAGGGCAATCCTTTCACATTGATGGGAGAAAGTCACTCAACCAGTTCATGTATTCTACGTCAAATAAGATCAGAACACGTGTATAATTACAACATCCTCAGGATACCAATAACAACGAAATGTACAAATTAACAAACATGACCAACATTATTATTTCATGTTAATTTAGGTGTCATGCATGTAATTATAGCTATATAAACATATGTTTAATTTTTCAGTTGATTCTGAAATTCTTTAATTATGTACTTTAAAGTATATTTTCCCAATATTATATTATCCCCAAAAGGGCAATTATATTCATGTTATATTTTTTCAGTCAATTTTTAATACGAAAAACGTAACATTGATGTTACTTTGATTGTAAAAGACCAGTGTTGTTTCAGACCCAGGGACTGACTAGGTTCATTACATGTCATAAAAGTGCCGGGACATAATGTGCTGGCAATACATTCTCTAATTAACATCTGTCACAAAGGGACGGGCCATTTGGGTTTGTCCTCAGGGAATGTGTTATGCAATTTGTGTATTCACGAAATAACATTCAACAAACTATGTACTTAGTCCAGTGATGTAGGATTGATGCATTCGTACTTTGTATAAATAAATGAATTACCGTACATTTTCTTTCTTAATCGTGTGCGAAATACGTATAATGTCGGAAAGTGCAAGCTAAATCCCCAAATACTGACTTCGTTCCTAATTAAATCACAACCCTCACTTATAATTGTATCGCTGTGTAGATTACTTTATATTTTAATGATGTAAATCACATACCTGTCATTTTTAATGTAGAATACGTCAGTCACTCAACCAGTTCCACTATTATATTCCCAAAAGATCAAGATTAAAATCAGTTATCAAGATTTATTTTCCATATCTTTAGAAATACTTGATCTTTACATTGAAACTGCCATCTTGATGTATTATTCTGTATTGAATGACATTAGATATATGCTCCTATACCGCCGCTGCTGTCTTAATTTGCAAGAATTAAACATTTGGTTTGCATCCAACCATGCGCGTGCCAAATAATATAGCTTCACGCTTTCAGAGCGCCAACTAAGTTTTCCAAAGTAGAGTTGAATTCTATTGATCATTTCCACCATAATGTTTCACTATTTAGAAATATATGCACTGACAATGTAGAAATCTTAACTATCATACATTATGCGTAGTCACATCTAGTCCTTGGCATTGAGAAGCAAAATAAAAAAAACATAACTTCTATTGGCAAAATCCCTTTGCTGAGAAATGAAATCCTGGAACATTTCAACTAAAAAGAGATTGAATGATGTTTTTGTAGGGTATGTTAAACTTTTTTGAAGTAATTACAACACTAACAAGTCATTCTATTGTATTTGATTAAATCTGTGCTGTAATTTAACTTCTTAAGTCATACGAACCAAACCATGCTCCCACTTGCAGTCACAACCATACCTTTTAGCGGTTGTCACTGCCACTTTCCATGTAAACATGCCATCATTTGACAGGAATTGAACCAGTTATAACACGAGCTATCGTTCTGTTTTAGACAGTTACATAACTAGCAAACATAGTTCTGGCACCACCAGAAAAATGGATAAGTTTTCGGGCTGTTGCCTCCTGGCGATTTGAACATTGTATCTGCCGCTATTATGCAAGATGGGGAGTTTCAGACACAAATCAAATTGGGAGGTTTGATGGGAGGTTTGATGGAATCTTCCTGAAAATATTTTGGATACTTTGTGCTGATCCGCGTTTCTGTGACAATTACTACTGGGTATTCACAGAATGGTCATCGTTCTTGTTACCAGTTATCTGCAGGTTTGGATGTTTTGGAACATTCAACTTCTAGACAAGGTGTGTACGCGCAAAGTGATTAGTAAGCTGTTGTGATGTGTACAGCCTGGTTGCTTTACACGTTTTTTATGACTGGATGATTCGACTTCCTCAGTACAATTTCCGATACACGATTGGGCACAAGACTTAGGCAGACCATCACGTCATCCTTCTCAAGACACTGGTCATGGGCGTTATCTGCATCTGTATTTGTGACAATCCACCTCAACTTCCAGAGCATCTGGGAACCTTTGACAGCAGTTTTGCAACACTGTTAACTCTGTATTACTCCTCCTTTGTCTATGTTTTTGCCTTAAGCCTTACAATTTTTTGTCTTGCTTTGTGGATGTGCCGACCTTAAAAATCCAACTTTCAACAGCCAATGGTAAAAATCACTTTTAAATTAAATACAAACAAAATAATTAAAGGGTCTTTTAGATGACAGAGTTTTTCATTGAATATATTGTCATTTTTTTTTTTACCATCTTACCGATCCACATGGAACATTAAGACACATAAAAAAATCCTGTCCAATGCAAAAGTTGTGTATTTTCTTTTCACCTTGTGACACAAAAAGTCTGTCCTTAGCAATATGGCAGCTATATGACAGGGACAATGCAACCTTGTGGGGAATCCGACTGGTTCTTCTGTCTGGTGAGACAATAGTAAACCTACTGGGCTACCCCCAACAACAGGGGACCAAAGGGTAAAGCAACATGGGATTTCAGGGCAGATGGACAGGGGATTTCAGGGCAGAGGGACAGGGGATTTCAGGGCAGAGGGACAGGGGATTTCAGATCGAGAACAGGATTTCAGGTCAAAGGAACAGTCAATTTTACTTGAAAGAAACAGGGGATTTCGGGGCAGAGGAAAAAGGGATTTCAGGGCAGAGGAAAAAGGGATTTCAGGACAGAGGAAAAAGGGATTTCAGGACAGAGGAAAAAGGGATTTCAGATGCAAGAAACAGGGGATTTCAGGTGAAAGGAACAGGGGATTTCAGGTCAAAGGAACAGGGGATTTCAGGTCAAAGGAACAAGGGATTTCAGGTCAAAGGAACAAGGGATTTCAGGTCAAAGGAACAGGGGATTTCAGGTCAGAGGAACAAGGGATTTCAGATGAAAGAAACAGGGGATTTCAGATGAAAGAAACAGGGGATTTCAGGTGAAGGAAACAGGGGATTTCAGATCAGAGGAACAGGGGATTTCAGGTCCAAGAAACAGGGGATTTCAGGTCCAAGAAACAGGGGATTTCAGGTCCAAGAAACAGGGGATTTCAGGTCCAAGAAACAGGGCATTTCAGGTCAAACAAACAGGGGATTTCAGGTCAAAGAAACAGAGGGTTTCGGGGCAGTGGAACAGTATTTCAGATGAAAGAAACGGGAGTTCAGGGCAGAGGGACAGGGATTTCAGGTCAGAGGAACAATTAAGGGATTTCAGGTCAGAGGAACAAGGGATTTCAGGTCAGAGGAACAGGGGATTTCAGGTCAGAGGAACAGGGGATTTCAGATGCAAGAAACAGGGGATTTCAGGTCAAAGGAACAGAGGATTTCAGGTCAAAGGAACAGGATTTCAGGTGAAAGGAACAGGGGATTTCAGGTCAAAGGGACAGGGGATTTCAGGTCAAAGGGACGGGATGTCAGGTCAAAGGGACAGGGGATGTCAGGTCAAAGGGACAGGGGATGTCAGGTCAAAGGGACAGGGGATGTCAGGTCAAAGAAACAGAGGGTTTCGGGGCAGTGGAACAGTATTTCAGATGAAAGAAACGGGAGTTCAGGGCAGAGGGACAGATTTCAGGTCAGAGGAACAATTAAGGGATTTCAGGGCAGAGGAACAAGGGATTTCAGGTCATGGGAACAGGGGATTTCAGGTCAAAGGAACGGGATTTCAGGTCCAAGAAACAGGGGGTTTGGGGGCAGAGGAACAGAGGATTTCAGATGAAAGAAACGGGAGTTCAGGTCAGAGGGACAGGGGATTTCAGGTCAAAGGAACAATTATTACATAGCAACACATTGTATTTAATTAAGAAGTTCAGAGTCAACACATGATTTTGGAGCAACAGCCCCTAAATTCAAGTGCCACACCTTTAATAGGGTTTCGACCGGGTACGAAAACTGAACTCGAGTACCCGGCAGACAATACCAGAACCGGACTCGAGTACCCGTAGTTCAATGTTGTCCCACTTGTTTGTAATGCTTTTGCGAATAAAAGGTCAAACATCTATTGATCTATTCTAAGGTATTATGGGTTTTTTTAAATGCCTGCATGCATGGCTTACCTAAAACCACAAGTGACGCAGAATATCAAAGTATATGCTCTTGTGTTTAAAACTTAGATGCCTTTTCATGGAACTCGTCGAACTACCTGTGTAGCTGATACATATGCCACAGAGACGGCATTTGGTCTTTTTCTTTGTGTCATCAAGGTCAAAATACGCCCAAACATTTGAACGTTTGTCCGCTTTGTCTTCCATTTTGAAGTGACTTGCGAGTTATCTGCCCTGAACGGGTACACGAGTCCTGTAAAATTGGACTTGAGTCCTAGGCTACCCGACCCTATTGGGTACTTGAGTACCCGTCGCAACCCTCTAAACAATTCTCAGTTGAAGGATGTTTTCATAACTTATGTTTACATGCACTGTCCTATATCAGGGCTTCTTCACTAAGGGCAACTCCCATACTCTATGAAACACAGACTTCAATGAGGGTAACTGCCAACTCCCATAGCCATGTACTATTACTGAAATATATGGACAAACATCGAGAGAGGACTTCCATCCCTGACAGACTGGTCTTGGAACAATGCCAGAGTAAATGCGGTGTGACGATGAGTAGAGTGAAAATTAAATCACGTCAAATTGCCACTGTCTACATGTAAAAACAGGAACCTATCCTGGGATGCCAGAAGATAACTTGGACACAAGCATCTTTTCACACGCTGTTATATTTTCACATTTTCAAAAAACAAGAGAAATACAAGATAGTTCTTCTGCTTGATCATGTTGATACATTGGAGCAGAGACCATTTATCGGTATATGGTCTCTGATTGGAGCAAAGAACGGGCAAGATCAGTGGGAAAATCTGAAGGTGAATAATTGCAATATTTTACGAAAGCTTCTCAGTATCCAGGATATAGGCTACTTACCTACAAAGACACATCTCGTATCATGGTAAACCCAAGTGATCCCTTCTCACACAGCTCTCTGCTGTACACAAATATTTCGTAAATCAACACTGAAGTGCCTGCCTTCTCATTTCAGGCGAAGTCCGTTTTGCACGTGCCATGAACCCTCAGAGTTACCTCCCCTATTCCGCCTCGGTCGAAAGCGAGATATCAGCTGGTGATTCGAATAAAATTGTGTTTGTGGTAAGTCCTGTCAGGGACAGGGAGAGGGGGCCAAGTCACTGCTCATGCAAATCGAATTATAGAAACAGAATGTCTCCCTTTAGTGATTCTACATCATTTGCACATAAAGCACGATGCTCCACCGAAATGAATATTTCGCATTCCAGGGGGCTGTGTTATGAGCGTGTTTTCGCTAACCTGAAGATTATAGTTCTCCCAATTGTGACAAAACATATTGGCTCGGCCTTTTTCTACCGATATAAATTAAAAAGGCTACACGCATCAGGCTTGTGCGTTAACCAACAGTGGAACCAGTTTACGAAATGTCTTGCCCGAATCGTAACCAGTAGATGTGTTGGAAGATCTTTCTTGATATTTGGGGGTTGAGGTGATTTTTGTCCAGAAAAGAGGTGAGATTTTTTTAAGTCGCATTTCAAATTATGACTATGAAGAGAATGTTGAAATTTTCTCACATAACTGTAGATGTAGGGGATTTTAAAACAACGTCCAGATTTCGTCGTAAAGTGGTTGATTTATGGCCCTAATTAGGATTTTGATGAGACCATTGCGGCGTCAGCGCGTGGCGGATCATGGCAATACTCTCAAAATAAATCAGGTTAAAATCTATAATATACTTTTCCAAAAATGTTAAAGAATTCCCGATTCCTTCATATGACTATGGTTAATCACTCATGTCTGATTGTATTGCAAAGTAAGTCTTGATCACTTGTTTTTAGAGTATATGATTGTTACATAGTGAACGCCATAATACTGTTGTCCGTACATATTCTTCCTGACGTTTGATTTACGATCAACAAGTATCGTGTCTCTTGTCCTGTACAAATCTACACGTACTTGCATATCGTAAGCTGATAAACACAAATATAAGCGAGTATGATTTTACGCCGCTTTTGGAAATATTCCAGCAATATCACGGCGGGGGACACCAGGAATGGCCTTTTCACGTTATACCCATGCGGGGAAATCGAACCTAGGTCTTAGGCATGACAAGCGAACGCTTTAACCACTAGGCTACCTCACAGCCCCCTCGTTATCACATGGAGAGACGTCCTAATTAGTGTGGCCACACAGTTGACGTTCATAACAGTATGAAGCGCATTACAATGATTATCTATAACATATGTTAAATCAGTTGTCAGTCTAATATTGAATGTATATAGTTAGTTTTGTCAAATGGATGTATACCCTACATACAAGCGTGAGGTGATTTTAGATGTATATCTTATATAAACAATCAACAGATGATTATCAATTGTTAAAAAATTGGCACACATGATTGTCATTGACCCAGGTTCCATATGGCACACACGGAACAGTAGATTTTCAAGGTGAAGGTCATCTGTTTCTCAATATCTAGTATGGCCACCATTTGACTCCAAAACTGACTGGCATCGTGGTCCCACAGAATCAATCAGATTCCGAATTGTGGCGTGGGGAATGTTCACTTACCCCGCCTGCAGTGCTTGTGCCGGAACTGTCGGAGGTGCTGTGGTTGTTTATCCAGTGCATCCTATAAATCTGGAGACCTGGAGGGCCAGGACAGGACCTGGATGTTGCACAGTGGGAGGGACGTGTGGCCGAAGAATCTCATCCGTGTAACGTTGTGCCGTAAAGAATCCCCAAGACTTGCATCAAGTCTGTTCTACCAGTGTAGGAGATTACAGTCTTGTAATGGTGCTGTGGAAAACCCCGACTATAGCTGGAGATGATTGTCCTGTCTGCACTCGGCCGATGGCGTTGTTGCGTTGGGTTTCCGTCAGTCATGGCATGTTTTCGCTATTCACTTTCTGTAAGATTGTGATGGCACGCAAATGAAAACCCAACGTTTTTAAGTGATGTTGCACGTGTTTATCATGTTGGTGTGTTTCGGCGACAGGCTCTCACGTGGCTGTGTTTTGGCGATTGTCCCATCTTTTTACCAAGTTTCTGCAGTACATCATTCTTATCACACAAGTCAACCCCGTGGATAATCATGGGATGTGAGTGAGTCCGTGATCAAATTGGACTTCCTAATGCTGATTCAGTACCAATAGAGAGAGCACACCCTTTAAACAGTAAGAAAGCAAATCTGCTGGTCATTGTCAAGTTTGCGTCTTACAAAGACAAATCGAGTATTTTAGAGGCAGGCAGAAAGCAGCTTAAAGGTGACAATAACTTTCGCATTTCAGAGGACTTCACTTAAAGGGTAAGGTGGCTTCGATCACAGTTGTTCCCGTTTATGGACAAAGCCCGGAAGGAGGGGTGTAGCGCCTTTCTTAGCTACGACAAGCTAATTATAGACGGCTGCGTGTACATTCTAGATGAATCAACGTCTGAGCTACAAGAGAGTGCATGGACAGCGACGTAACTGGCTGAAGAGATCGTCTCCACAAACCCATTCTCATAGAGAAAATCAACATTTAGATATTACAAGGGGAGATAACTCTGAGATTATATCCTTTGAAGGGAGACAACGCGAGACACCTGCGGGAGGACGGCCATGGCCCAAGTGATAGACAGACTTGTGATGTCCCTCAACCTGTATCCACCTTTGCTACTGTTCCAAAAGATATTTTGTTAATTTGCACTTGGAACCTAAATGGCCCCGATCTACCCTCTCCTGAATGATTTTGTATCTTTTTGTTCAAGATTTGATATATTTTTTTAGAGACGATGTCTTGTGGTGCACAAAGTCTGCTATGCAGCCCTTTTGATGAATATCTTTGTTTTAAATCCTAGCTTAAACGTCGACAGAAAAGTCGATGATTTTCTTGAGGAATTTCTTTTTTCATAAGCAACATATTATAATTACATTTCAGTCTGATTAAATGTAACTGGGGAAATTCTTTCATTGTTCAAGTACTTAATGTTAATTTGCCCTATCCATTGTTTCTTGTACTCTTCTGTATACAAGCGACCTACTAAGAGACCAACTTGAGGAGGTGAAGCAGGAACATGGAGCTGTCTCTACGTTTATCCTGTTTTGAGAGTTGGATGCTAGGACAGCAGGCTCTGAACCCGATTCTGGACGACGACCCCAGTATGTACCAGTTGATGGAGACCTATATGATGAACATTCATTTGTTAAGCCAAGATTATCTTGTGATAATGTAGTAAACAATTATGGAAAACAAAGCCTTGCTTCGTGCAGAGCCATGACTATACATATTGTACATGATTGTACAAACGGCGACACCCAAAGTAACCTTACTTTTGTATCAAATATAGGAACTAGTGTTGCTGACTATTTTATCATTAGCACTGCCTTATTCACTAATCTCCATCATATGACTGTATGATATGACTATCATATGACTGTATGATATGACTATCATTTGACTATATGATATGACTATAATATGACTATGACTATGATATGATTGTATGATATGACTATGTTATGTCTGTATAATGTGATTGCATGATATGACTCTATGATAGGACTATGATATGATTGTATGATATGACTATGATATGACTGTATGATATGACTATGTTATGTCTGTATAATGTGACTGTATGATATGACTGTATGATATGACTATGTTATGTCTGTATAATGTGATTGCATGATATAATTGTATGATATGACTGATATGACTGTACTGATATGACTGTATGATATGACTTTAATATGACTGTATAATGTGATTGCATATGATTGTATGATATGACTGTATGATATGACTATGATATGACTATGTTATGACTGTATAATGTGATTGCATGATATGATTGTATGATATGACTATGATATGACTGTATATGACCATGATATGACTGTATATGACTATGTTACGACTGTATAATGTGACTGTATGATATGACTATGATATGATTGTATGATATGACTATGACACTGACTGTATGATATGACTAGGTTAAGACTGTATAATGTGATTGCATGAAATGACTGTATGATATGACTATGAAATGATTGTATGATATGACTATGTTATGACTGTATAATGTGATTGCATGATATGACTGTATGATATGACTGTATGATATGACTATGTTATGACTATAATGTGATTGCATGATATGATTGTATGATATGACTATGATATGACTGTATGATATGACTATGTTATTACTGTATTATGTGATTGCATGATATGACTATGATATGATTGTTTGATATGACTGTATGATATGACTATGTTATGACTGTATGATGTGATTGCATGATATGACTCTATGATAGGACTATGATATGATTGTATGATATGACTATGATATGACTATATGATATGACCATGTTATGACTGCATAATGTGATTGCATGATATGACTGTATGATATGACTATGATATGACTATATGATATGACCATGTTATGACTGTATAATGTGATTGCATGATATGACTGTATGATATGACTATGATATGACTGTAAATGACTTTGTTAAGACTGTATAATGTGACTGTATGATATGACTATGATATGACTGCATGCTATGACTATGGTATGATTGTATGATATGACTATGACTCTATGATATGAATGTATATTATGACTGTATGTTATGACTGTATGATATGACTATATGATATGACTATGATATGACTATGATATGACTGTAATATGACTGTATGATGTGACTGTATGATGTGACTGTATGCTATGACTATGATATGGCTGTATGATATGACTGTATGATATGAGTGTATGGTATGACTGTATATGACTATGTGTTCACGCCCAAACTTGTTTGGACTAAGGCACTAAATACTCTTGCTGCACAGAGTAACAAGGCCATTATGACATTATATAGATGTCAAAAGAAAGTTGGTAATATACCCTGTCAAGATTTATTTAAGATATTTGATGCTATGATTGTGCCTATTGTCTGTTACGGCTCAGAAATATGGGGCATCTCATATTGTAAAATTATTGAAGATGTACAGAACAAAATGTGTAAATGGTTTCTAAATACAGGTAAAACAACAAACAATGCAATGGTTTTAGGAGAGTGCGGAAGAGCCCCTCTCCAACTTGTGTATAACACAAGGGCCATCAAGTATTGGTGCAGGCTACTGCGTTTGGACGAGCGCAGACTGCCTCGCCAATGTTATTTAATGCTCAAATCACTGGACCATTCTGGTCGCACCACATGGGCTACTCACATTAAGAATATTTTGTTTAAATTAGGTTTTGGATATGTATGGTTAACACAAGATGTTGGCAATGTGAAGGTATTTATTCATCTTTTTAAGCAAAGATTATTTGATAACCTTCAACAATCATGGTGTAGTTCTATCAATAGTATATCTGATACCTTTTATTATAAACATTTTAAATCCCTGTTGAATGTAGAAAAATATCTTACACTCCCCATACCAGTACATCTGAGAATATGTATGACTCGTTTCAGATGTAGCAAGTTTAAACTTGCAATTGACTTGGGGAGATACACAAATGTCCCATACACTGAACGCTTATGTAAATATTGTATAGAAAATGGTATACCTTTTATTGAAGATGAATTTCATGTTTTACTTGTATGTGAGCGTTATTCAGCCCTAAGAAATATGTATCTTAAACAGTATATCAAGTTTCAAACTGTAACATCTTTTACTGAAATTATTTCATCAGAAAACTTTGATGTTGTATATAACACATGTTTATGTCTATATAAAGTCCAACAGCTAAGAGAAACTTAAATCGACTACTTCCTTGGCATGCGTAGTTCATGCAATCAAACATTGTCTGTATTATGGGCCTATGGCCTTCTTACTGAATAAACTGTCTGTCTGTCTGTCTATATGACTATGATATGACTGTATCATATGTCTATGATATGACTGTATTATATGACGGTATGATATGACTATGATGACTATCATATGGCTATCATATGACTGTATGATATGACTATGATAGGACTGTATGATATGACTATGATATGACTGTATCATATGACTGTATGTCATGACTGTATGATATGACTATGATATGACTATGATATGACTTTGATTTGACTGTATGTCATGACTGTATGATATGACTGTATGATTTGACTTTAATATGACTGTATAATGTGATTGCATATGATTGTATGATATGACTGTATGATATGACTATGATATGACTATGTTATGACTGTATAATGTGATTGCATGATATGATTGTATGATATTACTATGATATGACTGTATATGACCATGATATGACTGTATATGACTATGTTACGACTGTATAATGTGACTGTATGATATGACTATGATATGACTAGGTTAAGACTGTATAATGTGATTGCATGATATGACTAGGTTAAGACTGTATAATGTTATTGCATGATATGACTGTATGATATGACTATGAAATGATTGTATGATATGACTATGTTATGACTGTATAATGTGATTGCATGATATGACTGTATGATATGACTGTATGATATGACTATGTTATGACTATAATGTGATTGCATGATATGATTGTATGATATGACTATGATATGACTGTATGATATGACTATGTTATTACTGTATTATGTGATTGCATGATATGACTATGATATGATTGTTTGATATGACTGTATGATATGACTATGTTATGACTGTATGATGTGATTGCATGATATGACTCTATGATAGGACTATGATATGATTGTATGATATGACTGTATGATATGACTATATGATATGACCATGTTATGACTGTATAATGTGATTGCATGATATGACTGTATGATATGACTATGATATGACTGTAAATGACTTTGTTAAGACTGTATAATGTGACTGTATGATATGACTATGATATGACTGCATCCTATGACTATGGTATGATTGTATGCAATGACTATGACTGTATGATATGAATGTATATTATGACTGTATAATATGACTGTATGATATGACTATATGATATGACTGTAATATGACTGTATGATGTGACTGTATGTTATGACTGTATGCTATGACTATGATATGGCTGTATGATATGACTGTATGATATGAGTGTATGGTATGACTGTATATGACTATGATATGACTGTATCATATGTCTATGATATGACTGTATTATATGACAGTATGATATGACTAAGATGACTATCATATGGCTATCATATGACTGTATGATATGACTATGATAGGACTGTATGATATGACTATGATAGGACTGTATCATATGACTGTATGTCATGACTGTATGATATGACTATGATATGACTATGATATGACTTTGATTTGACTGTATGATATGACTGATATGACTATGATATGAGTGTATGATATGACTGTATGGTATGACTATGATATGACTGTATGATATGGCTGTATGATATGACTATGATATGACTGTATGGTATGACTATGATATGGCTGTATGCTATGGCTGTATGATATGACTGATATGACTATGATATGACTGTATGATGTGACTATGATATGACTGTATGATATGGCTGTATGCTATGGCTGTATGATATGACTGTATGCTATGGCTGTATGATATGACTGTATGATATGGCTGTATGATATGACTGTTTGATATGACTGATATGACTATGATATGACTGTATGGTATGACTATGACATGACTGTATGATATGGCTGTATGCTATGGCTGTATGATATGACTGTATGATATGACTTTATGATGACTTTGATTTGACTGTATGATATGACTGATATGAGCTTTTGATATGACTGTATGATATGAATATGATATGACTGTATGATATGGCTGTATGATATGACTCTATGATATGGCTGTATGATATGACTGTATGATATGACTGATATGACTATGATATGACTGTATGGCATGACTATGATATGACTGTATGATATGGCTGTATGCTATGGCTGTATGATATGACTGTATGATATGGCTGTATGATATGACTGATATGACTGTATGGTATGACTATGATATGACTGTATGATATGGCTGTATGCTATGGCTGTATGATATGACTGTATGCTATGGCTGTATGATATGACTATGCTATGGCTGTATGATATGACTGTATGATATTGCTGTATGATATGACTGTATCATATGACTGATATGACTATGCTATGACTGTATGGTATGACTATGATATGACTGTATGATATGGCTGTATGCTATGGCTGTATGATATGACTGTATGATATGGCTGTATGATATGACTGTTTGATATGACTATGATATGACTGTATGGTATGACTATGATATGACTGTATGATATGGCTGTATGCTATGGCTGTATGATATGACTGTATGATATGACTTTATGATATGACTTTATGATGACTTTGATTTGACTGTATGATATGACTGATATGAGTTTTTGATATGACTGTATGATATGACTATGATATGACTGTATGATATGACTGTATTATATAATTGTATTACAATACTGTATTGCTGTGAACAGAGTGTGATCATTTGCCACTGGAATGTAAGAATGTGACTGCGAGATGATGCTCACTTGAAGTTTGATATCTTAATTACAGGCAACTCTTTAAGTTGATGATGGAAGAATATGTGATGTTATTGACTATTGCAGTAGTTGAATTAACTGAATTATTTGGATTTTGTTGCTCACAAGTTTGATATAACTGCTACAATTTTGCTCAGAGCACAGCTAGTCAACCACCATGATGAAGACTATAATGATCGACAAGGTGCAAAGTGCAAATGTCTTTATAAGTTAAGGAAATTTAAGTGCGAAAAGAACATCAATGATTAAATGTCGGCCAAATCCGACCCTAAACATTGCTGTAAACAAAACAAAAGAGTTTATATGACAGTAAAACAGCTGTTGATATAAAAGATGCCGCCTCCCAGAATAACTGTATAAAGTTTTGGAAATCATTAAAACGCCTAAGCTAAACAGTGATAAAGGCAAATCATTCATTACACCAGAAGTGTATTCCTATTTAAGAATGTGTTAAACCCGATCAACGAACTGGTCATTTATTGTTTCATCAATATATACTCACACGCAAAAGAAACGCAAGTCGAGTATGCAGTATACATGTTATTTATTTTCAAAAAGTAAAGGCATGAAATACTAATAGGGCAAGATTGACAAAAATGTGACTGAAGACAGTTTAATGGATTAAAAAGCAGATGACATAACTGTTTTTTTCAAATGTTAAGGGCTTACACAGTTTCGGGTCAATACCCAAAATGTCAGTCAATACCTGACGTGACCACCATTAGCATTGATCACTGCCACACATCTCCTGTACATTGAGTGGATCAGACGATTTGTGAAGGCCCTAGGGATCCTCCTGCACACATCCAGAGCAGCTGTGCGTAGTTCATCAGCAGTTGTGGGGACTGGGCGCACGTTGTGCAGACGCCTTTGAACCTCATCCTACAAGTGTTCAATGGGGTTCAGATCAGATGTTGTGTTGTTGCAGAAAGTCCATGGTAGCTCTGGCAACATGGGGACGAGCGTTGTCCTGCTGGAAAATGTGTTGTTGATGTTGTGCAAAAACGAAACAACGTGGGGTCTGATCACTTGGTCGATATACCGCTGAGCAGTGACGCCCTGTCCCCGACCTTGACCAACATTTAGAAAGCACATGTGTCCAAGTCTCGCATTAAGTCCAATCCCTGCCCATATCATGACGCTAGGTCCACCCCATGGATCCCTTTCCACAACGTTTCTGTCAGCGAAACGATCACATCGGCGTCTTACGTCTGCATGGGAGACATAAAAAAAGCGACTTTCATCAGAGAAGATGACACGCCTCCACTCACGATGACGCCAATAGTGATGACCCTGTGCCCACTAAAGTTGTGCTTGTCGATGCCGTGGTTGGAGAACAGGACGACGTGGTGGTCGGCGACATCTGAGGTTGTTGGAACGGAGACGTCGGATCAGTGTCGATTATGTGTTCCTATGGTCTGTCGAGCACTTTCACTTGCCGTTAGGAACGGATGTCGCTGGTGTTGACGCGTAATCTGCCGATCTTGTCGAGGTGTGGTGACCCTAGGACGACCGCTCCGAGGAAGGTCATCTGTGGTCTGTGTAGCATTGTATCGATGCAGGAGACGGTAAATTGTGGTTATGTTAACGTTGAAATGACGGGCAACATCTTGGACAGACTCTCCTGCTTCCAAACGTCCGATAGCCTGGTTTCACTGAATTTGAGTTAGGCGTTGCATTGTTGACCAAGGAGTGGTAGGTCCAAGAATCGGCCACAGTTTTATACCCACTACAGTTCGTGACGGTTCGTGCATTTTCGATTTCGCGAGAAATGGGTGCATGATACCCACATATTCATTGAAATGGTGCGTTTTGGCGATTCGTTTTTTATGTTGCGTTTTTACTCGGGGCTTCCAAAATGCAACCAAAAATATTGATAACACCATCAGGCTTCACTACATGCTAAAACTCGTATCAATTTATGGTTCCGTGTTTGTTACCTATTTGCTTAAAACCACTTGCGTTTCTTTTGCGTGTGAGTATAAATATACCTCAAACAGACTCTGTATGTAAAGGGGAACTAGTAACTCTCATGAAAGGGGCAGGTAAGTTTCAACTCTCAAAATATCCGTGGAGTTTCTGAGAAGTTTTTGCGAAATAAAGTAAAAGTAGACTAAGTGTCTGTTGTAGTGCATGTGAATCCAGGTCATTTACTACAATACGAGACAGTAAACACATGCGTGTATACACATGAAACGAAATAGCATTCTGTATATATATATGTAACAAATTTGTCTACTACAAAATGTTGAAAAATTCTAGGTATAAAAGGCAAAATAGCTGGGAAAATTATAGAAATTGATCACTGAATATCAGCAAAAACCTTTTTAAAGTACGATATTATGGGAAATATCACTTTCTCGCTCTGTCGCTTTATGGCTTTCTCTCTCTATCGCTTTCTCGCTTTCTCCTGTCATGTTCTCGCTTTCTCGTGTCGTGTTATCGCTTTCTCGTCTCTGTTATTTCTTTATCGCTTTCGCTCGTCGGTAATTGAAGGCGAGAAAACGATGTCCCCACCCGGCCACCATATAAATCACAATCCAGACTTAACTTGTACGCAATACGAAGCTCAAATGAAAACACTTTAGATCATAACAGAGTTTACTGTGTCCGATACGTTAGTTATTACTCGGCATTAAAGGAATAAAACGGTCCACGGCCATCCAGCGAAAATCTATCTTAAACTACCGAGACTGTCTTTCTCACCTGGCAATGCTTCAAACACCTCAGATGTTTTCCCTATCGGCACTTGTTGATTATTATCATGACATTACATGGTAAAGGTACAGTTCATAGTAACGTAGACTGTACAGCTTGACGCTGCCACGTCCGTACTCAATAAGATTTAGTTTGTTTGTTTGTTGTTTAACGCCGCACTCAGTAATATTCCAGCTATATGACGGCGGTCTGTAAATAACCGAGTCTGGACCAGACAATCCAGTGATTGACATCATGAACACCGATCCACGCAAATGGGATACGATGATATGCATCAACCTAGTCAGTGAGCCTGACCACCCGATCCCGTTAGTCGCCTTTTGCGACAAGCATAGTCGCCTTTTAAAGCAAGCATTGTTTGCTGAAGACCTATTCTGACCCGGATCTTCACCGGTCGGACTCAATAAGAACCAAATATACTTTCGCATTGCCTTGGCAGTGTGTGGTATTTGGTAGGTGAATTATAGAACACTTGTATAAATAATGAGACCCATTCACTTGCACAGTAACTGTTGTTGTTGGTTTATTTGCATCTCAATGGGCTCGCGCTATTAAACCGGCATTAGACCGGACTAGTACAACACATATCTACTCTCAGCAACACATATCTACTCTCAGAAACACATATCTACTCTCAGCAAAACATATCTACTCTCAGCAAAACATATCTACTCTCAGAAACACACATCTTCTCTCAGCAACACATATCTACTCTCAGCAAAACATATCTACTCTCAGCAACACATATCTACTCTCAGAAACACACATCTACTCTCAGCAAAACATATCTACTCTCAGAAACACACATCTTCTCTCAGCAACACATATCTACTCTCAGAAACACATATCTACTCTCAGCAACAAATATCTACCCTTGGCAACACATACCTACTCTCAGAAACACACATCTTCTCTCAGCAACACATATCTACTCTCAGAAACACACATCTTCTCTCAGCAACACATATCTACTCTCAGAAACACACATCTACTCTCAGAATCCCATATCTACTCTCAGCAAAACATATCTACTCTCAGCAACACATATCTACTCTGAAAAACAAACATCTTCTCTCAGAAACACCTATCTACCCTTGGCAACACATACCTACTCTCAGAAATACACACCTACTCTTAGCAACACATATCTACTCTCAGAAACACATATCTACTCTCAGAAACACATATCTACTCTTAGCAACACATATCTACACTCAGAAACACATATCTATTCTCAGCAACACATATCTACTCTCAGAAACACATATCTACATTCAGAAACACACATCCACTCTAAGAAACACATATCTACTCTAAGAAACACACATCTACTCTCAGAAAAAACCTATCTACCCTTGGCAACACATACCTACTCTCAGAAATAAACACCTACTCTTAGCAACACATATATACTCTCAGAAACACACATCTACTCTCAGAAACACACATCTACTCTCAGAAACACCTATCTACCATTGGCAACACATATCTACTCTCAGAAATACACACCTACTCTCAGAAACACCAATCTACACTCAGAAACACATATCTACTCTCAGAGAAACACATCTACTCTCATAAACACAAATCTACATTTAGCAACACATATCCACTCCCGGCAACACATATCTACTCTCAGCAAAGCATATCTACTCTCAGAAACACACATCTACACTCAGTAACACATATCTACTCTCAGAAACACACATCTATACTCAGAAACACACATCTACTCTCAGGAACACATATCTACTCTCAGAAACACACATCTACACTCAGAAACACATATCTACTCCTAGAAAAACACATCTACTCTCAGAAACACATATCCACTCTCAGAAACACATGTCTACATTCAGAAACACACATCCACTCTCAGAAAGGCATATCTACACTCAGAAACACATATCTACTCTCAGAAACACACATCCACTCTCAGAAACACATTTCTACACCCAGAAACATATATCTACTCTCAGAAAATAACATCTACTCTCAGAAACACCAATCTACACTTAGCAACAAACATCTAAACTCAGAAACACACATCTACACTCATAAACACACATCTACTCTCAGAAACACCAATCTACACTTAGCAACACATATCTACTCCCGGCAAACACATATCTACTCTCAGCAATGCATATCTACTCTCAGAAACACACATCTACACTCAGCAACACATATCTTTTCTCAGCAACACATATCTGTTCTCAGAAACACACATCTACTCTCAGAAACACCAATCTACACTCAGAAACACATATCTACACTCAGAAACACATATCTACTCCCAGAAAAACACATCTACTCTCAGAAACACATATCCACTCTCAGAAACACATGTTTACATTCAGAAACACACATCCACTCTCAGAAACACATATCTACGCCCAGAAACACATATCTACTCTCCGAAAATAACATCTACTCTCAGAAACACCAATCTACACTTAGCAACACACATCTACACTCAGAAACACACATCTACACTCAGAAACACACATCTTCTCTCAGAAACACCAATCTACACTTAGCAACACATATCTACTCCCGGAAAACACATATCTACTCTCAGCAATGCATATCTACTCTCAGAAACACAGATCTACACTCAGTAACACATATCTACCCTCAGAAACACACATCTATACTCAGAAACACACATCTACTCTCAGCAACACATATCTACTCTCAGAAACACACATCTACAGTCAGAAACACATATCTACTCCAAGAAAAACACATCTACTCTCAGAAACACATATCTTCTCTCAGAAACACATGTCTACATTCAGAAACACACATCCACTCTCAGAAACACATAGCTACTCTCAGCAACACATCTACTCTCTGAAAAACCTATCTACCCTTGCCAACATATACCTACTCTCAGAAACACATATCTACTCTCAGAAACACATATCTATTTTCAGCAACACATATCTCCTCTCAGAAACACATATCTACATTCAGAAACACACATCCATTCTCAGAAACACATATCTACTCTAAGAAACAAACATCTACTCTCAGAAACACATATCTACTCTTAGCAACACATATCTACTCTCAGAATTACATATCTACTCTCAGAAACACACACCTACACCTAGCAACACATGTATACTCTCAGAAACACATATCTTCTCTCAGAAACACATATCTACTCTCAGCAACACATCAACTCTCAGAAACACACATCTACTCTCAGAAACACACATCTACTCTCAGCAAAACATATCTACTCTCAGAAACACATATCTACTCTTAGCAACACATATCTACTCTCAGAAACACACACCTACACCTAGCAACACATATATACTCTCAGAAACACATATCTACTCTCAGCAACACATATCTCCTCTCAGAAACACATATCTACATTCAGAATCACATATCTATTCTCAGCAACACATATCTACTCTCACAAACACATATCTACATTCAGAAACACATATCTTCTCTCAGAAACGCACATCTTCTCTCAGAAACACATATCTACTATCAGCAACACATCTACTCTCAGAAACACACATCTACTCTCAGCAACACATATGTACTCTTAGCAACACATATCTACTCTCAGAAACAAATATCTACTCTCAGAAACACATATCTACTCTCAGAAACACACATCTACTCTCAGAAACACATATCTACTCTCAGAAACACATATCTACTCTCAGAAACACACATCTACTCTCAGAAACACATATCTACTCTCAGAAACACATACCTACACTCAGAAATACACACCTACTCTTAGCAACACATATCTACTCTCAGAAACACACATCTACTCTCAGCAACAGATACCTACTCTAAGCAACACATATCTACTCTCAGAAACACATATCTACTATCAGAAACACATATCTACTCTCAGAAACACACATCTACTCTCAGAAACACATATCTACTCTCAGAAACACATATCTACTCTCAGAAACACACATCTACTCTCAGAAACACATATGTACTCTCACAAACACATATCTACATTCAGAAACACATATCTACTCTCAGAAACACACATCTTCTCTCAGAAACACATATCTACTATCAGCAACACATCTACTCTCAGAAACACACATCTACTCTCAGAAACACACATCTACTCTCAGAAACACTTATCTACCCTTGGCAACACATACCTACTCTCAGAAACACATATCTACTCTCAGAAACACATATCTACTCTCAGAAACACATATCTACTCTCAGAAACACATACCTACTCTCAGAAACACATATCTACTCTCAGAAACACATATCTACTCTCAGCAACACACATCTACTCTCAGCAACACACATCTACTCTCAGAAACACATATCTACCCTTTTCAACACATATCTACTCTAAGAAACACACATCTACTCTCAGCAATGCATATCACTATCAGCAACGCACATCTACTCTCAGCAACACGTATCTAACCTATGAAAATAGAAACGCATTGGAGATAACAATATTTTCAAAAGTAAATGTCGTGGAATTCAAGTATCCTATGTTGTACCGCACGTTAAACTGAAGTGCGTATTTTCTATTTGCTGATAAAGTGTCACACAACGGCTGTATTACCTTTGACACAGTTAATATCGATGACCTTTGGCATTTGGTGATTCCTCTTCTCGGGAAACTGAGTGCAACACGGGTCCTTCTCATGACACACGTTGTTTTCAGAACTCACTCAGTTAAAGTCAATTTGAAACTCGGAACTCGTTATGCCAAGACTCAATAACAATGCGAGAAATAACGGCATTGGTAGTTATATAGCAGGTGAATAACAAGCAGTGGCAATGCATTTCATTGTTGCCCAGAGCAAATTTCCCGACAATGGGCCAAAAGTCGTCGGCATCATGATTTTATCATTCAAAACTGGCTCCCACAGGAGATATAGCTTGGGTGAGATCAAGCGATATCTTCATTGTAGATATCTCTGCAATGAAATTGCACCCCAATGCTTTGCAGACCATTGTGACGTCATTGGTTACCATGACGTCGCAATCAAATGACATCACTAATTTGGAGAATGTTGGAAGAATGATGTTAGATGATAAATAAAAATATGACCCTTGTGTCTTTTGATATCAAACATATCAACACGAGTTGATAAAAGAGGAAAAATTCCGAGGCTTCATCCCATTCACATTGGAAATTCACCCGGAGCGGCAAGCCTGGGGTATTGATACCCTATCCACTATGGAAATTCTCCCGGAGTTGCATGCCTTGGGTATTGATACCCTATCCACTTTGGAAATTTCCTAGGAGCGGCAAGCCTGGGGTATTGATACCCTATCCACTTTGGAAATTTCCTAGGAGCGACAAGCCTGGGGTATTGATACCCTATCCACTTTGGAAATTTCCTAGGAACGTCAAGCCTGGGGTATTGATACCCTATCCACTTTGGATATTTCCTAGGAACGGCAAGCCTTGGGTATTGATACCCTATCCACTTTGGAAATTTCCCCGGAGCGGCAAGCCTGGGGTATTGATACCCTATCCACTTTGGAAATTTCCCCGGAGCGGCAAGCCTGGGGTATTGATACCCTATCCACTTTGGAAATATCCTAGGAGCGGCAAGCCTGGGGTATTGATACCCTATCCACTTTGGAAATTTCCTAGGAGCGGCAAGCCTGGGGTATTGATACCCTATCCACTTTGGAAATTTTCCCGGAGCGGCAAGCCTGGGGTATTGACACCCTATTCACTTTGGGAATCCCCCCATAGCGGTAACCCTCGGGTATTGATACCCTATCCACTTTGGAAATTCCCCCGGACCGGCAAGCCTGGGGTATTGATACCCTATCCACTTTGGAAATTTCCAAGGAGCGACAAGCTTGGGGTATTGATACCCTATCCACTTTGGAAATATCCTAGGAGCGGCAAGCCTGGGGTATTGATACCCTATCCACTTTGGAAATTTCCCAATAGCGGCAAGCCTGGGGTATTGATACCCTATCCACTTTGGGAATCCCCCCATAGTGGTAACCTTCGGGTATTGATACCCTATCCACTTTGGAAATTCCCCCGGACCGGCAAGCCTGGGGTATTGATACACTTTCCACTTTGGAAATTTCCCCGGAGCGACAAGCCTGGGGTATTGATACCCTATCCACTTTGGAAATTTCCCCGGAGCGACAAGCCTGGGGTATTGATACCCTATCCACTTTGGAAATTTCCCAATAGCGACAAGCCTGGGGTATTGATACCCTATCCACTTTGGAAATTTCCCAATAGCGGCAAGCCTGGGGTATTGATACCCTATCCACTTTGGGAATCCCCCCCATAGCGGTAACCTTCGGGTATTGATACACTTTCCACTTTGGAAATTTCCCCGGAGCGACAAGCCTGGGGTATTGATACCCTATCCACTTTGGAAATTTCCCCGGAGCGACAAGCCTGGGGTATTGATACCCTATCCACTTAGGGAATCCCCCCATAGCGGTAACCTTCGGGTATTGATACACTATCCACTTTAGAAATCCCCCCATAGCGGTAACCTTCGGGTATTGATACCCTATCCACTTTAGAAATCCCCCCGGAGCGACAAGCCTGGGGTATTGAGACACTTTCACTTTGGAAATTTCCCCGGAGCGGCAAGCCTGGGTCATTGAGACCCTATCCACTTTGGGAGTCCCCCCGGATCTTCAAGCTTTGGGTATTGATACCTTATCCACTTCGGAAATTCTCCCGGAGCGGTAAGCCTTGGGTATTGATACTCTGTCCACTTTGGAAATCCCCCGGAGCGGCAAGCGTGGAGTACAGGGACCCTATCCACTTTGGAAATCCTCCCGGGCGTTAATTTCATGGAAGAGTTTCCGCAGGTGATTCTTTTCTCGCGTGAAGATTAAGATCTAAACTTTGCGTACTGATAATGAATGGAACATTGCGTGAACACAAGCAGTAACTTCGTATCAGTTCCATGTTCTTCTTATTAACATTATAATGGACTGGTCTAGACGTATCAATGAGCTGAGCACACCTCGTTCAAGGAGCCAAACACTTGACTGATCGTCTCCTCGTGCTGATGGAGTGCTAAAGTTACAGCCGCCAATTCACAATGTTAGTACGATGAATTGGGTGACCCAATCGTATATACGGCGTCTATATAGCGCTGTAGTCAGCTATGCAGAGTTGCATTAAACATTAAACCGACTGCTGCATACGGCTGGGGCTCGGTAATGGTTTGGGGGTGTATCTCTCATGATTGCAGGTTGGATTTGGCCACCATAAGGGGCAACTTAACAGGGGCTCAGTACATCCGAAGCGTTTTGAGGCCAGTCGTCGTTCCTCATTTTGACAACCACCCTCTTGCTACTCGACCTCAGTACATGGATGACAATGCCAGGCCTCATCGTTCGCATACAGTCGTGGATTACATGAGGGCCAATGCAATAACGACTCTACCCTGGCCAGCAATGAGCCCAGATTTGAACCCCCTTGAACGTGTTTTGGATATTCTGGGGCGGCGCATATACAGGCACGAGATCCTCCTGTACAATATTTACGCCAGTTGGAAGCAGCATTGCATCAGGAGTGGTTGGAGACCCATCAACAGATCCAACGTCTGACTGGAGGCATGCGACGTAGGGTGGTATTCGTCATCCAGGCACATGGCAGTTATACCCGCTGTTGCTGATCTATTTCACGTGGCTTTAAGGAACATTTTCACATGAAACATCAAACATCAAACTCGTTTACTTAATAATGCAGCTCCATACCTTTTTGAGGTATAGGTCTACCATAAAAACAAAAACATCATGGTAACACCTATACCTCATTATATATACTCTTCAAAAAATGAAACTTGACATAGATGTAAAACCACTTTTTGCTAAATATCTAAAACAATTACATTAAATGAGAACCAAATTAGTCAAACAGAAAGATGATGTGTCTATAATTCGCGAAAACACATGCAAAGCACATAAACGTAGCGTTTGGGGATCAATTTTACAGCTTCATCCAAACGCAACCGCCTGTCAAAAACGTGCAGCACAGGATCCTGCATTTAGTCATGCAGCCCCCCCCCCCCCCCCCCCCCCCCCCTGCTGAATGGGTATAAAAATCCACATCAACGGCTGTTCATACAGTCCTTATAACGGCAGTTGAGGCGGTGACAGAATGCCAAGACTGAATGCAGCTCAACGAAACAACGCCATTGGGAGAGCAACTCAGCAAGAAGTGGCCAGGCACTTTGTCGTATCCAGACAGACAATCTCCGCACTGTGGACCCGATACAACAACACCAACAGAGTTGACGACAGACCAAGGTCAGGAAGACCAAGGGTGACAACCCAAGCACAAGATCGATACATCCGGCTGCGACACCTCCGAGACCGCACTACCACAGCCACGTCTACAACCACACAGATCCCTGGGGTACGCAGAATATCAAATCAAACGGTACGCAACAGACTGAGGGAGGCTGGACTTTTTGCACGAAGACCTGTTCGACGTCATATATTGACCCCACGTCATCTGGCGGACCGTCTGCTTTGGTGCCAACAGAGGGTTAGATGGGCACGTGCAAGGTGGAGAAATGTACTGTTTACTAACGAGTCCCGTTTCCTACTCACACGTGCTGATGGGCGCGCACGTGTCTACAGACGTCGTGGTGAACGTTACCTGTGTGCAGCAGGTTGTCCCATTTGGCGGCGGGAGTGTCATGGTATGGGCCGGAATTCATCACGGTGGTAGGACGCCTCTCGTGCATGTGGCAGGTGCATTGGCAGGTGTGCGTTACAGAGACTTAATCCTACAGCCTTACTTTCTTCCTCACGTCAACGTTCATGGCGGATAGTTCCAGCAGGACAACGCTCGACCGCATATTGCACGTGTTTGTCAGGTCTTCTTACAGCACAACAACATCCAGACATTACCTTGGCCAGCCCGGTCACCAGATTTGTCCCCGATTGAGCATCTGTGGGACGAGTTGGATCGACGCGTTCGCGGAAGGAATCCACCGCGTCAAACACTTCCGGCGCTTCTTGATGCACTTCAGCATGAATCGCAGCACATCCAACAGCGTGTTATTGACAACTTGATTGCATCTATGGGTCGTCGGTGTCAAGCGGTGATTGATGCACGTGGTGGGCACAACCGATACTGACATTTTCTGTACCCCTGTGACATTAACTGTATCGTGTACGTGTATCTGTCTAGGTGACACGATTAATGTTTTGAACATTGTGTACATTGTTCTTCAAACAGTGTTTCAATTATGGTTTCTGTGTCCTATTTTGAAACAATCGCATTATATTACATTTTGAAAGTCAGTGTCAAGTTTCTATTTTGGAAGAGTATATACAATGTATATAATATTATGTTTTTGTCAGTAAATTTCAATCACAACTCCCCAATATCATCTTTATTTGTTGTCAAATGTGTGTTCTAACCGATGACATTGGTATGCCCCAGCTCCTGTGGTCAGTCATCACATGCCCGGATTTGGCAATTTGATATGCTTCAGAAATAGGGGTGTGCTTAACTTTTTTCTTTGTGTATAGATGATGTTTCCACATCCATTTTCTTAAAATGAGAATCTGTCGGAAATACATCCGTGAATGGGGAGGCCCCTGTGTAATGAGATACGGAAATACGACTGTTTATTGTGCATATTCATTTTGTTGATCGATGGTTGTGGGAGCCTATTATATACCTGTTAACTAGCGGATAAACATTCTTCCAATTTGGAAACAGGAAAAGCAATGAAGCTCATATCGTGCAAAACAGTTTCTCCACGTGACGTCAATGACCACGTGGGTGGACCACGTATCCTGCAGTGCACGCGTTCCCTGTTCCGGAAAACAAAACACACGTTACACAACCCACTAGCAGTTGCGGAACAGAAACCCAAGACAGCTGAGATGGTTGTAAGGACTGTTGCATGTTTTATTAGAACACGATTCCAGCACCTCAACAAGGATTTAATGGCCCACACATTTCTATATACAGCATTCGTCTGGAAAACACGGAGACCTCGTTACTATCCGGATAAGTGTGTAGCACTGTGGGCGTGGGCGTGGGTGGGGTTGCTTGGGTTTTTTTACGCCGCACTCAGCAATACTTAGCTATATGTCTGTAAATAATCGAGTCTGGACCAGACAATCCAGTGGTTGATATTATGAGCATCGATCCACGCAATTGGGATCGATGACATGCTTCAACCAAGTCAGCGAGCCAGACCACCCGATCCCGTTAGTCACCTCTTGCGACAAGCATAGTCGCCTTTTACGGCAAGCATAGGTTACTGAAGACCTATTCTACCCTGGATCTTGACGGGTCGCGTGGGCGTTTGCGTGGACGTGGATGTACAAACATGAATAATATAGTAATGATTTATTTTTGTGTTTGTAGACACCTGAAAACAATAGCATAGATCTATACTCAACAACAAAAGTTCCTGTGACACCAATATTTTAGTGTATTTTTCAATATTGTAGTACATGTATGGAATCAAGTCACTAAAACGCATCTGTTACAGAAAAGCATGCATTTCATGCAAAATATCACTTTTATGCAAGCCCCATGCATTTCACTACCCAAGAATGGGTATAAAAACATGTGCGTTAACGGGATTCCATATGCGCTGTTTAGCATCGTGCTGACAACAACCACTCAGAAAAATATAAAAAATTACGCAATTATTCAACATTACGAAATGCCACCCCTGTCCGAAAATGAGCGTCTGCGAGCCATTGGTATGCTCAAAGCAGGATCGAGTCAATGTGATGTTGCAAGACAATTTAACATCCACAGAAACACCTTTTCGTGTTTATGGCAACGTTGGCAACATACGAAGCAGTCAGAGACGATCCTCAGAGTGACAGGCCACGCGTAACCAATAATAGACAAAACAACTGGATTCAAACAACACACCTACGAAATCGATTCCAGCCAGCAACAGTGACTACAAGTAGCCCCACTGGCCTTCGTCGAATATTTTCACAAACCGTACGTCGTCGCCTCAGATGTGCAGGGATTGTCGCCAGACGACTCGCCAGACGTCCCATTTCGACAGGAAACCACCGTCAAGCATGTCTACAGTGGTGCAGACAGCGTCTACGCTGGACGGCCATACTGTGGGGACAAGTTCTATTCACTGACGAGTCTCGTTTTCACCTCAGCCACAGCGATGGACGGATTCGAGTGTACCGACGTCGAGGTGAACGTTACGTGTGTCATGGAAGAAGATCGATCGGTTCGGGTGTGTGTGTATTGAGGGGGGGGGGGGGGGGGGGGGGGGGGGGCAGCGTTATGGTATGGGGTGGGATAACAGCAAGACAGAGGACCCGTTTGATGGAAATCTCAATGAACAGCGCTACCGCGACGAGATCATCGTCCCTGTTGTTCTACCGTTTGTGCGTCGTCATGGCCAAGGCATTACCTTTCAACATGACAAACCCTGCCTCATATTGCTCGACTTGTTCAGGATTCCCTTCAACAAAACAATCTGAATGTCATCCCCTGGCCGGCACGCTCCCCTGATCTCTCACCAATCGAGCACATGTGGGATGAGATGGATCGACGCCTTCGACGTCAACCACGTGTTCCACAGACACTCCAGGAACTTCGAAACATGCTACAGCAGATATGGACAGATATCCAACAGGACTTTGTGCGACGCCTGGTCCATTCCATGAGACGAAGATGTGTTGCTTCCATCGCAACCAGGGGTGGACACACACGATATTGATTTGTAAATTGACATTTTGGCATGTTCATGTTTTTTTTTTTATGAAATAACGCATTTTCTGAAGTCAGTATGGCAAATTAAACCATTTGAACACATGCGGGAGTCTTTTATCTGCTGCAAACCGAACTTGTTTCAGATTTGGTAAAAAACATAACTTTGCATTAAACTTTATTCAATGTCACAGGAACTTTTGTTGTTCAGTATATTTCTTTGTGTGTACAAACCTCAATATGATTGTCCTAGCAATGATATATTTATTCCATGCAGACACTTGATACATGACCTTTTCGTGCGAGTATTGTCTTAGCTCTATTGAGTCTGATACCCATTCGACTCCTTGAAGCGCTTCAACAGCACTTGCCCCAGCTATTGTAACGCATATTTATTTTAGGACTCCCACATAGACACAGGTGGTCATATGATCAGACTATCATACAAAGGGCTCATTTATTGTCAATAACCTTCTATGTTGTCAAGACTTCCCAGGAAGGAGATGACATGGTACGTCTACTGTCCGCGTTTGGTGATACAACACAGACAGTCCCGTAGTTATCAATGCGTCGCGTCTTGTTTGGTGGTAGAAAGGTTGTGAGTTCCTCCGATCACATATTGTTCACGAGATCATTGATCACGTGGTTGCCGACGTGGGGCATTGTTCATAGCATCGATCACTAGTGTGAGATTATAGCATTGATACACATGCCGTATTATAGTTGTAATATTTCTGACGTTAAGGTTTTTTATGATGAGATTAAACAGAACTTAGTTCACTTAAGCGTAATATTCGTGGAAAGCCAGATATTATACATTTCGTAGACAATTACCGGTTTGATGGAACTCCCGGTCATGGCTCTGACAAACCAAGTACCATAGAAAACCACACACAGCGCAAATCTTGGATTCGAAACCAAAAACCAGTCTGTGGCAATTAAACTGTTTTATAATGATTAATGAACATGCGTATGATAAAATCGGAATCGTAAAATGGACTCTTATGATTGTTATGATTGAGGGAACGTTTTTGTTTATCACACTTGTTCACTTAATGCACACGTTCCCGTCTCAACATTGCCGTCACTGTGCACGTGTGTGAGATCCCATTCCTATGTGTTTATTTTATGTGTACAGCAGCGAATGTTGGCATGAGACGGCTAATTGGCGCCGTTTTTACAACCATCCACGGTGTACAGCAAGTATTTTACACCCAACTGTCCACTGTTTACAAAGTCAGTTCGCTCTGTGGGCATCTGGATAGGACTTGACTTACATTCAAACGTTGTTAGGGGCGGTCGGGTAGCCTAGTGGTTAAAGCGTTCGCTCGTCGCGACGGAGACCCGGGTTCGATTCCCGACATGGGTACAATGTGTGAAGCCCATTTCTGGTGTCCCCCGCCGTGATATTGCTGGAATATTGCTAAAAGCGGCGTAAAACCATACTCACTCACTCAAACGTCGTTAACCCGGAAGCCCCCTTAATCAGGAAACGCCGTTATTCTGGGAACCCCGTAAGATTGGAAGCTTCGTTATTCCGGGAACCCCGTAAGATTGGAAGCCTCGTTATACCGGAAACCCCGTAAGATTTGAAGCCTCGTTATACCGGGAACCCCGTTAGATTGGAAGCCTAATGGTAGGGCTTCCCCCCCCCCCCCCCCCACATCAAACTTGTACGCCATGATATTGCTGGAATACTGCTGAAAGCGGCGTAAAACAGAACTCACTCACTCACTCTTAAGAAATGGAAAAACAATTTCCTATATATGTGTAGGCAATAAGGACCGGACGATACACCTGTGGAAGATTCCCTTTTAAAAGTATATTTAAAAGATGCGATCTCCAATTAATCGAGCAGCAGGTGTCACCTATTGAAGGGGGTGGGGCGGTCGGGTAGCCAGTGGTTAAAGCGTTCGCTCGTCACGCCGAAGACCCGGGTTCAGGGGGCCAAACCAGCATAAAACGGTGTGGTAATATTTGATGCCCCATTATTACTAATTCTGAAAACCCATGATGTCATTTTGAAAAAAATAAAAAAATTTACCCCTCCCCCTCATAGCTGGTTATGGGTCGTTTTGTCAATGTTTTAGATGGGCATATCAGTATTTACATCATTTATTGGGTTTACTCATGAAGCAGCAGTGCAAGATAATCTTACCAGGTAATTTAAAGATCAGTTAGCAAAATATATATAGTTATACTTGAACGATATTAGAACAGACTAAAACATTTAAATCTATTATTAGATATTTAATTCACAAAAGGAAAACATGGTTTGGTTAACCACAGATATCAGTGTTCAATACATGCAATGTTTTATTTCCTGTTCCTCCCAAACTCACATCTTAGAGACATTTTGTTAATTTTTTTGCAGTTTATATATCAACCACAACAAACATCTGTGAACCATCCTTGTGCCAGATAATGAATGCTGGCATCAGGCGCATGCTATCACGATTAAGGGCTCAGTCACACATTCAGGATTTTTACTGCCGTCTTTGATAGGACCATTCCCAATTGAAATTTGTCAAAAGTCTGATCAAGATACTGTGATTCGTGGCCGGAAATTCACAAACAATCAGATATTGCTCAGGAAGCGTCCCGATTCAGCCGTTTCCAGGCGAATTCGTCCCGCTTCTCCCGTTCTCAATCCGAATCTGATCCGATTTGTATCTTCCGCAGGGTAAAAAACGACCAAATCAGTTCCGACAGCGTCCCGATTCTCCCAATTGTGATCCGACAGAGAAATCAGACAGTGACCGGACAGTGAACCGACAAAGACGGTTCGCTTTCGGCAAGATCTCGACGCAATCTGGACTCAATCGATGAACAATTCATGCTCGTTCATCACGACAGCGTTCCGATGCATAGGACACCGTCCAGACTACACAGTACTTTGTTACGATTTTTATCTGATACATCAGAATCTGTCACGACATAGTCACGACTGTAATCCGACTAGACAAAATCGACTGAGTTTCCCGAATGTTACGGGACGCACCATACTGTCGGGAGTGCTTGGCCGACCTCTCTGGACCTTTCCCGATCCGTCGGACTCTGTTACGAACGAATACGACTGCTTTCAGACAATGATAGGACATTCCAGATCATTGAGGATAGAAATCTGACTTTTTCGCTTTTCGTGTCGTAGCGCTGTCTGACCTCAAACGGGAACCCTAATCGGCACTGTGTGAACCTGGCCCTACACTGGGTCGCCATCTATTGCAGAACGTGTCAGGGGATTTACCCAGAACAATCCTTCTTCATCCACCAGGGATGTACAGTTACAGGTCGCAGTACATGGTCGGCCATTGTCCAAGCATGAACATTCTGCTCCACATCCATCTGGATGGCCCTCGCACACATGTAGCAGCTCTGCGGCAGCTGGTGACTGAGTCATCATTGTCGGCTGGAGTCCAGGGCCATCGGGGCTTCTTTCATATCCATGTGTAGTAGTGAGTGAGAGAGCAATATTTCAGCCATATAGTGACGACCATGTGTAGTAGTGAGTGAGAGAGCAATATTTCAGCCATATAGTGACGACTATGTGTAGAAGTGAGTGAGAGAGCAATATTTCAGCCATATAGTGACGACCATGTGTAGAAGTGAGTGAGAGAGCAATATTTCAGCCATATAGTGACGACCACGTGTAGTAGTGAGTGAGAGAGCAATATTTCAGCCATATAGTGACGACCATGTGTAGTAGTGAGTGAGAGAGCAATATTTCAGCCATATAGTGACGACCATGTGTAGAAGTGAGTGAGAGAGCAATATTTCAGCCATATAGTGACGACCATGTGTAGAAGTGAGTGAGAGAGCAATATTTCAGCCATATAGTGACGACCATGTGTAGTAGTGAGTGAGAGAGCAATATTTCAGCCATATAGTGACGACCATGTGTATTAGTGAGTGAGAGAGCAATATTTCAGCCATATAGTGACGACCATGTGTAGTAGTGAGTGAGAGAGCAATATTTCAGCCATATAGTGACGACCATGTGTAGTAGCATGAGGAAGTGGTGACACGGGTACGGCGGCCAGCGTACCAGAAGCTGATAAGAACAAGGAGATGCAGATGGAAGGCATCTCGAATTGGTGGAAGTTTCTTTCTCAGAATGTTCTTCTTGGCTGTCTTTTCACAACGTAGTGCATTTAGCGAAGCACCGTTTGCCTTGCCATACATGGCACACACAAATTTCATGGCTGATTGTGTTCCTTCTTGTGGGATCAAGCCTTCCTCAAGGTCCAACAGAGCAAGAGATTGAAACTTACCAGCCTTCTGCACCATTAGGCGACAGGCAGAACACTTTCCATGTCCAAAGAAAGAGCTCACAGTAACACATCCAGTCAGACAGTCGACTGATTGTAGGATCTTCTGTTGATCCATGCAGAGCAGATCATATATTGTGTGCACAGGGATATAGCGTGTCAATTGGGTGTGTTTCCCATCACGACCTGTCAAGAAGACGACTTCTTTCGTATTGATGGCTAGCCGACGGTGTACCAATACGACAAGGACATGCATCACAATTGCCTGAGCACCATCTTCTACTGCAGCTATTGCATGGAGTATCCTTGTATCTGCTTCTTCCTGGTAAGAGATCAGGGAGTCAACCTCTATCACGCCTTCTTGTGTGATAGATATACATTTCCCATCCTGACCGCCACTGACACACCTAATCTGCCCTTTCTTCAATAGTGCTGGAGCACATTCCATCATATACTCAATGAAGTATTGTTTCAAGTTTGTTTTGTTTTGACCCTTACTTGTGAACTTTTTCAAGTTTTGAGGGACAGCTACATCTTTTGATACCATCCTCTACATAGGCTCAATGGCACTGGAGCATTTTCAAAGGACAGAACTCACTTGAGAGGCACCTTCTTTTTTGCATTCACAGCAAGCAGTCTGGGGTACATCACCTCTCCAACGACAGTCACATCGTTGTGATGTACTATCCCTTTATGCCGCATGTCTGACATGGTCTTGACCTTGGGATTGCATCATATAGGTACTGCTTGGGAACACCATCTCCTTCAAGTGATATGAAGCGATCAACAATGAAAGTTGATACCATGGTGGCACCCTTGATACGGCATTGCACATGCTGTCCTCGATTGGTGGTGGTGCCACTGCTCCAGCTGCAAAGTTCACCAGATGAGTAGAAGTCTCTGCAGATAGCTCCATGGATCAATGTAGGCTCCATCAAATATCTGTATTCCACGTCTTCTGTGCAGCTCTTCCACCTGCATGGTGCTGAAGCTGCTTGATTGTGTCAACCTGGCCAGCATGACAGATAACATATCGGGAACCTTGTGAAGTACTGTGCAGTCATGGGACGAGCCAGACAAAATCTCTCAAGTGCTGGACCTCTAAGCGTCAAGCAAATAATCCCTCGTTCCCCTTTCAGAGCCTTGTTTTCTGTTGTCTCCAGAGTATAGTCCATCCAGGCAGAATTAAACTTTCCACGAGACATCTTTGCAATAAATTCTCCATCTCAATTCCTGCTACCACCTCTGGTGGTAGCCTGTTCATCATCAGCAGTGAGACGGGCAAGTAGTGGGAGTAGTTTGTACGGTTGGTTGCAAACAAGAGGGGCAAGAACTCGGTTTTTATATCCTGGTTCTCATGCCAAAGTCCATTCCTGGTTTTGCTCCAAAAGACCTTCAATGGAAGCATCACTTTCACCAAGATGTCATCCCAGACTTTGAAAGTGGGTGATGTGGACCTGAATGAGTGATTATAGTCTGGTTGTGATCCGTGTGATGACATCAGCCATCGGTTCTTGATAAAAAGTTTTCGATGAAATCTTTTCCCGATAGCATGTGCTCCACACTGCCTGCAGCATACACCCCAGATTCGTGTAGAAGCTGTTTCAAGCCAGCATCCCCATACAGGTAAATATTTGCTGAAAAGACTGGCATCAATAGGTGCATCCCGCCTTCACATGGTATGACACCTCTTAAGTCATCTGGTTTGGACCAAACTAGTTCATAGGCCTTGGTGAGCAGTCCCATATCAAAATACCCTGGGTCGTAGTGCTGACCTAGGGATTTGATGGCTTCCTTTGTTCTCTTAAGTGTAGTGTACACAGTGGATGGATCAGTTGGTGGCTATTGGGATAGGGTTGAATGCCACAGTTAAAACTACAGGTGAGCTCTCTGCCTGTATTCAAACTTGGTACAGACCCCACGAGGGAACAGTATTTTGTGGCTTCTTTGCTGAAGAAAATTTGAGCCTTATTGATGTTTTGCTTATTTCAAGTTGCATTTTGTGTTTTGCAGATATAATTGGAAAACATGTATAATTTGGCTAAAATCTAATAAATTTTCAAAATTATATGCGCTATACAATACATGTATGTCCCACACAAAAAAAAAGATTTAAGAAAATAGAAATATGTACAAAAGTTGCAAAAATGTCCTATTTTTAGCGTTTTTCTGTATAAAATCACCATAAAATATACAATAATGCATAATGCTATTCCAAAATAACAGAAAGTATTCATGTGTACCCCCTCGTGAATGGGAAAACCATTAACAATGTTAAATAATCTGTGGAGACAAATACATTCCGATAGATTCATGTCGAACACACACATAAACGCGTAACCTGCTTGGGATTAGTGGTAAGAAAGTAGCATTTTCCTAAAACGCCATGATTTTTTGGAATGCCATCATAGTTTTTTCATTAACAGTAGGGATAGAGCATCAATTCTAACCACATAAGACAATGTGGTAATGCTGGTTTGGGTATCTCAAAAACTAAGCCACTTTTAAGGCCTCTGCTGCTCCTCTAAATGGGGAGTTCTATGCACATAAGATTTAGGTCAAATATGGTGGTCAATGCTAACATGGTCAATGCTTCCACATCTACACCATACAGCACACACCACCCAACCCAAACTCCACATCTACACCATATATACAGCACACACCACCTAACCCAAACTCCACATCTACACCATACAGTACACACCACCCAACCCAAACTCTACATCTACACCATACAGAACACACCACCAAACCTAAACTCCACATCTACACTATACAGCACATACCACCCAACCCAAACTCTACATCTGCACTATACAGCACATACCACCCAACCCAAACTCCACATCTACACCATAAAGAACACACCACCTAACCCAAACTCCACATCTACACCATACAGTACACACCACCAAACCCAAACTCTACATCTACACCATACAGTACACACCACCTAACCCAAACTCCACATCTACACCATACAACACACACCACCCAACCCAAACTCCACATCTACACTATACAGCACGTACCACTTAAAACCCACACTCGACATCTACACTATACATCACACACCACCCAACCCAAACTCCACATCTACACTATACAGCACAAACCACCCAACCCAAACTCCACATCTACACTATAGAGCACATACCACCCAACCCAAACTCTACATCTACACCATACAGCACATACCACCCAACCCAAACTCCACATCTATACCATACAGCACACACCACCCAACCCAAACTCTACATATACACCATACAGAACACAAAACTCAAACCTCCACATCTACACCATACAGCACAAACCACACAACCCAAACTCCACATATACACCGTACAGAACACACCACTCAAACCTCCACATATACACTATACAGAACACATCACCCAACCCAAACTCCACATCTACACCATACAGCACACATCACCCAACCCAAACTCCACATCTACACCATACAGCACACACCACTCAACCCAAACTCAACATATACATCATACAGAACACACCACCAAACCCACAGTCCACATCTACACCATACAGCACACATCACCAAACCAAAACTCCACATCTACACCATACAGCACACACCACTCAACCCAAACTCAACATATACATCATACAGAACACACCACCAAACCCACAGTCCACATCTACACCATATAGCACACACCACATAACCAAAACTCCACAGCTACACCATACTCCACCATCTAACCCTAACCCTAACCCTAATCTAACCTAACCCTGCTCACACCACATAACCCAAACTTCACATCTATACCAAACACCACACACCACCCAACCCAAACTCCACATCTACACCATACAGAACACACCACATAACCCAAACTCCAAATCTACACCAAACAGCACACACCACCCAACCCAAACTCCACATCTACACCATACAGCTCACACCACCCAACCCAAACTCCACATCTACACCATACAGCACACACCACCAAACCCAAACTCTACATCTACACCATACAGCTCACACCACCCAACCCAAACTCCACATCTACACCATACAGCAGACACCACCCAACCCAAACTCCACATCTACACCATACAGCACACACCACCCAACCTAAACTCTACATCTACACCATACAGCACACACCACCCAACCCAAACTCCACATCTACACCATACAGCACACACCACCCAACCCAAACTCCACATCTTCACCATACAGCATACAACATCCAACCCACACTCCACATCTACACCATAGAGAACATACCACCAAACCTAAACTCAACATCTACACCATACAGCACACACCACATAACCCAAACTTCACATCTACACCATACAGCACACACCACATAACCCAAACTCCACCTCTACACCATACAACACACACCACCCAACCCAAACTTCACATCTTGTACACCATACAGCACACACCACCCAACCCAAACTCTAATTCTACACCATACAGCACACATCATCTAACCCAAACTCCACATCTACACCATACAGCACATACCACCCAACCCAAACTCTACATCTACACCATACAGCACACACCACCCAACCCAAACTCCACATCTACACCATACAGCACCCACCACCAAACCCAAACTCCACATCTACACCATACAGCACACACCACCCAACCAAAACTCCACATCTACACCATACAGAACACACCACCAAACCCAAACTCCACATCTACACCATACAGCACATACCACCCAACCCAAACTCCACATCTACACCATACAGCACACACCACCCAACCCAAACTCCACATCTACACCATACAGAACACACCACCAAACCCAAACTCCACATCTACACCATACAGCACATACCACCCAACCCAAACTCCACATCTACACCATACAGAACACACCACCAAACCCAAACTCCACATCTACACCATACAGAACACACCACCAAACCCAAACTCCACATCTACACCATACAGAACACACCACCAAACCCAAACTCCACATCTACACCATACAGAACACACCACCCAACCCAAACTCCACATCTACACCATACAGAACACACCACCAAACCCAAACTCCACATCTACACCATACAGCACATACCACCAAACCCAAACTCCACATCTACACCATACAGCACACACCACCCAACCCAAACTCCACATCTACACCATACAGAACACACCACCAAACCCAAACTCCACATCTACACCATACAGCACATACCACCCAACCCAAACTCCACATCTACACCATACAGAACACACCACCAAACCCAAACTCCACATCTACACCATACAGCACATACCACCAAACCCAAACTCCACATCTACACCATACAGCACACACCACCCAACCCAAACTCCACATCTACACCATACAGAACACACCACCAAACCCAAACTCCACATCTACACCATACAGCACATACCACCCAACCCAAACTCCACATCTACACCTTACAGCACACACCACCCAACCCAAACTCCACATCTACACCATACAGAACACACCACCTAACCCAAACTCTACATATACACCTTACAGCACACACCACCCAACCCAAACTCCACATCTACACCATACAGCACATACCACCTAACCCAAACTCTACATATACACCTTACAGCACATACCACCCAACCCAAACTCCACATCTACACCATACAGAACACACCACCCAACCCAAACTCCACATCTACACCATACAGCACATACCACCCAACCCAAACTCCACATCTACACCATACAGAACACACCACCAAACCCAAACTCCACATCTACACCATACAGCACACACCACATAACCCACACTCCACATCTACACCATACAGAACACACCACCAAACCCAAACTCCACATCTACACCATACAGCACACACCACATAACCCAAACTCCACATCTACACCATACAGAACACACCACCAAACCCAAACTCCACATCTACACCATACAGCACACACCACATAACCCAAACTCCACATCTACACCATACAGAACACACCACCAAATCCAAACTCCACATCTACACCATACAGCACATACCACATAACCCACACTCCACATCTACACCATACAGCACATACCACCCAACCCAAACTCCACATCTACACCATACAGAACACACCACCAAACCCAAACTCCACATCTACACCTTACAGCACACACCACCCAACCCAAACTCCACATCTACACCATACAGCACACACCACATAACCCAAACTCCACATCTACACCATACAGCACATACCACCCAACCCAAACTCCACATCTACACCATACAGCTCACACCACCCAACCCAAACTCCACATCTACACCATACAGAACACACCACCAAACCCAAACTCCACATCTACACCTTACAGCACACACCACCCAACCCAAACTCCACATCTACACCATACAGCACACACCACATAACCCAAACTCCACATCTACACCATACAGCACATACCACCCAACCCAAACTCCACATCTACACCATACAGCTCACACCACCCAACCCAAACTCCACATCTACACCATACAGCACACACCACCCAACCCAAACTCCACATCTACACCATACAGCACATACCACCCAACCCAAACTCCACATCTACACCATACAGCACATACCACCCAACCCAAACTCCACATCTACACCATACAGCACACACCACATAACCCAAACTCCACATCTACACCATACAGCACACACCACCCAACCCAAACTCCACATCTACACCATACAGCACACACCACCCAACCCAAACTCCACATCTACACCATACAGCACATACCACCCAACCCAAACTCCACATCTACACCTTACAGCACACACCACCCAACCCAAACTCCACATCTACACCATACAGAACACACCACCAAACCCAAACTCCACATCTACACCATACAGCACATACCACCCAACCCAAACTCCACATCTACACCATACAGAACACACCACCAAACCCAAACTCCACATCTACACCATACAGCACATACCACCCAACCCAAACTCCACATCTACACCTTACAGCACCCACCACCCAACCCAAACTCCACATCTACACCATACAGCACCCACCACCCAACCCAAACTCTACATCTACACCATACAGCTCACACCACCCAACCCAAACTCCACATCTACACCATACAGCACACACCACCCAACCCAAACTCCACATCTACACCATACAGCTCACACCACCCAACCCAAACTCTACATCTACACCATACAGCACACACCACCCAACCCAAACTCTACATCTACACCATACAGCACACACCACCCAACCCAAACTCTACATCTACACCTTACAGCACCCACCACCCAACCCAAACTCCACATCTACACCATACAGCACCCACCACCCAACCCAAACTCCACATATACACCATACAGAACACACCACCCAACCCAATCTCCAGATATACACCATACAGAACACACCACCCAACCCAAACTCCACACAAACACCATACAGCAAACTACACCCAACTTCACCTAGCCTCACCACACGTCACGAAGCTCACCCTGCAATGTATACTGCACCAGAAGAAACAACACAAGTAAATAAATATCATCTTCAAAACAAAACCTTTCGAAATATTTATTTTTTACAGCAATGTTTCATAGTAAACAGATAATAGCATAACACAAGAAGAACATTTCTTGGCCGTATTTACCTAGAGCATCATATACATTGTACATATACTGCACCATCATCTACATATACTGCAGCATGTACATATACTGCACCATCATCTACATATACTGCAGCATGTACATATACTGCACCATCATGTACATATACTGCACCATCATGTGCATATACTGCACCATCATGTTCATATACTGCAACATCATCTACATATACTGCAACATCATGTACATATACTGCACCATCATGTACATATACTGCACCAACATGTACATATACTGCACCATCATGTACATATACTGCACCATCATGTACATATACTGCACCATCATGTACATATACTGCATCATCATGTACATATACTGCACCACCATGTACATATACTGCACCATCATGTACATATACTGCAGCATGTACATATACTGCACCATCATGTACATATACTGCATCATCATGTACATATACTGCACCATCATGTACATATACTGCACCATCATGTGCATATACTGCACAATCATGTACATATACTGCACCATCATGTACATATACTGCACCATCATGTACAGATACTGCACCACCATGTACATATACTGCATTACCATGTACATATACTGCACCACCATGTACATATACTGCATTACCATGTACATATACTGCACCACCATGTACATATACTGCACCACCATGTACATATACTGCACCATCATGTACATATACTGCACCATCATGTACATATACTGCACCATCATGTACATATACTGCACCACCATGTACATATACTGCATTACCATGTACATATACTGCACCACCATGTACATATACTGCACCACCATGTACATATACTGCACCATCATGTACATATACTGCACCACCATGTACATATACTGCATTACCATGTACATATACTGCACCATCTTGTACATATACTGCACCATCATGTACATATACTACAGCATGTACATATCCTGCACCACCATGTACATATACTGCATTACCATGTACATATACTGCACCATCATGTACATATACTGCACCACCATGTACATATACTGCACCATCATGTACATATACTGCACCATCATGTACATATACTGCACCACCATGTACATATACTGCACCATCATGTACATATACTGCACTATCATGAACATATACTGCACCATCTTGTACATATACTGCACCATCATGTACATATACTGCACCATCATGTACATATACTGCACCATCTTGTACATATACTGCACCACCATGTACATATACTGCACCACCATGTACATATACTGCATCACCATGTACATATACTGCACCATCATGTACATATACTGCACCATCATGTACATATACTGCACCATCATGTACATATACTGCACCATCATGTACATATACTGCACCACCATGTACATATACTGCACCACCATGTACATATACTGCATCGCCATGTACATATACTGCACCATCATGAACATATACTGTACCACCATTTTTATATACTGCACCATCATGTACATATAATGCACCATCATGTACATATACTGCAACATCATGTACATATACTGCACCACCATTTTTATATACTGCACCATCATGTACATATAATGCACCATCATGTACATATACTGCAACATCATGTACATATACTGCACCATCTTGTACATATACTGCATCACCATTTTTATATACTGCAACATGTACATATAATGCACCATCATGTACATTTACTTCAGCATCATTTACATATACTGCGCCATCATGTACCTATACTGCAGCATGTACATATACTGCACCATCATGTACATATACTGCTCCATCATGTACCTATTTTGCATCATGTACCTATACTGCATCATATACCTATACTGCAGCATGTACATATACTGCGCCACCATGTACCTATACTGCACCACCATGTACCTATACTGCGCCATCATGTACCTATACTGCAGCATGTACATATACTGAGCCACCATGTACCTATACTGCACCACCATGTACCTATACTGCACCACCATGTACCTATACTGCACCACCATGGACATTACGTCTGCAGGGTGCCTGTGTACGTAGTTTCAGCACGGGTCGTGTGTCGGTCACAGGTGCCTCATCTCCCGCTGTCTGTTCATCAATCGATCTTCATTATTGTAATTGTATTTCTATATTTACGAGCATGTGACCGGCCATGTCTGCCCAGTCCAAGATCTCCGGCTGACATGAATGTGATGCTCCAGATGATGCCTAACTCTGACCAGGGTCAACACATGATACACCGACGTGATACCAATGTCATTAAAATCATATATAGGACACATTGCAGTTCAGCACTATTTCAGTCATTGGGTTCTAGTAATGAGGTTATCTGTTTCGTCTAAACGATACCAAGAATACATCCTATATATTTCCCTTTAATGTTTGGCCTCTGGAAAACTAGTGCTGTTTAGGTTTTCATGCTATAGGCCTGATTATGTTTCTATTGTGTTGATAGAATGTCCGACACAAGTAACGTGTCCTGGCAATGCCTTTGGTGTTGAAGTGAGGACACAACGCTTGTCACTCTTCTTCTGTAGTTCCGTGTTTCCAAACCTGGTGCACCTGGCAACCCCACAGGTCATCATGGCAATGGGGGAATCCAGTTTGGAAGAGGGCTCACTCGTTACAATGGGTTCATACAGTACGCTCCCTTCAGGTTCATGTCGTAATATTATACAATGGGTTCAGTTCAGTTTTACACCAGAACTTCGGCAATTGGCACAGTCGGTACACGAACATCCTTTGACGGGTGCAAGTGATGTTATATCAGAACACCCATCTTGCAATTCCCAATGGTGGAACCATCCTGACAGAGGTTCTGACTTGGTGCGCACATGAATGTGGTCACAGTCTTCGGGTCCACTTGGTTCATAACACTAAACCTCGGTTCAGTTTAGTTTAGGTCACCATACCTCGGCTAAATTTAGCTCAGGTCACCATACATGGGTTCCACTTTGTTCACGACATAATACACACGATACCAAGTGGTTCAATATCAAAATATGGTTCCAAATAATTCGAGGGAAACAATAAGATCATTTTGTCTCTTCCAATTAATGCAAACCAACGTCATTCGGTCCAAGGCGATTATACATTAGTGTATGCCTCGGTTTCACAAGTAAGAAACAGCTTCATAACACACACATGAAAATCATGGCAGTTTGCTGAAATTCCAAGGCTTTTCGTCCTCATTGTGCCAGACCCGCGAACATCCACTGTCACCTCGTTACGTTTCCGTTCTAATAAGCACAAACTAACTTCGGCCTGTTTCCAGACCTTAAACACTTCTGACCAGAGAGTCCTATGCCGAAATTCCCTCTTACCATTGGCTTTCACTAACATCTACTTAGATGACGAGAAAACTGGCGGAATATTCTCACACCTTTCACAATTGGTATTGGTTTCATAACATGAAACGATGTTTGTCAGGCTTTGAACAGTTGAATATTTTCGAACCTCGCTCCTTCGTCCTGTGATCGATGACACCGCACCGGACCTCGGCGGCCAGGGAAGCCGCACCTGGTGACCATGCTAAGTGTGTGCCCGACGCGGGTAGTATCCCCGAATGGACCACGAGTCTTTAAATCAAACCACTTCTGTGCACGAATCATATCTGTGCTGTCTGGAGTAACTGGAACTCTATATCCTCCATACTTCCTTTTTGGGATGGCGGTGAGCGGTTTGTGGACGATCTCCTCAAACAGCTCTTATCACCACACATGATACAAGGCACGATGAAACACGAGTAATAGATGAAGAGTGCAATCTCGTGGATAGGAGGTGATATGTAAACTTTTAAAGAGTTGACAATGTTCACAACGAAATAAGGAGAATATAACAGTGCACATATCCCCGACCCCACCAGGAGGCGGCCAGTCCGCACACAGTCACTCCGCGATACGTCCAGGGGAATATGGCGCCACTGGACCATGATAACTGTCGCCATGACGATCATGAACCCAAACGGCATGACGGCGGTGGTCAAGACGAAGAAGGCCAACCACCCGGCTCCCGCCTTGTTGACTGTTGTGAAGTCTATTGAACATATCATAGGACCTGCAATAGAAACATTATGACATTACACATACATAGATTATTCCAATATAAACACCACAGACTTCGTGTTGTGCTACTGCTACTTTCCACAGTAAGTGAATGTGTTGTTCTGGAAATCATATCAGACATATATATATGCTTGATTTATCTTCAAATAGGCTGTTGGCTAATCCAGGTTTTCTTTCATGGAAATAAAATAAGGTTTAAACTGCTTTCATAGTTTGATGTATGAGAAGAATGAACACCCATCCGTTGCTTACTTTGAAAAGGTAGGAAGATGGACCGGTACTCCTCCACTTCTGTCAGGTTGACATGGATACTCTCACACAGAAACCTGCCTTGTGACTGACAGTCGCAGTCGGTGTAGGCGGCAGCGAGGAGGTGGCCGCTGACGCTGCTGTCGTGGTAGCTCCGGATGAAGGTTTGCAGGCTGGACGTGGACTGTGCTCGGAGCAGGTACGTCAGATTGGGTCCGAATGACCACAGACGAGCTTGGATACCCCACCGCATCTTGAGACTTGACTGTATTATCTGTCAAAGATCAGCTGTGTTAGTGAAACCTTGTCAGTCCTGATGGTTGTGATGACCCGTTAAGACAGTGACGTCATCTTGATAAATACCTGGATTAACTCATCATGATTATGTAATAATTGTATATCTTCCCAAAACTTAAAGGAATATATAATGTGTTGGATTATACAGTAGAGAGAATATATAATGTGTTGGATTATACAGTAGAGAGAATATATAATGTGTTGGATTACACAGTAGAGAGAATATATAATGTGTTGGATTATACAGTAGAGAGAATATATAATGTGTTGGATTATACAGTAGAGAGAATATATAATGTGTTGGATTATACAGTAGAGAGAATATATAATGTGTTGGATTATACAGTAGAGAGAATATATAATGTGTTGGATTATACAGTAGAGAGAATATATAATGTGTTGGATTATACAGTAGAGAGAATTATAATGTGTTGGATTATACAGTATAAAGAATATATAATGTGTTGGATTATACAGTAGAGAGAATATATAATGTGTTGGATTATACAGTAGAGAGAATATATAATGTGTTGGATTATACAGTAGAGAGAATATATAATGTGTTGGATTACACAGTAGAGAGAATATATAATGTGTTGGATTATACAGTAGAGAGAATATATAATGTGTTGGATTATACAGTAGAGAGAATATATAATGTGTTGGATTATACAGTAGAGAGAATATATAATGTGTTGGATTATACAGTAGAGAGAATATATAATGTGTTGGATTATACAGTAGAGAGAATATATACTGTGTTGGATTATACAGTAGAGAGAATATATAATGTGTTGGATTACACAATAGAGAGAATATATAATGTGTTGGATTATACAGTAGAGAGAATATATAATGTGTTGGATTATACAGTAGAGAGAATATATAATGTGTTGGATTATACAGTAGAGAGAATATAAAGGTATTAGAATATGCAGTATAGACTAACATCTAGTCTCTGAAATGAACATATCGTACATAAAAAAACAGTTGTTCAGTTATCTTAATAAAAATATAATAAAAAAGGAGCCCAGTGACTCTCTTCATTTCCTGATACTGCAGTGATCTAGACTTGCCAAACATTATAGACTTGCATAGGCTGTATTTGATATATATTTGTATCAGGGTCTGTAAGACAGACTATATGCAGTATAAAGAATAAAGTTCAAGTACTCGGCCTCACGGAGTCAGCATAGCTTGGCACCACCTTATTTGGACGACCTACCGGACAACTGCAAGTCTCAGGGGTCACTGTGCTCGGCAAAGCGGCGTCTTTTGTCAATTCCACCTCACAAACGCACAAATTATGGAATAAATATCATTCAGTGTCTCTACACAGAATTGTGAAACGGACTACCTCTGAATATAAAGCTCCCCCACTTTGTATATGTTCAAATATCTCCCTTTTCGCGAGTATTAGTTGTAGTGACTGTAGCGCTGTTAGCATGACACCGTGTAGGGAGGCCGTGGTGAAATCAACTCACTTTATCATTACTCCTGAGGGGGATTGACGTGCGAATCGGACGTGCTTTTCCCTGTGTCCTCATTAGTCTTTTGTTTACCGGGTTCATTTTGTTGGGTCTACGCTTGACTGTCGTAAAGCATACACAGCCCTCACCCACAGTTTTAGGGAGGGAGTTGGTTTGACGCTATAGTCCAGGAGCCAGGGGTCATTTATCTGCATGAAATGAGAGTCTTTCATTGGTATTTCTGAAAGGGGTAACCCATGGGGTATCCGAAACAGAACTGCTTGAAAGGCACAGCCGGGGCATTTAGCCAGAATTTACCCTTTTCTCTCATTTTTCCGGTATGGACTATCTGGCGAAAACGTGGGGTGTGGCAACTTCAAAATTGAAATGCGCTCTTATTAATGGACCATTTTTGAAGCAATATCTTGAGGTTAGGCTACCCCACAGCACTGTAGATAATGTGCATTTTTAGCTCTCAGCCCAGATATGTCTCAAAAGTTACGATTTTCACCCATTTGCCATCTCTAATGCCACTATATGAGGATCTGATATTCCGGTATTAAAACTTAATTACCAGACAATAAGTCATCACTATTAAACCGCAGTGACGTGCAGTTATCATGTTGTTGACTTCAATGATACTATTCGTCATAGGCTACATGGAGAACATAGAGCTGCCCCCGACCAGGTTAGATGTTGTAAGGGAAACGAAGGCCAGATCACAGAAGGTTGCATCAGAATGCGGTGATAAGTATGCAGTGGTGACGTACGACTTAGCGATTGCAAAGCCAGCCCTGCAGATACAGGCTCAGGAATCTCCCCTCTTTGATAATGCTTTGGAGCTTTCCATATCTTCATGACATATTTTGCTTGCTTAGGCTACTTCTTGGAATCATCTGGAGACCGGAAATACTATGTGGTTCTGATGTGCTAGCTTCTGGTTCCATGCGTGGCTTCATTCGCGGGAAACACTTCAACGGGTGTAAGCGTCTGCCTCCCCTGTTTGTGACAGCATTGCAAATCATTCACTCCAAGCAATTCCTGGAGTCCCATGGACACATATCTGATGAATGCATGGCATTGCCTTTTTTGCAAGCATCGAGCCCTGGATCGTTGTCTACTCTCATTGATCACGATTCCTCTGCCATTGTGAATTTGCTTGGGAGATATGCGCAATACTGCGACGAACCGAGAGCCGGACGTCATGGTCCTACTGCACAGTACTGGATGCTGTATATTGATCTAGTTCACCTGTACCTCCTCCTCGACCGGGCATGTAGAACTAATGACATAACTCTGTTCATCTTGGTGAGATGATACCCATGTTCTTCGCCACACATCGTCCAAACTACGCAAGATGGATATCACGCTATCACCTCAACCTCCTGAACATGGAGCATACTCATCCTGGTATAAGAGATGTGTTTGATGCTTGTGCCCTATCCATCCGTCGAACCGGCAAGTCATTGCTAGAAGTGCGGTCGATTTAACCCTAGAGCAGACCGTCAATAAAGATGCTGCTTCAAGGCATGCGGGTATTGCTGCATTTACGCAAAATGTAAATGCACGCAAGCGCTGGACAGTTACACGTTCATTTTGAGGTGCAGTGGTGAGTTGTCTGTTAGAAATGGCAGGATTAACAGCCCCAGGAGAAGTGTCCAGAGAATTGACGCCAGCCAGAATTGAGAAAGACAATTCTCATCTCCATTATCTCATCAGAGAAATCGAAGGCACCCAGAACCCATTCATTCCTGGTGATGACAAACTGTATTGTCTCGCGACCGGAAAGGCTGCCTCTGACACTGTCAAGGATGATCTTCTGCAATTGCAAGAGAAAGGTTCAGAATGGCATCACTCGTCCTCCCTTGCCATCTTCTTCCGGCGGTGTAGCCAGGTCAATCTTTCAGCGCGTCTGTACTAATGCCAAAACAGTTCATCTCATCTGTGATACATATCCGGATGGACCATCAATCAAAGATCAGGAGCATGACAATCGTGGTTGTTCGCTGATGCATTGTTACAAGATCACCGGTCCTCTACAGAAAAGACAAGCTGATCTCCAAAATGCCTTGAAATCTGCTGATTTCAAACGGGAATTGCTTTCCTTTTTGAAAGATGAGTGGCTCAGTTCAAGTTATGCAAGTATTCTGGAGGGCCACAAGCTGTATTTTGCAACTGGACAGGAATGCTTCCTCTTCACATCAAATGGTAGACAGGTAGAGAGGATAACAGTTAACGACCTCGGGTGTACCCATGAGGAGGCTGACACGAGGCTGGTGTTTCGTGCAAACTTCGTTGCTGCCTCTGAGGAGATGCCAGGAGTGATGGTCCACAGCATCGATACGGATGTATTCATTCTTCTGCTATGCCATGCGAAATATATCAATGCGAAGTTGTGGATGGATGCAGGAGTGAATTCGAAGAATACACGGCGCCTCATTGACATATCTGGCCTGTGGTATGTGAAGCACTGCCCGGCTTCAATGCCTTCACAGGCTGTGACTTCACTGCAGCATTTAGGAGGAAGGCGAAGTCGAAACCATATGAAATTATGGTTAAGAATGAATTATTTGTTAAGGCATTATCCATGCTAGGAACCTCGGATACGATTGATGTGGATGTTGCGGCCACACTCGAGGAATACGTCTGCTGCATGTACGGGTTGAAGGATGCTCAAAGGACCAACGATGCAAGACTGCAACTCTTCCAAAAAATGTATGCACCAAAGAAGCAGTCAGACCCATTAGAGAAAATCAAGTCCTCTGATCCATGCTGCCTACCACCATGCAGAGCAGTTCTTGAAGAAAAACTATAGCGAACCAACCATGTGGCATTTATCTGGAAGTATGCATGCAGTGCAGACCCAGTAGGATTTGGTCCCATCAGGCATGGTTGGAAAGTGGATGACAATAACAGGCTGGGTATGGTGTGGTTTGAGTGCCCTCAGGTGCCTCGAAACTTGTCGGTGGATGATTTGGACTTGAATGATGACGATGAAGATGACGGTATGCTGACCCCAAGCCTTTCTTCAGATGAAGAGGAGTCTGATGATGAATAGTATCATTAAAGTCAACAACATGATAACTGCATGTAACTACGGTTTTATAGAGATGACTCATTGTCTGGTAAATAAGTTTTGATACCGGAATATCAGATCCTCATATAGTGGCATTAGAGATGGCAAATGGGTAATTTGGGTGTACCAAGATTAACCTGATCTATTGTTGTTCTTGATCCTTTATTTAGGGCAGAAGACCATATATGGTCTTTCAAGTTGCCCTGGTAATGTAGGCCATATTTGTTCATTGCTTGCATAAATTCATTACAAGTGGATGCAATTTTTTGGCATACCATCAGACGTTTGCCCCCTTGTTGGACCCTTGACCCTTGAACCTTTGGTTACCAAAGAAAAGATTACCATAGGCCTACTTCGCAGTTTATCATAATATCATCCTGTATTCAAAATAACTTGGCTACAACATTTCCACTGCATTTGTGGATTCGTATGGAAGTGCCATCTGGTGGTGAAAACTTTTGAGACATATCTGGGCTGAGAGCTAAAAATGCACATTATCTACAGTGCTGTGGGCTAGCCTAACCTCAAGATATTGCTTCAAAAATGGTTTTAAAAACTTACCTGGCATCTTATCTAATAAAACATATTCACTTTATAAAAATATTTGTTGTCTTTCCTACTAAACTGGGCTTGGATAAGAAAAAAGGCGGAATTTTTAGCTCAAGGGTCGTCACGTGACCTTTGACCCCTACTGACCTGTAAAAAGGTCAATTTGCATATTTCATGATTGGATCCAATGGAGCTCACCACGATGTTCATTTTGACACCTAGATCTCTTTTATAGGTCCATTAATAAGAGCGCATTTCAATTTTGAAGTTGCCCCATCCCACGTTTTCGCCAGATAGTCCATACCGGCAAAATGAGAGAAAAGGGTTAATTCTGGCTAAATGCCCCGGCTGTGCCATTCAAGCAGTTCTGTTTACCCCATGGGATACCCCTTTCAGAAATACCAATGAAAGACTCTCTCATTTCATGCAGATAAATGACCCCTGGCTCCTGGACTACTACTTTGAAGAGTTTGTCAGTTTCTGCGTATTGGCTTCCTGTGAGAGGAGGTGACGCAGATCTGAAGCCATGAAACACGGTACGAAGCGAGCAAAGGATCAAGGATCATAGTCGCACCCATGAACCAGCGGATCCTGACAGCCAAGGGAGGTAACTATGCACAGCACCTTACAGACAACAAGACAACCGCACCCCTGGTGTCCAACAGTTTTAGAAGCACTGCTAGTTACGATTACGACACATGTTGAACTTTGTGTACCTGCGTGAATTCTGTGATGTTCAGCTCGTCCACTGGCAGCGCCCCAGGGCTGGTGTCTGTCAGCATACAGTAGGCCGTGGTGTTACTGGTGGTCAGGTTGGACTGGCTTGTGTTGGAGACCGGGGTGTTGGATGACAGAGAGGTCTGGTCCTCACTACCTGCCTCACTCAGGGAAATCGTCAGATGAAAATATCCTGTAAATAGTGAAAGTTGATGGAAGATGTAGTCTTTTGCATTATTTTTAAAGTGGGGCGATATTATTCATAGTTGGTTCTCCAGTGATTAAAAACAGTATTGCTTATTAGTGGCACACTACATGCCCCAGTGAGTGAGTGAGTGAGTGAGTTTAATGTCACACCGTCATAGTTGCATCACCCGTATCACCAACTTATTGTTTCATCACTGTACACTGGAGTCACACGGGGGGGGGGGGGGGGGGGGGGGGGGGAGGTCACCAGCTACCAGCTACCAGCTACCAACGTGTTGCACGTGGCGATCTGAGGTCAGGCTAGGCGACTAAGTTGATTGTGTGTCATCGTACTCCGACGGCTTGAGTGACATGTAAATAAAGGCCACAAACTTACCGATATAATCATAAGAAATATCAACTGACGGAAGATTCCATTTTACGATTCCGACAATACTTAACTCACCCCTGAACTCCGTGTATTCGCCCCAGCCGTACAAGGGACTGGTGACGATGACAGCCACGAGCAGATAGATGCCGATCACCAAGATGCGGGTGTTGATGTCGGAGAAAATACACTGGTGCTCCGCTGGCAGGAACAACTTGTAGTATCTGAGATAAAGAGAGGCATTGGCTGTTTATGAGATGCGGGTGTTAATGTCACAGAAAATGCACTGGTGCTCCGCTGGCAGCAACAACTTGGAGTATCTGAGATAAAGAGAGGCATTGACAGTTTATGAGATGCGGGTGTTAATGTCACAGAAGATGCACTGGTGCTCCGCTGGCAGCAACAACTTGGAGTATCTGAGATAAAGACAATACCTCTCTTTATCTCAGATACTACAAGTTGTTGCTGCCAGCAGAGCACCAGTGCATCTTCTGTGACATTAACACCCGCATCTCATAAACAGACAATAGCACTGGTGTTCCGCTGGTAGGAACAACTTGTAGTATTTGAGCTAAATACAGCCATTGGCTGTTTATGAGATGCGGTTTTTAATGTTACAGAAGATGCACTGGTGTTCCGCTGGTAGGAACAACTTGTAGTATTTGAGCTAAATACAGCCATTGGCTGTTTATGAGATGCGGTTTTTAATGTCACAGAAGATGCACTGGTGTTCCGCTGGTAGGAACAACGTGTAGTATTTGAGCTAAATACAGCCATTGGCTGTTTATGAGATGCGTTTTTTAATGTCACAGAAGATGCACTGGTGCTCCGCTGGCAGGAACAACTTGTAGTATCTGAGATAAATACAGCCATTGGCTGTTTATGAGATGCGGGTGTTAATATCACAGAAGATGCACTGGCGTTCCGCTGGCAGGAACAACTTTTAGTATCTGAGATAAAGAGAGTGATTGGCTGTTTATGAGATGCGGGTTTTAATGTCACAGAAGATGCACTGATGCTCTGCTGGCAAGAACAACTTGTAGTATCAGAGATAAAGAGAGTGATTGGCTGTTTATGAGATGCGGGTGTTAATGTCAAAGAAGATGACTAACGGGGTCCAACTTACAGAACCCTGACCAACAGGGTCCTGACTAACGGAGTCCTGACTAACGGGGTCCTGACTAACGGGGTCCTGACCAACAGGGTCCTGACTAACGGGGTCCTGACTAACGGGGTCCTGACTAACGGGGTCCTGACTAACGGTTTCTGACTGACAGTGTCCTGACCAACAGGGTCCTGACTAACGGGGTCCTGACTAACAGTGTCCTCACTAACGGGGTCCTGACTAACAGTGTCCTGACTGACAGTGTCCTGGCGAACAGTGCCCTGACTAACAGTGTCCTGACTAACAGTGTCCTGACTAACGGGGTCCTAACTAACGGTGTCCTGACTAACAGTGTCCTGACTAAGAGGGTCCTGACTAACAGTGTCCTGACTGACAGTGTCCTGGCGAACAGTGCCCTGACTAACAGTGTCCTGACTAACAGTGTCCTGACTAACTGGGTCCTAACAAACGGGGTCCTGACTAACGGGGTCCTGACTAACAGTGTCCTGACTAACGGGGTCCTGACTAACAGTTTCCTGACTAACGGGGTCCTGACTAATGGGGTCCTGACTAACAGTGTCCTGACTAACAGTGTCCTGACTAACGGGGTCATGACCAACAGTGTCCTGACTAACGGGGGCCTGACTGACAGTGTCCTGACGAACAGTGCCCTGACCAACACTGTCCTGACTAACAGGGTCTTGACTAACGGTGTCCTGACTAAGAGGGTCCTGACTAACAGTGTTCTGACTAACGGGTTCTTACCAAAAGGGTCCTGACCAACAGGGTCCTGACTAACGGGGTCCTGACTAACAGTGTCCTGACTAACGGGGTCCTGACTAACAGTGTCCTGACTGACAGTGTCCTGACGAACAGTGCCCTGACCAACACTGTCCTGACTAACAGTGTCTTGACTAACGGTGTCCTGACTAACAGTGTCCTGACTAACGGGGTCCTGACTAACAGTGTCCTGACTAACGGGGTCCTGACTAACAGTGTCCTGACTAACTTGGTCCTAACAAACGGGGTCCTGACTAACGGGCTCCTGACTAACGGGGTCCTAACTAACGGGGTCCTCACTAACAGTGTCCTGACTAACGGGGTCCTGACTAACAGTGTCCTGACTAACGGGGTCCTGACTTACAGTTTCCTGACTAACGGGGTCCTGACTAACGGGATCCTGACTAACAGTGTCCTGACTAAGAGGGTCCTGACTAACAGTGTCCTGACTGACTGGGTCCTAACAAACGGGGTCCTGACTAACGGGGTCCTGACTAACAGTTTCCTGACTAACGGGGTCCTGACTAATGGGGTCCTGACTAACAGTGTCCTGACTAACAGTGTCCTGACTAACGGGGTCATGACCAACAGTGTCCTGACTAACGGGGGCCTGAATGACAGTGTCCTGACGAACAGTGCCCTGACTAACAGTGTCCTGACTTACAGTGTCCTGACTAACAGTGCCCTGACTAATGGGGTCCTGGCAGACGGGGTCCTGACCAACAGGGTCCTGACTAACAGTGTCCTGACTAACAGTGTCCTGACTAACGGTGTCCTGACTAACAGTGTTCTGACTAACGGGTTCTGACCAACAGGGTCCTGACTAACAGTGTCCTCACTAACGGGGTCCTGACTAACAGTGTCCTGACTGACAGTGTCCTGACGAACAGTGCCCTGACTAACAGTGTCCTGACTAACAGTGTCCTGACTAACTGGGTCCTAACAAACGGGGTCCTAACAAACGGGGTCCTGACTAACGGGGTCCTGACTAACAGTGTCCTCACTAACGGGGTCCTGACAAACAGTGTCCTGACTGACAGTGTCCTGACTAACAGTGTCCTGACTAACAGTGTCCTGACTAACAGTGTCCTGACTAACGGGCTCCTGACTAACGGGCTCCTGACTAACGGGGTCCTAACTAACGGGGTCCTGACTAACAGCGTCCTCACTCACAGTGTCCTGACTAACTGGGTCCTAACAAACGGGGTCCTGACTAACGGGGTCCTGACTAACGGGGTCCTGACTAACAGTGTTCTGACTAATGGGATCCTGAATAACGAGGTCCTAACTAACGGGGTCCTGACTGACAGTGTCCTGACTAACAGTGTCCTGACTAACGGGGTCCTGACTAATGAGGTTTCAATATAAATACTTTAGTTTGAACTTTTAATACACGAAGAACAATTGCGTGGAAATGGATGATTTTCTGTTAATGTGCATATTGCACGCGCTTTGATTAAATTCAAACTGATAAATAAATAAATTCTTCTCTTAAATTTGCTCTGTTGCCTCATTCACTGATAGAAAACAGTTCCAGTCTGATTCCTTTACACGTCCAGCCTTTTTCCGTTAGAAATTAAAGTTGTCCTTGGGAAATGACGTACACTTGATACGAATAGTAATGACAACGTAAATGCCTTTCGTGGTATTAATATTTGCTGAAAAATAATATATAACGATAGATCATGTAACTATAACTGATTTCTGAAAAAAACTTTAGTTTTGTTCTCACACGCAACATGAGTATGAATTGTTTCTTTGTACCAGAAAGCAGCATGGCCCCGAGAGGCGACAGAATTAGCGCCAGGCAGTCTTGATCCATGAAAGAATAGCTGTCGAAAGAAAACCATCTCTCATACTCTGATGTCAAACCTAGGAAATATCCAAGTAAAAAATCAATTTCTAACATTCCAATTAAACTATTTCCTTTACAAAAGTAATCCATTGTACATTACCTTTCTAGCCCCGTCAGGGCAAGGAGCCACGCCGAACCCCCCACGGTCACGTGACTGACGAATGCAAAAACTTGACACACCGCCTCCCCAAACACCCATCGGCCTGGAAGAAAGGGATTAGGAAGGATTACATATCCGGGTTGCAGTAAAGCAATCCCAGTGGATTGTCGCTGTTAAGGGAGACAGCAAAGAATATTAAACAGATTTTGAAAAACTGCTTTGAAGCACCTTGAGTAAATGTGGCTAGAACGCATGCAACCAAATTAGCAAAGGTAGTAAACTAGTTTAACAGCTGCACACGATGCAGTGATAATGGATAACATGCGGTCTCGGTGGAGTTAAGATCTTGCAGGATGAATGCACAATACATCCCACTTTAGACTCCAGTGGCAGTTTGTGGTGTACTTCCTACTCCGTGCTAGTTCCTGGACTTGTCAAGTTTAGTCATGAAGTAAACGCCAGGGAAATGAGACGTTCCCATGGTAACCGACCAGAATTTATTCATATTGGTCTTTGTAAAGACCAAAATAACACTCTTTATGTTCGTATAAGTACTAGGTTTGGGGGGCGTTTGTACCGGGAAGAGATTTTGTAGTGTTTCATAAATTAGCTGATTATACTCCGACTGAGTTAGCTACTAAAGGAAAGCACAAATACCGCCGTAGTTCGTTGTCCGCATTAATGATGAAGCGAGTCAGCCTGATGGACAGCATCATGTGTAGTCACGTTAAATTTAAGAAGTATGCATCATGAAAGCAATGTTCACGAACTGATAAACGAACGACATTCAAATCCACATCTGACATTCGGATGTTAATGACTAACACTCATCCACTCTTTCAACACGCCATCACACAATCTGAAAGACGTACACAAATTGAGTGACACTGGTTTCACATACACTGGCTTGTACTCTTCAAGTTAAACTACACCTGTGTCGTATGCAAAATGATCTAGGCGGAACTGACAACAGGGTACTTTTCCATTTCAACAAGACAAGTGTTTACTGATATATTACCTAACGCTTGTGTAAGAGACGTAGAGACATTAACACTGAGTGAGTGAGTTGGGTTTAACGTCGCTTCTAACAGTATTCCAGTTACATCACGGCGTGTCAGCTTAATGCGGGAGGAAAGCCCGAACTGATGCGGGTCTCAGACGTTTACCACTTCGGTGAAACCCACGAGCACGGGTATGGTGCTGACAAACCTTGAAACATCATCGGGGCTAACCAGTTTTCGAACCAAAAATCATAGGTTTCTGGCGTGCCCAAGGGACACAACTCTGCACAGCGAATCGCGGCGCCTTAGACGACTGTACAAGCCGTGCCCCAAGAGACATAAATAGTCTACGCTGAGGTATTGACATACACAAACCCAATCAGCGGGGGAGATCTTCTTTCCCCTCTAACAGTCAGCAATATCCCGGTAGGTGACTCATTGACATACACAAACCCAATCAGTGGGAGAGATCTTCTTTCCCCTCTAACAGTCAGCAATATCCCGGTAGGTGACTCATTGACATACACAAACCCAATCAGCGGGGGAGATCTTCTTTCCCCTCTAACAGTCAGCAATATCCCGGTAGGTGACTCATTGACATACACAAACCCAATCAGCGGGGGAGATCTTCTTTCCCCTCTAACAGTCAGCAATATCCCGGTAGGTGACTCATTGACATACACAAACCCAATCAACGGGGGAGATCTTCTTTCCCCTCTGAACAGTTAGCAATATCCCGGTAGGTGACTCATTGACATACACAAACCCAATCAGTGGGGGAGATCTTCTGTCCCCTCTATCAGTCAGCAATATCCCGGTAGGTGACTCATTGACATACACAAACCCAATCAGTGGGGGAGATCTTCTTTCCCCTCTGAACAGTCAGCAATATCCCGGTAGGTGACTCATTGACATACACAAACCCAATCAGTGGGGGAGATCTTCTTTCCCCTCTAACAGTCAGCAATATCCCGGTAGGTGACTCATTGATATACACAAACCCAATCAGTGGGGGAGATCTTCTTTCCCCTCTGAACAGTTAGCAATATCCCGGTAGGTGACTCATTGACATACACCAACCCAATCAGTGGGGGAGATCTTCTTTCCCCTCTAACAGTCAGCAATATCCCGGTAGGTGACTCATTGACATACTAAAAACCCAATCAGTGGGGGAGATCTTTCCCCTCTAACAGTCAGCAATATCCCGGTAGGTGACTATTTGACATACACAAATCCAATCAGTGGGGGAGATCTTCTTTCCCCTCTAACAGTCAGCAATATCCCGGCAGGTGACTCATTCACATATACAAACCCAATCAGACGGGGAGATCTTCTTTCCCTTCTAACAGTCAGCAATATCCCGGTAGGTGACTCATTGACATACACAAACCCAATCAGTGGGGGAGATCTTCTTTCCCCTCTAACAGGCAGCAATATCCCGGTAGGTGACTCATTGACATACACAAACCCAATCAGTGGGGGAGATCTTCTTTCCCCTCTAACAGTCAGCAATATCCCGGTAGGTGACTCATTGACATACACAAACCCAATCAGTGGGGGAGATCTTCTTTCCCCTCTAACAGTCAGCAATATCCCGGTAGGTGACTCATTGACATACACAAACCCAATCAGTGGGGGAGATCTTCTTTCCCCTCTAACAGTCAGCAATATCCAGGTAGGTGACTCATTGACATACACAAACCCAATCAGTGGGGGAGATCTTCTTTCCCCTCTAACAGGCAGCAATATCCCGGTAGGTGACTCATTGACATACACAAACCCAATCAGTGGGGGAGATCTTCTTTCCCCTCTAACAGTCAGCAATATCCCGGTAGGTGACTCATTGACATACACAAACCCAATCAGTGAGGGAGATCTTCTTTCCCCTCTAACAGTCAGCAATATCCCGGTAGGTGACTCATTGACATACACAAACCCAATCAGTGGGGGAGATCTTCTTTCCCCTCTAACAGTCAGCAATATCCCGGTAGGTGACTCATTGACATACACAAACCCAATCAGTGGGGGAGATCTTCTTTCCCCTCTAACAGTCAGCAATATCCCGGTAGGTGACTATTTGACATACACAAACCCAATCAGTGGGGGAGATCTTCTTTCCCCTCTAACAGTCAGCAATATCCCGGTAGGTGACTCATTCACATATACAAACCCAATCAGTGGGGGAGATCTTCTTTCCCTTCTAACAGTCAGCAATATCCCGGTAGGTGACTCATTGACATACACAAACCCAATCAGTGGGGGAGATCTTCTTTCCCCTCTAACAGTCAGCAATATCCCGGTAGGTGACTCATTGACATACACAAACCCAATCAGTGGGGGAGATCTTCTTTCCCCTCTAACAGTCAGCAATATCCCGGTAGGTGACTCATTGACATACACAAACCCAATCAGTGGGGGAGATCTTCTTTCCCCTCTAACAGTCAGCAATATCCCGGTAGGTGACTCATTGACATACACAAACCCAATCAGTGGGGGAGATCTTCTTTCCCCTCTAACAGTCAGCAATATCCCGGTAGGTGACTCATTGACATACACAAACCCAATCAGTGGGGGAGATCTTCTTTCCCCTCTAACAGTCAGCAATATCCCGGTAGGTGACTCATTGACATACACAAACCCAATCAGTGGGGGAGATCTTCTTTCCCCTCTAACAGTCAGCAATATCCCGGTAGGTGACTCATTGACATACACAAACCCAATCAGTGGGGGAGATCTTCTTTCCCCTCTAACAGTCAGCAATATCCCGGTAGGTGACTCATTGACATACACAAACCCAATCAGTGGGGGAGATCTTCTTTCCCCTCTAACAGTCAGCAATATCCCGGTAGGTGACTCATTGACATACACAAACCCAATCAGTGGGGGAGATCTTCTTTCCCCTCTAACAGTCAGCAATATCCCGGTAGGTGACTCATTGACATACACAAACCCAATCATCGGGGGAGATCTTCTTTTCCCTCTAACAGTCAGCAATATCCCGGTAGGTGACTCATTGATATACTAAAAACCCAATCAGTGACGGAGGTCTTCTTTCCCCTCTAACAGTCAGCAATATCCCGGTAGGTGACTCATTGACTTACACAAACCCAATCAGTGGGGGAGATCTTCTTTCCCCTCTAACAGTCAGCAATATCCCGGTAGGTGACTCATTGACATACACAAACCCAATCAGTGGGGGAGATCTTCTTTCCCCTCTAACAGTCAGCAATATCCCGGTAGGTGACTCATTGACATACACAAACCCAATCAGTGGGGGAGATCTTCTTTCCCCTCTAACAGTCAGCAATATCCAGGTAGGTGACTCATTGACATACTAAAAACCCAATCATCGGGGGAGATCTTCTTTCCCCTCTAACAGTCAGCAATATCCCGGTAGGTGACTCATTGACATACACAAACCCAATCAGTGGGGGAGATCTTCTTTCCCTTCTAACAGTCAGCAATATCCCGGTAGGTGACTCATTGACATACACAAACCCAATCAGCGGGGGAGATCTTCTTTTCCCTCTAACAGTCAGCAATATCCCGGTAGGTGACTCATTGATATACTAAAAACCCAATCAGTGAGGGAGGTCTTCTTTCCCCTCTAACAGTCAGCAATATCCCGGTAGGTGACTCATTGACTTACACAAACCCAATCAGTGGGGGAGATCTTCTTTCCCCTCTAACAGTCAGCAATATCCCGGTAGGTGACTCATTGACATACACAAACCCAATCAGTGGTGGAGATCTTCTTTCCCCTCTAACAGTCAGCAATATCCCGGTAGGTGACTCATTGACATACTAAAAACCCAATCAGTGGGGGAGATCTTCTTTCCCCTCTAACAGTCAGCAATATCCCGGTAGGTGACTATTTGACATACACAAACCCAATCAGTGGGGGACATCTTCTTTCCCCTCTAACAGTCAGCAATATCCCGGCAGGTGACTCATTCACATATGCAAACCCAATCAGTGGGGGAGATCTTCTTTCCCCTCTAACAGTCAGCAATATCCCGGTAGGTGACTCATTGACATACACAAACCCAATCAGTGGGGGAGATCTTCTTTCCCCTCTAACAGTCAGCAATATCCCGGTAGGTGACTCATTGACATACACAAACCCAATCAGTGGGGGAGATCTTCTTTCCCCTCTAACAGTCAGCAATATCCCGGTAGGTGACTCATTGATATACTAAAAACCCAATCAGTGACGGAGGTCTTCTTTCCCCTGTAACAGTCAGCAATATCCCGGTAGGTGACTCATTGACTTACACAAACCCAATCAGTGGGGGAGATCTTCTTTCCCCTCTAACAGTCAGCAATATCCCGGTAGGTGACTCATTGACATACACAAACCCAATCAGCGGGGGAGATCTTCTTTTCCCTCTAACAGTCAGCAATATCCCGGTAGGTGACTCATTGATATACTAAAAACCCAATCAGTGAGGGAGGTCTTCTTTCCCCTCTAACAGTCAGCAATATCCCGGTAGGTGACTCATTGACATACACAAACCCAATCAGTGGGGGAGATCTTCTTTCCCCTCTAACAGTCAGCAATATCCCGGTAGGTGACTCATTGACATACACAAACCCAATCAGTGGGGGAGATCTTCTTTCCCTTCTAACAGTCAGCAATATCCCGGTAGGTGACTCATTGACATACACAAACCCAATCAGAGGGGGAGATCTTCTTTCCCCTCTAACAGTCAGCAATATCCCGGTAGGTGACTCATTGATATACTAAAAACCCAATCAGTGGGGGAGATCTTCTTTCCCCTCTAACTGTCAGCAATATCCCGGTAGGTGACTATTTGACATACACAAACCCAATCAGTGGGGGACATCTTCTTTCCCCTCTAACAGTCAGCAATATCCCGGCAGGTGACTCATTGACTTACACAAACCCAATCAGTGGGGGAGATCTTCTTTCCCCTCTAACAGTCAGCAATATCCCGGTAGGTGACTCATTGACATACACAAACCCAATCAGTGGTGGAGATCTTCTTTCCCCTCTAACAGTCAGCAATATCCCGGTAGGTGACTCATTGACATACTAAAAACCCAATCAGTGGGGGAGATCTTCTTTCCCCTCTAACAGTCAGCAATATCCCGGTAGGTGACTATTTGACATACACAAACCCAATCAGTGGGGGACATCTTCTTTCCCCTCTAACAGTCAGCAATATCCCGGCAGGTGACTCATTCACATATGCAAACCCAATCAGTGGGGGAGATCTTCTTTCCCCTCTAACAGTCAGCAATATCCCGGTAGGTGACTCATTGACATACACAAACCCAATCAGTGGGGGAGATCTTCTTTCCCCTCTAACAGTCAGCAATATCCCGGTAGGTGACTCATTGACATACACAAACCCAATCAGTGGGGGAGATCTTCTTTCCCCTCTAACAGTCAGCAATATCCCGGTAGGTGACTCATTGATATACTAAAAACCCAATCAGTGACGGAGGTCTTCTTTCCCCTGTAACAGTCAGCAATATCCCGGTAGGTGACTCATTGACTTACACAAACCCAATCAGTGGGGGAGATCTTCTTTCCCCTCTAACAGTCAGCAATATCCCGGTAGGTGACTCATTGACATACACAAACCCAATCAGCGGGGGAGATCTTCTTTTCCCTCTAACAGTCAGCAATATCCCGGTAGGTGACTCATTGATATACTAAAAACCCAATCAGTGAGGGAGGTCTTCTTTCCCCTCTAACAGTCAGCAATATCCCGGTAGGTGACTCATTGACATACACAAACCCAATCAGTGGGGGAGATCTTCTTTCCCCTCTAACAGTCAGCAATATCCCGGTAGGTGACTCATTGACATACACAAACCCAATCAGTGGGGGAGATCTTCTTTCCCTTCTAACAGTCAGCAATATCCCGGTAGGTGACTCATTGACATACACAAACCCAATCAGAGGGGGAGATCTTCTTTCCCCTCTAACAGTCAGCAATATCCCGGTAGGTGACTCATTGATATACTAAAAACCCAATCAGTGGGGGAGATCTTCTTTCCCCTCTAACTGTCAGCAATATCCCGGTAGGTGACTATTTGACATACACAAACCCAATCAGTGGGGGACATCTTCTTTCCCCTCTAACAGTCAGCAATATCCCGGCAGGTGACTCATTCACATATACAAACCCAATCAGTGGGGGAGATCTTCTTTCCCCTCTAACAGTCAGCAATATCCCGGTAGGTGACTCATTGACATACACAAACCCAATCAGTGGGGGAGATCTTCTTTCCCCTCTAACAGTCAGCAATATCCCGGTAGGTGACTATTTGACATACACAAACCCAATCAGTGGGGGAGATCTTCTTTCCCCTCTAACAGTCAGCAATATCCCGGTAGGTGACTCATTGATATACTAAAAACCCAATCAGTGACGGAGGTCTTCTTTCCCCTGTAACAGTCAGCAATATCCCGGTAGGTGACTCATTGACTTACACAAACCCAATCAGTGGGGGAGATCTTCTTTCCCCTCTAACAGTCAGCAATATCCCGGTAGGTGACTCATTGACATACACAAACCCAATCAGCGGGGGAGATCTTCTTTTCCCTCTAACAGTCAGCAATATCCCGGTAGGTGACTCATTGATATACTAAAAACCCAATCAGTGAGGGAGGTCTTCTTTCCCCTCTAACAGTCAGCAATATCCCGGTAGGTGACTCATTGACATACACAAACCCAATCAGTGGGGGAGATCTTCTTTCCCCTCTAACAGTCAGCAATATCCCGGTAGGTGACTCATTGACATACACAAACCCAATCAGTGGGGGAGATCTTCTTTCCCCTCTAACAGTCAGCAATATCCCGGTAGGTGACTCATTGACATACACAAACCCAATCAGTGGGGGAGATCTTCTTTCCCCTCTAACAGTCAGCAATATCCCGGTAGGTGACTCATTGACATACACAAACCCAATCAGTGGGGGAGATCCTCTTTCCCTTCTAACAGTCAGCAATATCCCGGTAGGTGACTCATTGACATACACAAACCCAATCAGTGGGGGAGATCTTCTTTTCCCTCTAACAGTCAGCAATATCCCGGTAGGTGACTCATTGATATACTAAAAACCCAATCAGTGACGGAGGTCTTCTTTCCCCTCTAACAGTCAGCAATATCCCGGTAGGTGACTCATTGACATACACAAACCCAATGATCGGGGGAGATGTTCTTTCCCCTCTGAACAGTCAGCAATATCCCGGTAGGTGACTCATTGACATACACAAACCCAATCAGTGGGGGAGATCTTCTTTCCCCTCTAACAGTCAGCAATATCCCGGTAGGTGACTCATTGACTTACACAAACCCAATCAGTGGGGGAGATCTTCTTTCCCCTCTAACAGTCAGCAATATCCCGGTAGGTGACTCATTGACATACACAAACCCAATCAGTGGGGCAGATCTTCTTTCCCCTCTAACAGTCAGCAATATCCCGGTAGGTGACTCATTGACATACACAAACCCAATCAGTGGGGGAGATCTTCTTTCCCCTCTAACAGTCAGCAATATCCAGGTAGGTGACTCATTGACATACACAAACCCAATCATCGGGGGAGATCTTCTTTCCCCTCTAACAGTCAGCAATATCCCGGTAGGTGACTCATTGACATACACAAACCCAATCAGTGGGGGAGATCTTCTTTCCCTTCTAACAGTCAGCAATATCCCGGTAGGTGACTCATTGACATACACAAACCCAATCAGCGGGGGAGATCTTCTTTTCCCTCTAACAGTCAGCAATATCCCGGTAGGTGACTCATTGATATACTAAAAACCCAATCAGTGAGGGAGGTCTTCTTTCCCCTCTAACAGTCAGCAATATCCCGGTAGGTGACTCATTGACTTACACAAACCCAATCAGTGGGGGAGATCTTCTTTCCCCTCTAACAGTCAGCAATATCCCGGTAGGTGACTCATTGACATACACAAACCCAATCAGTGGTGGAGATCTTCTTTCCCCTCTAACAGTCAGCAATATCCCGGTAGGTGACTCATTGCCATACACAAACCCAATCAGTGGGGGAGATCTTCTTTCCCCTCTAACAGTCAGCAATATCCCGGCAGGTGACTCATTCACATATACAAACCCAATCAGTGGGGGAGATCTTCTTTCCCCTCTAACAGTCAGCAATATCCCGGTATGTAACTCATTGACATACACAAACCCAATCAGTGGGGGAGATCTTCTTTCCCCTCTAACAGTCAGCAATATCCAGGTAGGTGACTCATTGACATACACAAACCCAATCAGTGGGGGAGATCTTCTTTCCCCTCTAACAGTCAGCAATATCGTTGTAGGTGACTCATTGACATACACAAACCCAATCAGCGGGGGAGATCTTCTTTTCCCTCTAACAGTCAGCAATATCCCGGTAGGTGACTCATTGATATACTAAAAACCCAATCAGTAACGGAGGTCTTCTTTCCCCTCTAACAGTCAGCAATATCCCGGTAGGTGACTCATTGACTTACACAAACCCAATCAGTGGGGGAGGTCTTCTTTCCCCTCTAACAGTCAGCAATATCCCGGTAGGTGACTCATTGACATACACAAACCCAATCAGTGGGGGAGATCTTCTTTCCCCTCTAACTGTCAGCAATATCCCGGTAGGTGACTCATTGATATACACAAATCCAATCAGCGGGGGAGATCTTCTTTTCCCTCTAACAGTCAGCAATATCCCGGTAGGTGACTCATTGATATACTAAAAACTCAATCAGTGAGGGAGGTCTTCTTTCCCCTCTAACAGTCAGCAATATCCCGGTAGGTGACTCATTGACATACACAAACCCAATCAGTGGGGGAGATCTTCTTTCCCCTCTAACAGTCAGCAATATCCCGGTAGGTGACTCATTGACATACACAAACCCAATCAGTGAGGGAGATCTTCTTTCCCCTCTAACAGTCAGCAATATCCCGGTAGGTGACTCATTGACATACACAAACCCAATCAGTGGGGGAGATCTTCTTTCCCTTCTAACAGTCAGCAATATCCCGGTAGGTGACTCATTGACATACACAAACCCAATCAGCGGGGGAGATCTTCTTTTCCCTCTAACAGTCAGCAATATCCCGGTAGGTGACTCATTGATATACTAAAAACCCAATCAGTGAGGGAGGTCTTCTTTCCCCTCTAACAGTCAGCAATATCCCGGTAGGTGACTCATTGACTTACACAAACCCAATCAGTGGGGGAGATCTTCTTTCCCCTCTAACAGTCAGCAATATCCCGGTAGGTGACTCATTGACATACACAAACCCAATCAGTGAGGGAGATCTTCTTTCCCCTCTAACAGTCAGCAATATCCCGGTAGGTGACTCATTGACTTACACAAACCCAATCAGTGGGGGAGATCTTCTTTCCCCTCTAACAGTCAGCAATATCCCGGTAGGTGACTCATTGACATACACAAATCCAATCAGTGGGGCAGATCTTCTTTCCCCTCTAACAGTCAGCAATATCCCGGTAGGTGACTCATTGACATACACAAACCCAATCAGTGGGGGAGATGTTCTTTCCGCTCTGAACAGTCAGCAATATCCCGGTAGGTGACTCATTGACATACACAAACCCAATCAGTGGGGGAGATCTTCTTTCCCCTCTAACAGTCAGCAATATCCCGGTAGGTGACTCATTGACTTACACAAACCCAATCAGTGAGGGAGATCTTCTTTCCCCTCTAACAGTCAGCAATATCGTTGTAGGTGACTCATTGATATACACAAACCCAATCAGTGGGGGAGATCTTCTTTCCCCTCTAACAGTCAGCAATATCCCGGTAGGTGACTCATTGACATACTAAAAACCCAATCAGTGGGGCAGATCTTCTTTCCCCTCTAACAGTCAGCAATATCCCGGTAGGTGACTCATTGACATACACAAACCCAATCAGTGGGGGAGATCTTCTTTCCCCTCTAACAGTCAGCAATATCCCGGTAGGTGACTCATTGACATACACAAACCCAATCAGTGGGGGAGATCTTCTTTTCCCTCTAACAGTCAGCAATATCCCGGTAGGTGACTCATTGATATACTAAAAACCCAATCAGTGAGGGAGGTCTTCTTTCCCCTCTAACAGTCAGCAATATCCCGGTAGGTGACTCATTGACTTACACAAACCCAATCAGTGGGGGAGATCTTCTTTCCCCTCTAACAGTCAGCAATACCCCGGTAGGTGACTCATTGACATACACAAACCCAATCAGTGGGGGAGATCTTCTTTCCCCTCTAACTGTCAGCAATATCCCGGTAGGTGACTCATTGACATACACAAACCCAATCAGTGAGGGAGATCTTCTTTCCCCTCTAACAGTCAGCAATATCCCGGTAGGTGACTCATTGACATACACAAACCCAATCAGTGGGGGAGATCTTCTTTCCCCTCTAACAGTCAGCAATATCCCGGTAGGGGACTCATTGACATACACAAACCCAATCAGTGGGGGAGATCTTCTTTCCCCTCTAACAGTCAGCAATATCGTTGTAGGTGACTCATTGACATACACAAACCCAATCAGTGGGGGAGATCTTCTTTCCCTTCTGACAGTCAGCAATATCCCGGTAGGTGACTCATTGACATACTAAAATGTTGGAATGTTGTGGCGACACGTTCATGTTTTGTGTGTCTGTGCGTCTGTGTCGACTTTCAGACAACAGACAACTTCAGAACTTAAAACAATGGAAGATTTTTTTTCGGTTTTGTTTGAAATCGCAATAACTGAAAGCACTTGTCAGCAAGAAGTCAAACAACTCTTGTTATTTTAGTATGGTATACATACTTCACGGGAGCTACTGATTGTAAGCAACAAACGTTAACATGATTCAGTTTGTCCGCTGCTGATGTAGTGTGATGTTTTTGTGATGAACTGTGATGTACTGTGATGTACTATGATGTACTGTGATGGACTATGATGTACTGTGATGTACTGTGATGTACTGTGATGCATTGTGATGAATGGTGATGTATTGTGATGTACTGTGGTCTCTATATCACTTTACACAACAAAACGTCCCTCTATCACAACACCACAACACGTCCCTCTATCACTCAACACCACAACACGTTTCTCTATCACAACACCACAACACGTCTCTCCATCACAACACCACAACACGTCTCTCTATCACAACACCACAACACGTCTCTCTATCACAACACCACAACACGTCTCTCTATCACAACACCACAACACGCCTCTCTATCACAACACCACAACACGTCTCTCTATCACAACACCACAACACGTCTCTCTATCACAACACCACAACACGTCTCTATCACAACACAACAACACGCCTCTCTATCACTCAACACCACAACACGTCTCTCTATCACAACACCACAACACGCCTCTCTATCACAACACCACAAAACGTCTTTCTATCACAACACCACAACACCTCTCTCTATCACAACACCACAACACGTCTCTCTATCACAACACCACAACACGCCTCTCTATCACAACACCACAACACACCTCTCTATCACAACACCACAACACGTCTCTCTATCACAACACCACAACACGTATATGTATCACAACACCACAACACGCCTCTCTATCACAACACCACAACACGTCTCTCTATCACAACACCACAGCACGCCTCTCTATCACAACACCACAACACGTCTCTCTATCAATCAACACCACAACACGTCTATCTATCACAACACCACAACACGCCTCTTCACACAACACCACAACACGTCTCTCTATCAATCAACACCACAACACGTCTATCTATCACAACACCACAACACGCCTCTTCACACAACACCACAACACGTCTCTCTATCACAACACCACAACACGTCTCTCTATCACAACACCACAACACGTCTCTCTATCACAACACCACAACACGTCTCTCTATCACAACACCACAACACGCCTCTCTATCACAACACCACAACACGTCTCTCTATCACAACACCACAACACGTCTCTCTATCACAACACCACAACACGTCTCTATCACAACACAACAACACGCCTCTCTATCACTCAACACCACAACACGTCTCTCTATCACAACACCACAACACGCGTCTCTATCACAACACCACAAAACGTCTTTCTATCACAACACCACAACACCTCTCTCTATCACAACACCACAACACGTCTCTCTATCACAACACCACAACACGCCTCTCTATCACAACACCACAACACACCTCTCTATCACAACACCACAACACGTCTCTCTATCACAACACCACAACACGTATATGTATCACAACACCACAACACGCCTCTCTATCACAACACCACAACACGTCTCTCTATCACAACACCACAGCACGCCTCTCTATCAAAACACCACAACACGTCTCTCTATCAATCAACACCACAACACGTCTATCTATCACAACACCACAACACGCCTCTTCACACAACACCACAACACGTCTCTCTATCACAACACCACAACACGCCTCTCTATCACAACAAAACAAAAGGTCTCTCTATCACAACACCACAACACGCCTCTCTATCACAACACCACAACACGCCTCTCTTTCACTCAACACCACAACACGTCTCTCTATCACAACACCACAACACGCCTCTCTATCACAACACCACAACGCGTCTCTCTATCACAACACCACAACACGCCTCTCTATCACAACACCACAACACGCCTCTCTATCACAACACCACAACTCGTCTCTCTATCACAACACCACAACTCGTCTCTCTATCACAACACCACAACACGCCTCTCTATCACAACACCACAACACGTCTCTCCATGACAACACCACAACACGTTTCTGTATCACAACACCACAACACGTCTCTCTATCACAACACCACAACACGCCTCTCTATCACAACACCACAACACGTCTCTCTATCACAACACCACAACACGCCTCTCTATCACAACACCACAACACGTCTCTCTATCACAACACCACAACACGCCTCTCTATCACAACACCACAACACGTCTCTCTATCACTCAACACCACAACACGTCTCTCTATCACAACACCACAACACGTCTCTCTATCACAACACAACAACACGCCTCTCTATCACTCAACACCACAACACGTCTCTCTATCACAACACCACAACACGCCTCTCTATCACAACACAACAAAACGTCTCTCTATCACAACACCACAACACGTCTATCTATCACAACACCACAACACGTCTCTCTATCACTACACCACAACACGCCTCTCTATCACAACACCACAACACGCCTCTCTATCACAACACCACAACACGTCTCTCTATCACTCAACACCACAACACGTCTCTCTATCACAACACCACAACACGTCTCTCTATCACTCAACACCACAACACGCCTCTCTCTCACAACACCACAACACGCCTCTCTATCACAACACCACAACACGTCTCTCTATCACTCAACACCACAACACGTCTCCCTATCACTCAACACCACAACACGTCTCTCTCTCACAACACCACAACACGTCTCTCTATCACAACACCACAACACGTCTCTCTATCACTCAACACCACAACACGTCTCTCTATCACTCAACACCACAACACGTCTCTCTATCACAACACCACAACACGTCTCTCTATCACAACACCACAACACGTCTCTCTATCACAACACCACAACACGCCTCTCTATCACAACACCACAACACGTCTCTCTATCACTCAACACCACAACACGTCTCTCTATCACAACACCACAACACGTCTCTCTATCACAACACCACAACACGCCTCTCTATCACAACACCACAACACGTCTCTCTATCACTCAACACTACAACACGTCTCTCTATCACAACACCACAACACGTCTCTCTATCACAACACTACAACACATCTCTCTATCACTCAACACCACAACACGTATCTCTATCACAACACCACAACACGTCTCTCTATCACTCAGGCTAGTGATGGATCTGCTATCAGAAAGATTATAACGAAGGAAATACAACCTTTCCGTTTTTAATTTGTTTCAGTATTACTGCAAAATATACCAACAAATTGCTTCATGTCAGCAGAATATTGCGCCAATCAATGCATCCATCATAATATATTCCAGTATATATTACAGTAGGTGTGCCCAAAAGCCAGATGACCAGCGAATGGAATGTCTTATTTGTTATTAAATCGTGGTGGTGGTCAGTGTTGACCTTAAGACGAGGGATTCGTAATCCCACAGGTGCTGGTACAAATCCTTTCGATTCTCGCTGCTTCCTTTCTAGGGTAGATCAATGGAGAAGGCATTCTCCGTCCTCTAATAAGTGAACTCTGTCTCCTTCATCACAGTTAGTAGGTTTGAAATCACTGGGACACTAATTCCCTTTCAAATTATGCACCAGTCGTCCAAAGCCGAATCTAACCAGGCACTGCCGCGAGTGTCTTTAAGGGCGATATAAGGAAATTTGATCTTGGAGCGGTACTAGGAATGAGTGAGTGAGATGGATGTAACGCTGCTTTGAACAGTTTCCCAGTTTTATCACAGCGTGTCAGCTTAATGTTGGAGGAATTGTGTACAGGTCTCGGACGTTTACCATATTGGTGAAACCCACGGGCACGGCACAGCGCTGACGGTGGGTGGATGGGTGAGTGGGTGAATGGATGGGTGAGTGAGTGAGTGAGTGGGTGGGTGAGTGGGTGAGTGAGTGGTTGAGTAAGTGAGTGAGTGAGTGAGTGAGTGGTTGAGTGAGTGAGTGAGTGAGAATTGGGGCAAACCGCGATTTGAACCCAAAACCATAGGTGTCTGGCATGCCTAAGGGACGCAATTCCCAAGAATTGCAGCGCCTGAGACGACTGGACCACCCGTGCACCCCAGACGCGGGTAACTGAAATAATCACTCAGTTCTTCCCCATAGCTGCCCCGCTGAATTACTCCCCTTGCAGCGGGTTCCCAGCATCCCGAGTCATTCCAGCGAAAATAATCTACTTGCCTGTGAAGGAAATAATAGTGCTTCAGTTTCCAAAACGGAAATGGTCCAAAGAATCTTTTAAAGTCAATAAACTGAATTCAGAAAAGTTTGGTGTGTGGCGATTACCATCCGATTACCATGTACCTAGAAGTAAGCACATACATGTACCTAAAAGTAAGTGCAGAAATGTACCTAGGAGTAGGCACATATATGTACCTAGAAGTAACCACACGTACCTAGAGGAAGGCACATAGATATGTACAGAAGTCAGCACATACATGTACCTAGTAGTAAGCACATGTACCTAGAAGTAAGCACATGTACCTAGAAGTAAGCACGTACATGTGCCTAGAAGAAAGCACATGCATGTACCTAGACGTAAGCACATATACCTAGAAGTAAGCGCATGCATGTACCTAGAAGTAAGCACATGCATGTACCTAGAAGAAAGCACATGCATGTACCTAGAAGAAAGCACATACATATACCTAGAAGTAAGCACATGCATGTACCTAGAAGTAAGCACATGCATGTACCTAGAAGTAAGCACATGCATGTACCTAGAAGAAAGCACATGTATGTACCTAGAAGAAAGCACATACATATACCTAGAAGAAAGCACATGTGTGTACCTAGAAGTAAGCACATGCATGTATCTCGAAGAAAGCACATGTATGTACCTAGAAGTAAGCACATGCATGTACCTAGAAGAAAGCACGTGTATGTACCTAGAAGAAAGCACGTGTATGTACCTAGAAGTAAGCACATGTATGTACTTAGAAGAAAGCACATGTTTGTACCTAGAAGAAAGCACATACATATACCTAGAAGTAAGCACGTGCATGTACCTAGACGTAAGCACACACATGTACCTGGAAGTAAGTACATATATTTATCTAGAAATAAGCACATACATATATCTTGAAGTAATCCCATATATGTATCTAGAAGTAAGCACATACATGTATCTTGAAGTAAGCACATATATGTATCTAGAAGTAAGCACATATATGTATCTAGAAGTAAGCACATACTAGATGTTACGAACATTTAGTTTTTTCACTGCAACCTGCTGAATGATGCATCAACAATACAAAAGACCAAGTTTAGAAGCGCTAACCTTTAAGCGGTTACAAGTATAAGAATAAGCTGATACCACATATATTGGATTGTATAACCTGATTGAAATGTATTGGTGGCTAATATACGGGAGAAACCCTCAGACCCCTCAACGCCAGACTCAAAGAACATCAGACTGTCAACAAACGAAACCTGAAATGCGCTATTTCCGAACACATCCTCAAGTACCAAGACCATAATACCATGTGGGAAGCCACTAACGCCGTCTACCAACAACAACAACTGGCGACAAAGAAAACTACAAGAGACACCAGCCAGCCATGAACCGTGACCAGGGAACCTATCTGCCTAGTGCTTGGACTTATTGCTTTGATCACTGTCGAGTATTATCGGTGCTAATTATCCAGCTGGCTTCCATCTGTCCATTGCCATTTCCATTCTATTACCTATCAGTGCTAATTTACCCCGGCCTTCCGTTTGCCCATTGTCCATTGCCAATTACCATCAGTGATAATTTAGGTTCTGGCTTCCAGTTGTCCATTGCTATCAACTATCAGCGCTAATTACTGTAAAGTGTTGGCTTCCACTGTCTATTGCTAATCACCTATCAGCGCCAATTATCTGTTGGCTTCCCTTGTTAGGTTCCACCTTTGCTGTCTTATTACTTTTGTTGTTCTTACATGTACATGTATATGCTCTCTGCCTCATAGCGTTAATTCACCTGATGAAGGAGTAAGTATGTACTCCGGAACGCTGTGTTCCTCATAATACAGAAGTTGACATCCATAAATTCTCTCTTCCTTATGTGTATCACTTCTAAATGACATTCGAAGACTTCATGAGTGGTGTCTCCATGACTCAGTGTCTCCATGACTCAGTGTCTCCATGATTCAGTGCCTCCATGACTCAGTGTCTCCATGACTCTGTGTCTCCATGACTCTATGTCTCCATGACTCTGTGTCTCCATGACTCTGTGTCTCCATGACTCTGTGTCTCCATGGCTCAGTGTCTCCATGACTCTGTGTCTCCATGACTCAGTGTCTCCATGACTCTATGTCTCCATGACTCTGTGTCTCCATGACTCTATGTCTCCATGACTCAGTGTCTCCATGACTCTGTGTCTCCATGGCTCTGTGTGTCCATGACTCTGTGTCTCCATGACTCTATGTCTCCATGACTCTATGTCTCCATGACTCTGTGGCTCCATGACTCTGTGTCTCCATGGCTCAGTGTCTCCATGACTCTATGTCTCAATGACTCTGTGTCTCCATGACTCTATGTCTCCATGACTCTGTGTCTCCATGACTCTATGTCTCCATGACTCAGTGTCTCCATGACTCTGTGTCTCCATGGCTCAGTGTCTCCATGACTCTATGTCTCCATGACTCTGTGTCTCCATGACTCAGTGTCTCCATGACTCTGTGTCTCCATGGCTCAGTGTCTCCATGACTCTGTGTCTCCATGACTCTATGTCTCCATGACTCTATGTCTCCATGACTCTGTGTCTCCATGACTCAGTGCCTCCATGACTCTGTGTCTCCATGACTCAGTGTCTCCATGACTCTGTGTCTCCATGGCTCAGTGTCTCCATGACTCTGTGTCTCCATGACTCTGTGTCTCCATGACTCAGAGTAATCTGTGTAGTGTTTAGGCCCGTATTATCTGTTTAGGAGAGTCTATCAATGGACATAGGGGTGTTTGGGTTGGGACAACCTAAGATAGTGCTACCATATAAAGATTATGGCAGTGTATTTATCCAAATACTTTGTAATAGGATACGATTAATTAAATGTTTGTTTTCTTTCCATTAAGAAATACAGGGGAACTAAGATTGTGTGACTATATAGAGATTACTGGCAGATAATAGATTCAAACTTTTTAATTACAGTTTTTTGTAACTAAGAACTGTGACTAAATGCTCGGAGCAGTATAACTGGAGTACGGATGAACATAACACAGATTTGGAGTGGAGTGTGAAGTTTTGCCATCTCACGCCTCAGACGGTCACAAAAAGCACTTTGACAAGGTAATGCCCATCTTGCAATGAACCTGACTCCATTGCTCCGTGTCTCCATGACTATGTGTCTCTCACGCCTCAGACGGTCACAAAAAGCACTTTGACAAGGTAATGCCCATCTTGCAATGAACCTGAATCCATTGCTCATTTGTTACTGGAATATCAAGACCATGCCCCAGCCCAAGTTCGGTTAAAACAAGAATTGCAGTTAGATCCGCTATATGTCGCAGATCTCCTAAGGCCAAGAGATGCAACAGCGAAGGCCAAACTAATTCTATTTCTGAGAGATGGACAGCTACTCGAATGTATATGAACAGAGCAGTCAAGGAAATTCTATCAATTTTTAAAAATAAAAACACTTATCTTTTGAATCAATACTAAAACTCACAACAGATATGTATACCCTATTCATACAAAGGTGGGCTCTAAATAACTAATTGATGCAATAAAATATAAATGAATTGTGTGCACCTTGCATCAAACAGTGCAATGGGTCATAAAGCATAACATAAAAAATGCTTAAAACGATTCGCCGATAACATTTGTTATACATCATTGTATAAATCAATGGATAATAAGTAAAGCTTTGTATATTAGGTATTATACTAGGTACAGTAAACTACGTTTATAACGAACATGCTTATAACGAACTGACGGATATAACGAACATATTTTTTTGTCTCAGTACATATGCTGTACATATGTTTATAACGAACGACAGTTATAAGGAACTAAACTTAGTGTCCCCTTTGTGTTCGTTATAACCGTGGTTTACTGTATATTATATACCTGTGGTGAAGTAGTCACAACTCACCTGCAGACAAACAGACCACCAGGACGGACAAGTTCAGCAGGCATGTGCACACACTGGCGTAGGTCAGGACTCGCAGCAGGGAACACGTGTCTGGCACTGGTCCACGGAGTCGCCCCATCTCCAAGTCAGACATGTCACAATGAGATCCCAGGAATGATCAGCACACGTCCCTTCTCCGAACCACGGCTCTCGTGAAGAAGAGCACTAGCTCTTGGTGATTTGATTATCTTTAATTTGCCCTTTTAAAAAACTGAAGAAAAAGGCTAACGTTGATCTGTTCATTCACGTGTGTGTTTATCAACTTGAGAGTAAGTGTTGGGTGGTTCCCAACTGCTGGACCTGACATCATCCCTACCCTCTCATCGCCAGATTAAAACCATAGAGAATCACTGAGATTCAGGGACCTTCGGCTTTGGTCTCGGATCTCGAGTAAAGAGGCACTGTTTCTAGTAATTTAACTTGATTTATAAATTTGTTTTCTTTATTTTTAGTCCCATGGTGCAAGTTGCCGTATTCCCACTGATTAATGATCGGACTGAACATTTACATCGCTATCATGGATGCTGGTTTCTTAGTAACAATACTAAATTTGAACACCTAGCCCTACACAGCTCGCCCAACACAGCTCGCCCAACACAGCTCGCCCAACACAGGTAGTGACGAAAGTCACTGGTCGACTCAGGTAACGGCATCCACATCGAGTCAAGGTCACAGCTGGGGCATCTGGGTATGGCAGGCATCCAACGACTATCTCTATAAACCTCACCACACGTGATTACTGGGCAGTCGGCTGGGCTTCAGTGCGTGATCGTCTTTATCTGCATCGCAGTCCCTATTGAATTAGGGTATCTTCCCATGCTAATCACCCTCATGTCCATTTAATTAATCCTCAAGTTGCTGATTACGGAGATTATACAGTCGATGCTATTTCAATGAAGAGACTTGACGCGAGTCAAGGTCATTGGTTCCGTCTATTCACACTGAGCACCAGGAGATCTTGGGAGTCTTCAGGCATCCTGGGGGAGATCTTCATGCTGTCAGTGATTAACTGCGGGACGGGGATTGAAACCAGATCACACGCTGTTACTGGAAATAAAAGTTGAGATTGTTATCCCCGTGAATCCTGTTAACCCAGTGTCGGAATAAATCGTTCTAACCTGGACATAAGCACCACATTCCAATTACTTCAACTAAGACGGCGGGTAATTGTGTATCTGGATGAAGAAATGTTTTTTGTGGGGAGTTTGGGATTACATTTGAGTTGTTGAGTTTGAATAAGTGTTGTGACGAGACTTTGCACTAAAGGGTGTCAGTCCGGGGATAAAACCAGGAATGGATTTCATATGTTGTGATTGTTAACCTTTAGCATTTAGGGCCTTCATTCAGTGGCAGCAATACGTAGGACCAGAGACCATATAATAGATTATATGGTCTCTGGTAGGACCTTTATGCTCTCGTCAGTAACATTTAGGGCCTTCAATCAGTGGCAGCAATACGTAGGACATTTATGCTGTCGTCAGTAAGGTTTAGGGCCTTCATTCAGTGGCAGCAATACGTAGGACCTTTATGCTGTCGTCAGTAAGGTTTAGGGCCTTCATTCAGTGGCAGCAATATGTAGGACATTTATGCTGTCGTCAGTAAGGTTTAGGGCCTTCATTCAGTGGCAGCAATATGTAGGACATTTATGCTGTCGTCAGTAAGGTTTAGGGCCTTCATTCAGTGGCAGCAATACGTAGGACATTTATGCTCTCGTCAGTAAGGTTTAGGGCCTTCATTCAGTGGCAGCAATACGTAGGACCTTTATGCTGTCGTCAGTAAGGTTTAAGGGCCTTCATTCAGTGGCAGCAATATGTAGGACATTTATGCTGTCGTCAGTAAGGTTTAAGGGCCTTCATTCAGTGGCAGCAATATGTAGGACATTTATGCTGTCGTCAGTAAGGTTTAGGGCCTTCATTCAGTGGCAGCAATATGTAGGACATTTATGCTGTCGTCAGTAAGGTTTAGGGCCTTCATTCAGTGGCAGCAATATGTAGAACATTTATGCTGTCGTCAGTAAGGTTTAAGGGCCTTCATTCAGTGGCAGCAATATGTAGGACATTTATGCTGTCGTCAGTAAGGTTTAAGGGCCTTCATTCAGTGGCAGCAATATGTAGGACATTTATGCTGTCGTCAGTAAGGTTTAGGGCCTTCATTCAGTGGCAGCAATATGTAGGACATTTATGCTGTCGTCAGTAAGGTTTAAGGGCCTTCATTCAGTGGCAGCAATATGTAGGACATTTATGCTGTCGTCAGTAAGGTTTAGGGCCTTCATTCAGTGGCAGCAATATGTAGGACATTTATGCTGTCGTCAGTAAGGTTTAGGGCCTTCATTCAGTGGCAGCAATATGTAGGACATTTATGCTGTCGTCAGTAAGGTTTAAGGGCCTTCATTCAGTGGCAGCAATATGTAGGACATTTATGCTGTCGTCAGTAAGGTTTAGGGCCTTCATTCAATGGCAGCAATATGTAGGACATTTATGCTGTCGTCAGTAAGGTTTAGGGCCTTCATTCAGTGGCAGCAATATGTAGGACATTTATGCTGTCGTCAGTAAGGTTTAAGGGCCTTCATTCAGTGGCTGCAATATGTAGGACATTTATGCTGTCGTCAGTAAGGTTTAGGGCCTTCATTCAGTGGCAGCAATATGTAGGACATTTATGCTGTCGTCAGTAAGGTTTAGGGCCTTCATTCAGTGGCAGCAATATGTAGGACATTTATGCTGTCGTCAGTAAGGTTTAGGGCCTTCATTCAGTGGCAGCAATATGTAGGACATTTATGCTGTCGTCATTAAGGTTTAGGGCCTTCATTCAGTGGCAGCAATATGTAGGACATTTATGCTGTCGTCAGTAAGGTTTAAGGGCCTTCATTCAGTGGCAGCAATATGTAGGACATTTATGCTGTCGTCAGTAAGGTTTAAGGGCCTTCATTCAGTGGCAGCAATATGTAGGACATTTATGCTGTCGTCAGTAAGGTTTAGGGCCTTCATTCAGTGGCAGCAATATGTAGGACATTTATGCTGTCGTCAGTAAGGTTTAAGGGCCTTCATTCAGTGGCAGCAATATGTAGGACATTTATGCTGTCGTCAGTAAGGTTAAAGGGCCTTCATTCAGTGGCAGCAATATGTAGGACATTTATGCTGTCGTCAGTAAGGTTTAAGGGCCTTCATTCAGTGGCAGCAATATGTAGGACATTTATGCTGTCGTCAGTAAGGTTTAGGGCCTTCATTCAGTGGCAGCAATATGTAGGACATTTATGCTGTCGTCAGTAAGGTTTAAGGGCCTTCATTCAGTGGCAGCAATATGTAGGACATTTATGCTGTCGTCAGTAAGGTTTAGGGCCTTCATTCAGTGGCAGCAATATGTAGGACATTTATGCTGTCGTCAGTAAGGTTTAGGGCCTTCATTCAGTGGCAGATATTTGTTTGACATTTATGCTGTCGTCAGTAAGGTTTAAGGGCCTTCATTCAGTGGCAGCAATATGTAGGACATTTATGCTGTCGTCAGTAAGGTTTAAGGGCCTTCATTCAGTGGCAGCAATATGTAGGACATTTATGCTGTCGTCAGTAAGGTTTAAGGGCCTTCATTCAGTGGCAGCAATATGTAGGACATTTATGCTGTCGTCAGTAAGGTTTAAGGGCCTTCATTCAGTGGCAGCAATATGTAGGACATTTATGCTGTCGTCAGTAAGGTTTAGGGCCTTCATTCAGTGGCAGCAATATGTAGGACATTTATGCTGTCGTCAGTAAGGTTTAAGGGCCTTCATTCAGTGGCTGCAATATGTAGGACATTTATGCTGTCGTCAGTAAGGTTTAGGGCCTTCATTCAGTGGCAGCAATATGTAGGACATTTATGCTGTCGTCAGTAAGGTTTAGGGCCTTCATTCAGTGGCTGATATTTGTTTGACATTTATGCTGTCGTCAGTAAGGTTTAAGGGCCTTCATTCAGTGGCAGCAATATGTAGGACATTTATGCTGTCGTCAGTAAGGTTTAAGGGCCTTCATTCAGTGGCAGCAATATGTAGGACATTTATGCTGTCGTCAGTAAGGTTTAAGGGCCTTCATTCAGTGGCAGCAATATGTAGGACATTTATGCTGTCGTCAGTAAGGTTTAAGGACCTTCATTCAGTGGCAGCAATATGTAGGACATTTATGCTGTCGTCAGTAAGGTTTAGGGCTTATATTTAGTTGGCAGTAATATGTTTGACATTTATTCAGAAAGCAGTGAGAATTAGGGCTTAGTTGGCAGTATGAATTAAGGCCGTTATTCAGTAGACAGTAAGAGCTAAGGCTTATATTTAGTTGGCAGTACGAATTAAGGCTGTTATTCTGTAGACAGTAAGAATTAGGGCTTATATTTAGTTGGCAGTACGAATAAAGGCCGTTATTCTGTAGACAGTAAGAATTAGGGCTTATATTTAGTTGGCAGTACGAATTAAGGCCGTTATTCTGTAGACAGTAAGAGTTAGGGCTTATATTTAGTTGGCAGTACGAATTAAGGCCGTTATTCTGTAGACAGTAAGAATTAGGGCTTATATTTAGTTGGCAGTACGAATTAAGGCCGTTATTCTGTAGACAGTAAGAATTAAGGCTTATATTTAGTTGGCAGTACGAATTAAGGCCGTTATTCTGTAGACAGTAAGAGTTAGGGCTTATAGTTAGTTGGCAGTAATATGTTTGACATTTATTCAGAAGGCAGTGAGAATTAGGGCTTAGTTGGCAGTGAGAATTAAGGCCGTTATTCAGTAGACAGTAAGAGTTAAGGCAAATATTCGGAGGGCAGTAGCATATTGGATCTTTATACTTCAGTAAGTAAGAATTCGGGGTCTTTTGTTGCTAAATTTACAACATCATCGACAGAGAATAATTACCGTGAAAATCTGCCGAAACTGAACTATTTGTTTGTGGTCTAATGCCGCACTAATTGAGTAACCGACTGAGTCAGGATCAGAAAATTCAGTGATGGTATTTTGCTGGTTATGAATGGGAAATTCATGATTGGAAAAAAAGACAAAAAATCTTCCCTTTTGTCGAAAAGATTGGTACAGCAACTGCCATCATTTTGAATTGTCTACGCAGAGACCCTGATGGTGTTTCTCGGTTGTGTCTTAGATTTCCTGCTCCGGGAGATGGAAGAGGTGAAGATTCTTATTTATCGCGGCAGTAACGTGTTTTAGAGCCTTCATTTAGCAGCCAGTGATGTCTTCAATCTTATTTACTCAGTATATGGTGGAATCAGCTACATTTATTTTTCTAATCTCTTTTCGTATCTTTTTCAACCCAACTGCTTCAAAACTGTCAATAACAATGAAGTTGGAAACCATATTTGGAACACGAGTGAGTTTAGTTTCGCTCTCTCATTCTCACTGTAGACACATTAGAATTCTCCGCCATTGGATGTTAAACATTCACGGTTTCATTTTACGCTGACCATAAAACATGAGTGACCTTATAGAACAGACCACTGTGTTTGACCACTGTGTTTGACCACTGTGTTTGACCACGGTGTTTGACCACTGCACTTACCTCCTGCTGGACGACACCTCAGCCACAGGTCCACTGAATCAATCAAATTTGATTATCATTGACCATAATCCACATTTAATTGCAAGCCATATCCAAGCGCACACAAGCTGTTGCTGTTTATAGGAACTTATATCCGACATTTGCATGTCACGAATATCCGAGGCTGAAAAGGTTACACCCGATCTTGAGAAGTAACTTTGTAAGTTTGATGAATGACTGTTCAGCATGAACTTCCACAATGTATAGGGACATTCACTTTCTGAATTGATATCCACTGACCTGTAGAGTGTCACATTAGGGTTTGGAAATCCCTCAAGTAAGAAGAAAAACTCGAAAACCTTAAGTCAGGTTCGATGTCTTGTCCCCATCTAATTAACAAGTATTGTTGGCCTTTTCAGAGAAAACTCTCGAACGACTACGACGCAAATCAACGACTTTAAACAAGTTCCTTGAAATAGAAATCCACAGGAGGCACATATTTGCCACGAATTGCCAGAACCCCGATTCCGCCTCGGGATCGGAAGATCGATGCCCCTGTTCGGAACCAAATAGAACGCAGGCAAAGTCCGAGCTTCGCTCGAATCCTACTTGTCGTCACCTGCTCCCGCCGCTTGTTCGCCGTGTGTGTCGTCTGCTCATAGATGTCGTCCGCTTGCAGTTGTCGTCTGCGGTACCTCAGTGTTGAGGTGTAACGACTTACCACTGCTCGGTCCGGGAATCGATGGGCAGCTTGCGATACTGGGGCTTCGTGGTAACTGTCGGCTGTTGGAGATGGCAGCGTGCGCTGTGAACATCATCGGCGTTATGTTACGACGACACCGCCGACGCTGTGAGAGGCCACGTAACTGTCGCTTATGATTAATGATGAACGAGTTTTGAAACTTGTTAGGTGCTAGATATATCCACTTAATGTCATATTAACAAGGTAACAATCGATTACTTTTTGTGGGATGACTCGAGCTGCAGGCAGCCATACAATATCTTCGTCAAAATTAGAGCTTTGATGTCGTAAATATTTATCGTCAACGCCAGAGAATAATTCAGCCTTGGTTATCTTCCGATTCCAAAGGGTGTAAAAGGCAAAATAGTGGTGAACAATTATATGAATAGACCACTTAATTTCAGTGATGACACCAGGTGTTCGCGAAAAGGTGAGCCTGTCCTACTCCACGGTAGCATCCGCAACCCACACAATCTGCAGAAAAAGTAAGTGTTGCTTAACGCCGCACAGCAGTACACAGCAATACACAGAAGTACACAGCAGTACACAACACTACACAGCAATACACAACACTACACAGCAGTACACAGCAATACACAACACTACATAGCAGTACACTGCAGTACACAGCAGTACACAGCAATACACTGTAATACACAGCAGTACACAACAGTACACAGCAATACACTGCAGTACACAGCAGTACACAGCAATACACAGCAGTACACAACAGTACACAGCAATACACAGCAGTACACAACAGTACACAGCAATACACAGCAGTACACAGCAGTACACAATAGTACACAGCAATACACAGCAGTACACAACAGTACAGAGCAATACACTGCAGTACACATCAGTACACAGCAATACACTGTAATACACAGCAGTACAGAACAGTACACAACAGTACACAACAGTACATAGCAATACACAGCAATACACTGCAGTACACAGCAGTACACAGCAATACACTGCAGTACACAGCAATACACAGCAATACATTGCAGTACACAGCAATACACAACAGTACACAGCAGTACACAGCAATACACTGCAGTACACAGCAGTACACAGCAATACACTGCAGTACACAGCAATACACAGCAATACATTGCAGTACACAGCAATACACAACAGTACACAGCAGTACACAGCAATACACAGCAGTACACAACGGTACACAGCAGTACACAGCAATACACAGCAGTGCACAGCAATACACAGCAGTACACAACAGTACACAGCAATACACAGCAGTACCCAACAGTACACAGCAGTACACAACAGTACACAGCAATACACAGCAGTACACTGCAGTACACAGCAATACACAGTAGTACACAACAGTACACAGCAATACACAGCAGTACACAACGGTACACAGCAGTACACAACAGTACACAGCAGTACACAGCAGTACACAGCAATACACAGCAGTACACAACAGTACACAGCAATACACAGCAGTACCCAACAGTACACAGCAGTACACAACAGTACACAGCAGTACACAGCAATACACAGCAGTACACAACAGTACACAGCAGTACACAGCAGTACACAACAATACACAGCAGTACACAGCAGTACACTGCAGTACACAGCAGTACACTGGAGTACACTGCAGTACACAGGAGTACACAGCAGTACACTGCAGTACACAGCAGTGCACAGCAATACACTGTAGTACACAGCAATACACTGCAGTACACAGCCATACACTGCAGTACACAGCAGTACACAGCAGTACACAGCAATACACAGCAGTACACAACAGTACACAGCAATACACAGCAGTACACAACAGTACATAGGAATACACAGCAGTACACAGCAGTACACAGCAGTACACAGCAGTACACTGCAGTACACAGCAGTACACTGGAGTACACTGCAGTACACAGCAATACACTGCAGTACACAGCAGTACACAGCAGTACACAGCAGTACACTGGAGTACACAGCAATACACAGCAATACACTGCAGTACACAGCAGTACACAGCAATACACTGCAGTACACAGCAATACACTGCAGTACACAGCAATACACTGCATTACACAGCAATACACTGCAGTACACAGCAATACATTGTAATACACAGCAGTACACAACAGTACACAGCAATACACTGCAGTACACAGCAATACACAACAGTACACAGCAATACACAGCAGTACACAGCAATACACAACAGTACAAAACAGTACACAGCAATACACTGCAGTACACATCAGTACACAGCAATACACTGTAATACACAGCGGTACACAACAGTACACAGCAATACACTGCAGTACACTGCAATACACAGCAGTACACAACAGTACACAGCAATACACAGCAGTAGACATCAGAACACATCAGTACACAGCAGGACACAACAGTACACAGCAATACACTGCAGTACACAGCAATACACAGCAGTACAGAGCAGTACACATCAGTACACAGCAGGACACAACAGTACACAGCAATACACTGCAGTACACAGCAATACACAGCTGTACAGAGCAGTACACATCAGTACACAGCAGTACAGAGAAATACACTGCCGTACACAGCAGTACACAGAATACACAGCAGTACACAGCAGTACACAGCAGTACACAGCAGTACACAGCAGTACACATTATTACACATCAGTACACAACAATACACAGCAGTACACAGCAGTACACAGCAATACAGATCAGTACACAGCAATACACAGCAGTACACAGCAGTACACATTATTACACAGCAGTACACAGAATACACAGCAGTACACATGAGTTCACAGCAATACAGATCAGTACACAGCAATACACATCAGTACACAGCAATACACTGTAATACACAGCAGTACACAACAGTACACAGCAATACACTGCAGTACACAGCAATACACAGCAGTACACAACAGTACACAGCAATACACAGCAGTACACAACAGTACACAGCAGTACACAGCAGTACACAACGGTACACAACAGTACACAGCAGTACACAGCAATGCACAGCAATACACAGCAATACACAGCAGTACACAACAGTACACAGCAATACACAGCAGTACCCAACAGTACACAGCAGTACACAACGGTACACAGCAATACACAACAGTACACAGCAATACACAGCAATACATAGCAGTACACAGCAGTTCCCCTCAGTACAACTGCCATACGAAGGCGGCTTGTAAAGAATCGACCAGACAATCCCGTGATGGACCAGACAATTCAGCAACACCACAGCGCCTAACACTTGCAGTGATGAACACAGAAACACATCTCACCTTCTCGTTCATATTCGTGGTAGAAACTGTCAACAAAAAGACAAATTGATATGACCTAGTGTCCTAGTAACTGTTTAAGGAGACACGACATTGCCTTTGGACAGCGCGCAGAGACATACAAATGTTATGCTTTGAAAGGAGGGGCCATTGAACAATGATTATATACTGAACCAAATTAAAAACTGCACAATCCTAAAATTTTAACATTTTGACCAGTTATCATTGTGGGCCCTTACTGTGTATTTAAACAGTAATGGCCACGTATTGTCTTCAGATAACACCCGTTTTTGTGCAGGTGAATCGATCAAAATCATGTGCACAGCACTATAGTGGCAAAAGTGGTTTTTCACGTGCAACTGGTCATGTGGCCATAATACCGCACGTGTTTTCAGCCATACTTGTTAGCAGTCATTAACCAAAAAAGAAAAACACAAGAAAACAAAAGTCTTTACGGCCATTTGTCATGCCACGCCTTTCAAATGTGCAACGTGAACGTGCCATCGGCATGTTGCAGACGGGAACGTCCGTAGCTGAAGTCGCAAGGACGATGGGTTGTAGTCGACGGACTGTTTATGATTTACAGACGCGTCTACAGCAAACGGGTACCACCGCTGATCGCCCTCGGCCAGGTCGACCACGTGTGACGTCACATGCAGAGGATCGTCAGATTGTCTTACGTCACCTCCGTAACCGATTTTTGACGGCTACATCAACTAGAAATGAACTGTTTAGGGGTAGACTGAGTGCGCAAACTGTTCGAAACCGTCTGAGAACTGCTCACCTTCAAGCACGACAGCCATACTGCGGGCCGATTCTGACTCAATTACACAGACGTCATCGTCTATTGTGGGCACAGCGACACTTACGATGGACTCAGAGGAATTGGAATCAAGTCGTCTTCAGTGATGAATCCCGATTTAATCTTCGATTTGCTGATGGTAGGGCGAGGGTGTGGAGGCGCCGTCATGAACGTTACGCCCAGTGTTGTGTACAGGAAGTTGACAGATTTCAAGGCGGAAGTGTGGGGTGCTTTCTGTGGCAATGCACGTTCCAGGCTTCTTGTCATCCGTGGCAACCTCAACGCTGCTGCTTACCGCGACCAGGTACTGGCACCAGAACTTCTGCCTTTTATGGCAGCACATGGACCCGGTTTGATCTTCCAGCACGACAATGCCAGACTCCACACAGCAATTTTGACAAGGAATTTCCTTCAGAATGCGGGAGTCAACGTCATGGACTGGCCGTCAAGGTCTCCCGACCTCAATCCCATCGAACACGTCTGGGATGTTCTTGGCAGAAGTCTGCGCACTCTCCAGAACCAACCACAGAATTTGCAAGATCTTGGCACCATTTTGCAGCAACAATGGCCTCGTCTTCCCAATCATGTGTTCACAAGCATCACAAGGTCCATGCGGAGGCGTTGTGTGGCAGTTGTCAACGCACATGGTGGCCATACATGCCACTGAACTTGTGTGCCATCAGAGTCTCGTGCTTGGGACTTATGATTTAAACTGTTGATGTTATTACCGAATACCGAACAAATTATGGTTACCACCGTTCATTAGTATCCTTCTTTGGACATTAATGATGAAAAATTACCTTCTCTGCTACATTTGTCCGTTGTATATCAAAAAATGTGAAGTTTTTAATTTGACTCACTATACTTTCACTAAATCTGAAGCCAAAATGTTCTTTTCCCTCCAAATGTCATATTGTCCCTACTGTGGGCTTAAAGTGGCTTTGAACGCAATGTTGAATTGATATGGGATGACAGCGCTAAGTGATACAGGTCCAATATATTTCCCACGTGACATGGTGCCGACAAACCAGGCGGTATAATCTGGGGGTATAACCAGGAGGTATAACCAGGGGGTATAATCAGGAGGTATAATCAGGAGGTATAATCAGGGGGTATAACCAGGAGGTATAATCAGGAGGCATAACCAGGGGGTATAATCAGGAGGTATAACGAGGTATAACCAGGGGGTATAATCAGGAGGTATAATCAGTACGGTATAACCAGGAGGTATAATCAGGAGGTATAACCAGGGGGTATAACCAGGAGGTATAATCAGGGGTATAATCAGGAGGTATAATCAGGAGGTATAACAAAGTATAATCAGGAGGTATAACGAGGTATAATCAGGAGGTATAACCAGGGGGTATAATCAGGGGGTATAATCAGGAGGTATAACGAGGTATAATCAGGAGGTATAATCAGGAGGTATAACCAGGGGGTATAATCAGGGGGTATAATCAGGAGGTGTAACGAGGGATAATCAGGAGGTATAATCAGGGGGTATAATCAGGGGGTATAACCAGGGGGTATAATCAGGAGGTATAATCAGGAGGTATAACGAGGTATAATCAGGAGGTATAATCAGGGGGTATAATCAGGAGGTATAACGAGGTATAATCAGGAGGTATAATCAGGGGGTATAATCAGGAGGTATAACCAGGTGGTATAATACGGAGGTATAATCAGTACGGTATAACCAGGAGATATAATCAGGAGGTATAATCAGGAGGTATAACGAGGTATAATCAGGAGATATAATCAGGGGGTATAACCAGGGGGTATAATCAGGAAGTATAATCAGTACGGTATAACCAGGAGAAATAATCTGGAGGTAAAATCAGGAGGTATTACGAGGTATAATCAGGAGGTATACTCAGGTGGTATAACCAGGGGATATAATCAGGAGGTATAATCAGTACGGTATAACCAGGAGATATAATCAGGAGGTATAATCAGGAGGTATAATCAGTACGGTATAACCAGGAGAAATAATCTGGAGGTAAAATCAGGAGGTATTACAAGGTATAATCAGGAGGTATACTCAGGTGGTATAACCAGGTGGTATAATACGGAGGTATAATCAGTACGGTATAACCAGGAGATATAATCAGGAGGTATAACCAGGAGAAATAATCTGGAGGTAAAATCAGGAGGTATTACGAGGTATAATCAGGAGGTATACTCAGGTGGTATAACCAGGGGGTATAACCGGAGGTATAATCAGTACGGTATAACCAGGAGATATAATCATGAAGTATAATCAGGAGGCATAAACAGTACGGTACAACCAGGTAGTGTAACCAGGAGGTATAACCAGTACCATCCTGGAAACGACCAATGCCAAAGACTACTTGGCGACCCCTTCCAACAAAACAAAACGAAACAAACTTACGGAAACAAAACTACGAGTAACTGATGGACATGATACTTACTGATGGACATGATACTTACTGATGGACATGATACTAACTGATGGACATGATACTAACTGATGGACATAAAACCGATGGAAACAAAACTAATGGACAAAACACAAAGGTATATGCAGATATAACGAAGGCACACAGCAACACCAACACTCACACACGCAAGCATAAACATCCACGCATGCGCACTCTTGACACCTGACCACATTGTCAACTGGTGTCCTCTTACGATATAGCTTCTGATTGTTATCGACCTCCAATACATATATACTTTATAGTGGCACGGTGAAAATACAGCCTTTGTCTTTGAGAAACGAAAGCTAATGCCAAGGGCTTGAAGAAAGTGTTCTTTGAGCTGTATAAAAACTTTTAAGACGATAGTGTCCTTGATTGGGCCTCCTTTTTATTACTACCGAGCAAAACATCTTTAATTACTTTGAACGGATCGATAGCAAGTCGGCAGTGTGTCCTTATGCGACAGAGGGTGTGTGTAAGTGAGTATTGTTTTACGCCGTGTTGGCAATATTCCAGCAATATCACGGCGGGAACGCCAGAAATGGGCTTCACCCATTTTACACATGTTTGGAATCGAACCCGGGCCTTCTGCGTGACGAAGGCTACCCCACCGCCTCGGACGTATGAAGCAGTTTACATCAGAATGTATCTATGTCGTCCCTGTGCACGTATGTGTCCCTGTTCTGCTGACGCTGTGTGCAGCTCAGGAAATGTGGTGAAAGGATTAATTTTCATAATATTGTTAATAATAAAATATAGAGTTTATGTACTTTATTCATATCTATGTCAGCGGAACTAATATTATAGTGATGAAAGGTTTATTAAAGACAACGGATACGAAATTCACTTAATAGACAATTTTCATTGAATTGTGAATACCTTCATTCAGTTCTTCATTTTTGTGTTCTAAACGTATATACAACCAGTATGTTACTTATTCACTGTAATGTCCTTCGTGAATTGTTACTTCAGCAGTATAATATGTTTAGAACAAGTAAACCATCAATGTGAGTCACATCAAGCCTAGTAAACCATCAGTTAGAGCCACTTCCAGCCAAGTAAACCATCAGCGTGAGTCACACCAAGCCAAGTAAACCATCAGTGTGAGTCACATCAAGCCATGTAAACCATCAGCGTGAGTCACACCAAGCCAAGTAAACCATCAGTGTGAGTCACATCAAGCCAAGTAAACCATCAGTATGAGACGCTTCCAGACATGATAACCATTAGTGTGAGATAACAAGCCAAGTAAACAATCAGCGTGAGTCACACCAAGCCAAGTAAACCATCAGTGTGAGTCACATCAAGCCAAGTAAACCATCAGTGTGAGTCACATCAAGCCAAGTAATCCATCAGTGTGAGACGCTTCCAGACATGATAACCATTAGTGTGAGATAACAAGCCAAGTAAACCATCAGCGTGAGTCACACCAAGCCAAGTAAACCATCAGCGTGAGTCACATCAAGCCAAGTAAACCATCAGCGTGAGTCACACCAAGCCAAGTAAACCATCAGTGTGAGTCACACCAAGCCAAGTAAACCATCAGTGTGAGTCACATCAAGCCAAGTAATCCATCAGCGTGAGACGCTTCCAGCCATGATAACCATTAGTGTGAGTCAACAAGCCAAGTAAACCATCAGCGTGAGTCACACCAAGCCAAGTAAACTATCATTGTGAGTCACATCAAGCCAAGTAAACCATCAGTGTGAGACGCTTCCAGACATGATAACCATTAGTGTGAGATAACAAGCCAAGTAAACCATCAGCGTGAATCACACCAAGCCAAGTAAACTATCAGTGTGAGTCACATCAAGCCAAGTAAACCATCAGTGTGAGACGCTTCCAGACATGATAACCATTAGTGTGAGATAACAAGCCAAGTAAACCATCAGCGTGAGTCACACCAAGCCAAGTAATCCATCAGAGTGAGTCACTTCCAGCCGAGTAAATCTTCAGTGTGACTCACTTCCAGCCATATTAACCATCAGTTTGAGTCAAATCAATCCAAGTAAACAATCAGTGTGAGTCAAGTCAAGCCAAGTAAACAATCAGTGTGAGCCACATCCAGGAATATAAACCATCAGTGTGAGTCACATCAAGCCAAGTCAACCATCAGTGTGAGTCAAGTCAAGCCAAGTAAACCTTTAGTGTGAGTCACATCCAGGAATATAATCCATCAGAGTGAGTCACATCCGGCCAAGTAAACAATCAGTGTGAGTCAAGTCAAGCCAAGTAAACAATCAGTGTGAGCCACATCCAGGAATATAAACCATCAGTGTGAGTCACATCAAGCCAAGTAAGCCATCAGTGTGAGTCACATCAAGCCAAGTAAACAATCAGTGTGAGTCACGTCAAGCCACATAAACAATCAGTGTGAGTCAAGTCAAGCCAAGTAAACAATCAGTGTGAGTCAAGTCAAACCAAGTAAACAATCAGTGTGAGCCACATCCAGTAATATAAACCATCAGTGTGAGTCACATCAAGCCAAGTCAACAATCAGTGTGAGCCACATTCAGCCAGGTAAGCCATCAGTGCGAGTAACATCCAGCTAAGTAAACTATAAGTGTGAGACAATTAGCCAAGTAAACCGTCCGCGCGGGTAAAATCAAGCCATGCAAACCATAAGTGTGAGTCTGATCAAGCCATGTAAACCGTAACTTTGAGTAAACCATCAACATGAGTCACTTAAGCCAAGTAAACCATTAGCGTGAGTCACATCAAGACAAGTAAACCATTAGCGTGAGTCACATCAAGCAAAGTAATCAATCAGAGTGAGTAACGTCAAGCCATGTAAACCATAAGTTTGAGTCATGTCAATCCTAGTAAACCATCAGAGTGAGTCATATCCGGCCAAGTAAACCCTCAGCGTTAGTCAAATCAAGCCAAGTAAACCATCAGTGTAAGTCACATTCGGCCAAATAAACCATGAGAGTGAGTCACATCCGGCCAAGTAAACCATCCGCGTGAGTCACATCCGGCCAAGTAAACCATCAGAGTGAGTCACATCAATGCAAGTAAACCATCAATGTGAGTCACATCAATCCAAGTAAACCATCAGTGTGAGTCACATCAATCCAAGTAAACGATCAGTTTGAGTCACACCCAGCCAAGTAAACCATCAGCGTGAGTCATTTCAAGTCGAATAAACCCTCAGTGGGAGTCACATCCAGCCATGTAAGCCATCAGTGTGAGTCAAGTCAAGCCATGTAAGCCATCAATGAGAGTCACATCAAGCCAAGTAAACCATCAGTGTGAGACACGTCAAGCCATGTAAACAATCAGTGTGAGTCAAATCAAGCCAAGTTAACCATCAGTGTGAGCCACATCCAGGAATGTAAACCATCAGTGTGAGTCACATCAAGCCAAGTAAACCATCAGTGTGAGTCACATCAAGCCAAGTAAACAATCAGTGTGAGTCAAGTCAAGCCACATAAACAATCAGTGTGAGTCAAGTCAAGCCAAGTAAATAATCAGTGTGAGCCACATCCAGTAATATAAACCATCAGTGTGAGTCACATCAAGCCAAGTAAACCATCAGTGTGAGCCACATCCAGCCAGGTAAGCCATCAGTGCGAGTAACATCCAGCTAAGTAAACTATAAGTGTGAGTTAATTAGCCAAGTAAACCGTCCGCGCGGGTAAAATCAAGCCATGCAAACCATAAGTGTGAGTCACATCAAGCCATTTAAACCATAAGTTTGAGTCACATCAAGCCAAGTAAACCATCAGCGTGAATCACATCAAGCAAAGTGATCCATCAGCGTGAGTCACATTCGGCCAAGTAAACCATCAGAGTGAGTCACATTCGGCCAAGTAAACCATCAGAGTGAGTCACATCAATCCAAGTAAACGATCAGTTTGAGTCACACCCAGCCAAGTAAACCATCAGCGTGAGTCATTTCAAGTCGAATAAACCCTCAGTGGGAGTCACATCCAGCCATGTAAGCCATCAGTGTGAGTCAAGTCAAGCCATGTAAGCCATCAGTGAGAGTCACATCAAGCCAAGTAAACCATCAGTGTGAGACACGTCAAGCCATGTAAACAATCAGTGTGAGTCAAATCAAGCCAAGTTAACCATCAGTGTGAGCCACATCCAGGAATATAAACCATCAGTGTGAGTCACATCAAGCCAAGTAAGCCATCAGTGTGAGTCACATCAAGCCAAGTAAACAATCAGTGTGAGTCAAGTCAAGCCACAAAAACAATCAGTGTTAGTCAAGTCAAGCCAAGTAAAAAATCAGTGTGAGTCAAGTCAAGCCAAGTAAATAATCAGTGTGAGCCACATCCAGTAATATAAACCATCAGTGTGAGTCACATCAAGCCAAGTCAACAATCAGTGTGAGCCACATCCAGCCAGGTAAGCCATCAGTGCGAGTAACATCCAGCTAAGTAAACTATAAGTGTGAGTCAATTAGCCAAGTAAACCGTCCGCGCGGGTAAAATCAAGCCATGCAAACCATAAGTGTGAGTCACATCAAGCCATTTAAACCATAAGTTTGAGTCACATCAAGCCAAGTAAACCATCAGCGTGAATCACATCAAGCAAAGTAATCCATCAGCGTGAGTCACATTCGGCCAAGTAAACCATCAGAGTGAGTCACATCCGGCCAAGTAATCCATCAGAGTGAGTCACTTCCAGCCGAGTAAATCTTCAGTGTGACTCACTTCCAGCCACATAAACCATCAGTGTGAGTCAAATCAATCCAAGTAAACAATCAGTGTTTGTCACGTGCAGCCAAGTAAAACATCAGTGTGAGTCACATCAAGCTAAGTAAAACATCAGCTGAGTCACATCAAACCAAGTAAACGATCAGTTTGAGACACATCAAGCCAAGTAAACCATCAGTGTGAGTCACATCAATCCAAGTAAACCATCAGAGTGAGTTACATCAAACCAAATAAACCATCAGTCTGAGTCATATCCGGGAATATAAACCATCAGTATGAATCACATCAAGCCAAGTAAACCATCACCGTGAGTCACATCCAGTTAGGTAAACCATCAGTGTGAGTCACATCCAGTTAGGTAAACCATCACCGTGAGTCACTTCCAGTTAGGTAAACCATCAGTGTGAGTCACTTCCAGTTAGGTAAACCATCAGTGTGAGTCACTTCCAGTTAGGTAAACCATCAGTGTCAGTCACATCCACATCTTCCCATGTGCTTTCCCCTACATTAAATTGACAGCCGCGATATACATTAAATAATGTTCAAAAAGGACGGTAATCCAGTCACTCTCAATCAACACTGTGCCTAAAGAACTATTCGTATGCTGACTAAAAATCGTTATCACTCAAGCCAACGTGTAACCCTGCCACAAAAGCCTCGTTTGTAGCTGTATATAGAGTTCAACAAAACATACGCGTGTACCAGCGTGTTATGTTATTAACCCAAAGATCACTCCCCAAGGATTGCACCGATAGGCAACGATTTGAATCCAACATGTGTCGCGGAGATCAAAGACGGAGCCGCAGTGACGGAGAAACATCTGGTTTGACTTGACCATCTCTACAGGATCAAACACGTCGACAGCTCACATGTGGCTGATTCCAGGGAAGTGGATTTGAGGGGATGCTTGACAGAGGGACCAGAAGGGGAATTACGTTCTTCCAAGTTTGGTCTGTCTCTATACATAGAAATGAAAGCGACAAAATCCTTTCCATTGTAGATTCCGTTTATATTATTCCAATGATGATGACACCGGGTGTTCGCGAAAAGGTGAACGTGTCCTGTCCCATTGGTGACACGAGAAACTTGTAAGATGTGACTGTAACAACATAGTTGAGCTAATACTATCAGATATTTGCTTTTGAAGTGGGTTTTTACCCATGGTCACACCGTGTATTTAGGTCCTATAGGTCAACCCACATTGGCGCTGTCTTGGTGAGCTAACGGTCGGACGGCGGACGAAGACCTATCACATAAACTCACAATGGCGCTGTCTAGGTCAGCAAGCGAACCGACGGCAGACGAAGACCTATCACATGAACTCACATTGGCGCTGTCTAGGTCAGCTAGCGAACCGACGGCAGACGAAGACCTATCACATAAACTCACATTGGCGCTGTCTAGGTCAGCTAACGGACAGACGGCGGACGAAGACCCATCACATAAACTCACATTGGCGCTGTCTAGATGAGCTAACGGACGGGCGGCGGACGAAGACCTATCACATAAACTCACATTGGCGCTGTCTAGGTCAGCAAACGGACGGGCGGCGGACAATATCTAAGTGAGCCAACAATGTAACAGATGTCACTGCAGACCATTGAGGCACCAGGTGTCCTCGACTCTAACGGTAAACGCGTTGGTCGCTTTTCATGAACGTACAACAACATTCAATGTGAAACAGACTTAGAGGCGGCGAGTGAGTTGGGAACAGCACCGCTTTGGCGGCCAAAAGAGAAAGAGAATTAGACGTTTACTATTTGAGAACTGCTGTCGCAATCAATAAGAGATTTGAACCCCCGGTTGTCATGGAACTGACAACCTGCATTTTCGACCACTGGCAGAGGCTTCACCTATCTCCTGATGTTATTGCCACGTGTGTGCGTTGTACGCTTGGTGAAGCAATATTCCAGCAACATCACGACGGGGAGACAACAGTCGTCACGAATCTTACCGAAGTGGGAACCGAACACGAATCTTTGGAGTCATGAGCGAACACTGTGCCAGCTTACTTACCAAATCACCCCGCCCCGCCCCGCCCCGCCCCGCCCCGCCCCGCCCCGCCCCGCCCCGCCCCGCCCCGCCCCGCGCCATTGATTACCAATCATATCATAGATCCAACTTGCAACAGAACCATTATTATCTGCCATTATAGATGTACTATTAAATATAACTGTCATAATTTCAAAAAGACACGGATACATCTTTAAGTAAATTCATTCTACAATCTGTAATAAGCAGTTAATTGAATAATGCAGTACAAGCGGGTGCGTTGACGTCATACATTATTGATATATTCACAGCCCTGGGAACTTTTTAACCCCAACTATACCATATTAGAACTGAGAGCGACTTAACCGGTAAACTGTTTTGAAATCTTCAAACCGGCGCCAGCAGCCATGACTTGAACCGTTGGTATTGATCAAGATCACGCTCAAAGCTGAGAAACTTCTCAAGTTGTGCACATTTCTATTTCTGTTTCCTGAACATGGGTGGAGTTTCTATGGGGGATTGTGCCGTCTGAATCGTGTCTCCTGACAAACACTAACCACAACATGGGTGGAGTTTCTATGGGGAATTGTGCCGTCTGAATCGTGTCTCCTGACAAACACTAACCAGAGAACATGGGTGGAGTTTCTATGGGGGATTGTGCCGTCTGAATCGTGTCTCCTGACAAACACTAACCAGAACATGGGTGGAGTTTCTATGGGGGGATTGTGCCGTCTGAATCGTGTCTCCTAACAAACACTAACCAGAACATGGGTGGAGTTTCTATGGGGGATTGTGCCGTCTGAATCGTGTCTCCTAACAAACACTAACCAGAACATGGGTGGAGTTCTATGGGGGATTGTGCCGTCTGAATCGTGTCTCCTAACAAACACTAACCAGAACATGGGTGGAGTTTCTATGGGGAATTGTGCCGTCTGAATCGTGTCTCCTAACACACACTACCCACAACATGGGTGGAGTTTCTATGGGGGATTGTGCCGTCTGAATCGTGTCTCCTAACACACACTACCCACAACATGGGTGGAGTTTCTATGGGGGGATTGTGCCGTCTGAATCGTGTCTCCTAACAGACACTAACCAGAACATGGGTGGAGTTTCTATGGGGAATTGTGCCGTCTGAATCGTGTCTCCTAACAAACACTAACCAGAACATGGGTGGAGTTTCTATGGGGGATTGTGCCGTCTGAATCGTGTCTCCTAACACACACTAACCACAACATGGGTGGAGTTTCTATGGGGGGATTGTGCCGCCTGAATCGTGTCTCCTGACAAACACTAACCAGAACATGGGTGGAGTTTCTATGGGGAATTGTGCCGTCTGAATCGTGTCTCCTAACAAACACTAACCAGAACATGGGTGGAGTTTCTATGGGGGATTGTGCCGTCTGAATCGTGTTTCCTTACAAACACTAACCAGAACATGGGTGGAGTTTCTATGGGGGATTGTGCCGTCTGAATCGTGTCTCCTAACACACACTAACCACAACATGGGTGGAGTTTCTATGGGGGGATTGTGCCGTCTGAATCGTGTCTCCTAACAAACACTAACCAAAACATGGGTGGAGTTTCTATGGGGGATTGTGCCGTCTGAATCGTGTCTCCTAACAAACACTAACCAGAACATGGGTGGAGTTTCTATGGGGGATTGTGCCGTCTGAATCGTGTCTCCTAACAAACACTAACCACAACATGGGTGGAGTTTCTATGGGGGGATTGTGCCGTCTGAATCGTATCTCCTGACAAACACTAACCAGAACATGGGTGGAGTTTCTATGGGGGGATTGTGCCGTCTGAATCGTGTCTCCTAACACACACTAACCAGAACATGGGTGGAGTTTCTATGGGGGATTGTGCCGTCTGAATCGTGTCTCCTAACAAACACTTACCAGAACATGGGTGGAGTTTCTATGGGGGGATTGTGCCGCCTGAATCGTGTCTCCTAACACACACTAACCAGAACATGGGTGGAGTTTCTATGGGGGATTGTGCCGTCTGAATCGTGTCTCCTAACAAACACTAACCAGAACATGGGTGGAGTTTCTATGGGGGGATTGTGCCGTCTGAATCGTGTCTCCTGACAAACACTAACCACAACATGGGTGGAGTTTCTATGGGGGATTGTGCCGTCTGAATCGTGTCTCCTAACAAACACTAACCACAACATGGGTGGAGTTTCTATGGGGGGATTGTGCCGTCTGAATCGTGTCTTCTAACAAACACTAACCAGAACATGGGTGGAGTTTCTATGGGGGATTGTGCCGTCTGAATCGTGTCTCCTAACAAACACTAACCAGAACATGGGTGGAGTTTCTATGGGGGATTGTGCCGTCTGAATCGTGTCTCCTGACAAACACTAACCAGAACATGGGTGGAGTTTCTATGGGGGGATTGTGCCGTCTGAATCGTGTCTCCTAACACACACTAACCAGAACATGGGTGGAGTTCTATGGGGGATTGTGCCGTCTGAATCGTGTCTCCTAACAAACACTAACCAGAACATGGGTGGAGTTTCTATGGGGGATTGTGCCGTCTGAATCGTGTCTCCTAACAAACACTAACCGGAATATGGGTGGAGTTTCTATGGGGGATTGTGCCGTCTGAATCGTGTCTCCTAACAAACACTAACCAGAACATGGGTGGAGTTTCTATGGGGATTGTGCCGTCTGAATCGTGTCTCCTGACAAACACTAACCAGAACATGGGTGGAGTTTCTATGGGGGGATTGTGCCGTCTGAATCGTGTCTCCTAACACACACTAACCAGAACATGGGTGGAGTTCTATGGGGGATTGTGCCGTCTGAATCGTGTCTCCTAACAAACACTAACCAGAACATGGGTGGAGTTTCTATGGGGAATTGTGCCGTCTGAATCGTGTCTCCTAACAAACACTAACCTGAATATGGGTGGAGTTTCTATGGGGGATTGTGCCGTCTGAATCGTGTCTCCTAACACACACTAACCACAACATGGGTGGAGTTTCTGTGGGGGGATTGTGCCGTCTGAATCGTGTCTCCTAACAAACACTAACCAAAACATGGGTGGAGTTTCTATGGGGGATTGTGCCGTCTGAATCGTGTCTCCTAACAAACACTAACCACAACATGGGTGGAGTTTCTATGGGGATTTTGCCGTCTGAATCGTGTCTCCTAACAAACACTAACCACAACATGGGTGGAGTTTCTATGGGGGGATTGTGCCGTCTGAATCGTATCTCCTGACAAACACTAACCAGAACATGGGTGGAGTTTCTATGGGGGATTGTGCCGTCTGAATCGTGTCTCCTAACACACACTAACCAGAACATGGGTGGAGTTTCTATGGGGGATTGTGCCGTCTGAATCGTGTCTCCTAACAAACACTTACCAGAACATGGGTGGAGTTTCTATGGGGGGATTGTGCCGTCTGAATCGTGTCTCCTAACAAACACTAACCAGAACATGGGTGGAGTTTCTATGGGGGGATTGTGCCGTCTGAATCGTGTCTCCTGACAAACACTAACCACAACATGGGTGGAGTTTCTATGGGGGGATTGTGCCGTCTGAATCGTATCTCCTGACAAACACTAACCAGAACATGGGTGGAGTTTCTATGGGGGATTGTGCCGTCTGAATCGTGTCTCCTAACACACACTAACCAGAACATGGGTGGAGTTTCTATGGGGGATTTCGCCGTCTGAATCGTGTCTCCTAACAAACACTAACCACAACATGGGTGGAGTTTCTATGGGGGGATTGTGCCGTCTGAATCGTGTCTCCTAACACACACTAACCACAACATGGGTGGAGTTTCTATGGGGGGATTGTGCCGTCTGAATCGTGTCTCCTAACACACACTAACCAGAACATGGGTGGAGTTTCTATGGGGGATTGTGCCGTCTGAATCGTGTCTCCTAACAAACACTAACCACAACATGGGTGGAGTTTCTATGGGGGGATTGTGCCGTCTGAATCGTGTCTCCTGACAAACACTAACCACAACATGGGTGGAGTTTCTATGGGGGATTGTGCCGTCTGAATCGTGTCTCCTAACAAACACTAACCACAACATGGGTGGAGTTTCTATGGGGGGATTGTGCCGTCTGAATCGTGTCTCCTAACAAACACTAACCAGAACATGGGTGGAGTTTCTATGGGGGATTGTGCCGTCTGAATCGTGTCTCCTAACAAACACTAACCAGAACATGGGTGGAGTTTCTATGGGGGATTGTGCCGTCTGAATCGTGTCTCCTGACAAACACTAACCAGAACATGGGTGGAGTTTCTATGGGGGGATTGTGCCGTCTGAATCGTGTCTCCTAACACACACTAACCAGAACATGGGTGGAGTTCTATGGGGGATTGTGCCGTCTGAATCGTGTCTCCTAACAAACACTAACCAGAACATGGGTGGAGTTTCTATGGGGGATTGTGCCGTCTGAATCGTGTCTCCTGACAAACACTAACCAGAACATGGGTGGAGTTTCTATGGGGGGATTGTGCCGTCTGAATCGTGTCTCCTAACAAACACTAACCAGAACATGGGTGGAGTTTCTATGGGGGGATTGTGCCGTCTGAATCGTGTCTCCTAACAAACACTAACCAGAACATAATTATCACTAAAGCATTTCTGCATTTCAGTCGGGCTAACGTTAGGGTTAGGGCTAGTTCGTCATGCATCATACCTTTTTAAGGGTTAGGATTAGGGCTAGTTCGTCATGCATCTTATACCTTTATAAGGGTTAGGGTTAGGGCTAGTTCGTCATGCATCTTATACCTTCATAAGGGTTAGCGTTAGGGTTAGGGCTAGTTCGCCATGCATCTTATACCTTTTTAAGGGTTAGGTTTAAGGCTAGTTCGTCATGCATCTTATACCTTTATAAGGGTTAGGGTTCGGGCCCGTAAGAAATGCAACTTATACCTTCATAAGGGTTAGCGTTAGGGTTAGGGCTAGTTCGCCATGCATCTTATACCTTTTTAAGGGTTAGGTTTAAGGCTAGTTCGCCATGCATCTTATACCTTTTTAAGGGTTAGGTTTATGGCTAGTTCGTCATGCATCTTATACCTTTATAAGGGTTAGGGCTCGTTCGTCATGCATGTTATACCTATATAAGGGTTATGGCTAGTTCGCCATGCATCTTATACCTTTATAAGGGTTAGGGCTAGGGCTAGTCCGTCATGCATCTTATACCTATATAAGGGTTAGGGCTAGTTCGTCATGCTTCTTATACCTTTATAAGGGTTAGGGCTAGTTCGCCATGCATCTTATACCTATATAAGGGTTAGGGCTAGTTCGTCATGCATCTTATACATATCGAAGGGTTAGGGCTAGTTCGTCATGCACCTTATACCTATATACGGGTTAGCGTTAGGGTTAGGGCTAGTTCGTCATGCATCTTATACTTAAATAAGGTTTAGCGTTGATGTAGATGTATACGTGAAAATAGATATGCTTGACGATGATGATATACTTTCATTCATTCTCGGTGCAGATGTCCATGACTTGACTAACGAACTTGATTACGATACTTGGCAAAGCATCATAATGTCTGTCTGCCACTTCATATGGAATTTAAAGAAACACCTTATGTATATCTACTAGACACCTTACTTCTCTCAAAATGTACATTGTAAATTATTTATTCATAGAAGTGTATAACATGATTTCATTGTATATAGTCAAGTAATGTCATTGATGGATTGTAAATAATGTATTTGCCCATGTAAAATCTTCGGATTCAACTCTGGAGGAAATAAAGAAATTCATTCATTCATTCATCTTATACCTTCATAAGGGTTAGCGTTAGGGTTAGGGCTAGGGCTAGTTCGTCATGCATCATACCTTTTTAAGGGTTAGGATTAGGGCCAGTTCGCCATGCATCTTATACCTTCATAAGGGTTAGCGCTAGGGTTAGGGCTTAGTTCGTCATGCATCTTATACCTTTATGAGGATTAGGGCTAGTTCGTCATGCATCTTATACCTTTATAAGGGTTAGGGCTAGTTCGTCATGCATCTTATACCTTTATAAGGGTTAGGGTTCGGGCCCGTAAGACATGCATCTTATACCTTTATGAATACACCTCAGTTTGAAACAAAGCCTTGTTATGTTGAAATGTTTTCACAGCAAAAAAAGGTAATAAAGGATCAAAAGATATGTCTGCATGTAATTAAACTGTCATTCAGCATCTAGGATGATCTCTGTCTGAACGAGGTCACGATACACGTAGCTTTCCCTACACTCCTGCAGACGTCCCTTCGTGACTAAACGCCAGTGCAAAAACATCCTGAATACTGACAACCGAAAAGTCATAAACATTGGTTTGTTTTCGGAGTCTTCGTTGTTGTGCGTTTAATCGTTATTGTGTTCATGCATTTCACAATTTCACAAAGACAGGACTACAAAACGAGTCAGAAGAGAATATGTGAAAAGTTTCAGTAACATATTAGATAATTAGAACTGCTGCTCCTGGTTTGTTGTATCTGGATGTATTTCCCTGCTATTGAACCTGCTTGCTTAGACATGACATTGACTTTATTCCTGTGTCTTGCGCCTGTTTTGTACAACAGCTGCTTCGTGTGGTGCCCACACGGGATACTCATGACATGCACGTGTCACGTGGGGAGAGTTCACGTTTCTTATTGGACACAGGTGGCCACGAGGAAATAGTAACATGTCTAGTGAGATCTGCAAATTCTAGGAGATTAAAGACCGAGTCTGACTTCAATCAGCGGAAACCAGACTGTCAACGTTCACCATACACAGCATCTCTGGTCACATTAGTATGGCCTGTATATCGTATTATATTACATCAATCGAAAAAGAATTACATTCAAAACTTCAACAAAACTTTCTTCTGAAGATTTTTACTATTCGCTGTAGGGGACATAACCTATGAGGAGCCGCTATTTGCTGTAGGAGCACAGCCTATAAGGAGCTGCTATTCGCTGTAGGAGCACAACCTATAAGGAGCCGCTATTCGCTGTAGGATCAGAACCTATAAGGAGCTGCTATTCGCTGTAGGGTCAGAACCTATAAGGAGCTGCTATTCGCTGTAGGGGACACAACCTATGAGGAGCTGCTATTCGCTGTAGGAGCACAACCTATAAGGAGCTGCTATTCGCTAAAGGGTCAGAACCTATAAGGAGCTGCTATTCGCTGTAGGAGCACAACCTATAAGGAGCTGCTATTCGCTGTAGGAGCACAACCTATAAGGAGCCGCTATTCGCTATAGGGTCAGAACCTATAAGGAGCCGCTATTCGATGTAGGGGACACAACCTATGAGGAGCTGCTATTCGCTGTAGGAGCACAACCTATAAGGAGCTGCTATTCGCTATAGGGTCACAACCTATGAGGAGCCGCTATTCGCTGTAGCAGCACAACCTATAAGGAGCTGCTATTCGCTGTAGGGGACATAACCTATGAGGAGCCGCTATTTGCTGCAGGAGCACAGCCTATAAGGAGCTGCTATTCGCTGTAGGAGCACAACCTATAAGGAGCCGCTATTCGCTGTAGGATCAGAACCTATAAGGAGCCGCTATTCGCTGTAGGGTCAGAACCTATAAGGAGCTGCTATTCGCTATAGGGTCAGAACCTATAAAGAGCTACTATTCGCTATAGGGTCAGAACCTATAAGGAGCTGCTATTCGCTGTAGGGGACACAACCTATGAGGAGCTGCTATTCGCTGTAGGAGCACAACCTATAAGGAGCTGCTATTCGCTATAGGGTCAGAACCTATAAGGAGCTGCTATTCGCTGTAGGTGCACAACCTATAAGGAGCTGCAATTCGCTGTAGCAGCACAACCTATAAGGAGCTGCAATTCGCTGTAGGAGCACAACCTATGAGGAGCTGCTATTCGCTGTAGCAGCACAACCTATAAGGAGCTGCTATTCGCTATAGGGTCAGAACCTATAATGAGCTGCTATTCGCTGTAGGAGCACAACCTATAAGGAGCTGCTATTCGCTATAGGGTCAGAACCTATAAGGAGCTGCTATTCGCTGTAGGAGCACAACCTATAAGGAGCTGCTATTCGCTGTAGGAGCACAACCTATAAGGAGCCGCTATTCGCTATAGGGTCAGAACCTATAAGGAGCTGCTATTCGCTGTAGGGGACACAACCTATGAGGAGCTGCTATTCGCTGTAGGAGCACAACCTATAAGGAGCTGCTATTCGCTATAGGGTCACAACCTATGAGGAGCCGCTATTCGCTGTAGCAGCACAACCTATAAGGAGCTGCTATTCGCTATATGGTCAGAACCTATAAGGAGCTGCTATTCGCTGTAGGTGCACAACCTATAAGGAGCTGCTATTCGCTATAGGGTCAGAACCTATAGAAAGGCTATTCGCTGTAGGAGCACAACCTATAGGGAGCTGCTATTCGCTATAGGGTCAGAACCTATAAGGAGCTGCTATTCGCTGTAGGAGCACAACCTATAGGGAGCTGCTATTCGCTATAGGGTCAGAACCTATAAGGAGCTGCTATTCGCTGTAGGAGCACAACCTATAGGGAGCTGCTATTCGCTATAGGGTCAGAACCTATAAGGAGCTGCTATTCGCTATAGGGTCAGAACCTATAAGGAGCTGATATTCGCTGTAGGAGCACAACCTATGAGGAGCTGCTATTCGCTATAGGGTCACAACCTATAAAGAGCTGCTATTCGCTGTAGGGTCAGAACCTATAAGGAGCTGCTATTCGCTATAGGGTCAGAACCTATAAGGAGCTGTTATTCGCTATTGGGTCAGAACCTATAAGGAGCTGCTATTCGCTGTAGGAGCACAACCTATAGGGAGCTGCTATTCGCTATAGGGTCAGAACCTATAAGGAGCTGCTATTCGCTATAGGAGCACAACCTATAAGGAGCTGCTATTCGCTGTAGGGTCAGAACCTACAAGGAGCTGCTATTCGCTGTAGGAGCACAACCTATAATGAGCTGCTATTCGCTGTAGGAGCACTACCTATAATGAGCTGCTATTCGCTATTGGGTCAGAACCTATAATGAGCTGCTATTCGCTGTAGGAGCACAACCTATGAGGAGCTGCTATTCGCTATAGGGTCAGAACCTATAAGGAGCTGCTATTCGCTGTAGGAGCACAACCTATAAGGAGCCGCTATTCGCTGTAGGGGGCGCTGTGATGTCCATAGCGTGGCGGTTAAAGCGTCCGTTCGTTGTATAGAAGGCCTAGCTTCTGCTCCTGGAGTCTAAGGCTTTGATCCAACTCGGAACCAGCCACTGGCACGATTTCATAAGAAAACATTATGAAGCATGAATTCAAGCTCGGCCTGGCACTTCTAAATGTACATCACCTTGGCTTTATATGCTTATTGGCCTTTAACATCTATCTGTATCTTTTACCTGTTACCGTATCCGCTATAATCGCTTATGTAGAAAAAATGGGGCATCTACTCTTATCCGTATCAGTCTCCGGACATAAGATAAGTGTCTCACATCCGGTTTTTCGATCCACGATCGATTTTTACGGAAAAGGATGGACCTGAGGTTTGAATAGCCCCCGCTTTGACATCAAATCAAAGTGTGTTCCATGCTGTGACGTCACATTAAAGAATGTACCCTACTGTGACGTCACATTAAAGGTGTACCCCGTGGGATGTCCTTATAGCACGTGTGGACAGGTGTTGCACGTAAAGACGGATATGTGTGACTGATACGGATACGGGGGCAAACCACCCGGACAGGTGTGAGCCCCGCTTCACCGTGCCGTACCCGGAGCGGAAGAGATAGACTTTATTGACGGTCTGTGTTCAACATGTCCTACCATAGTGGGTGCGAGGGAGGTGGGCGAATAAGTGTATAAGTACATGTAGAAGTATTCAGGGGGTAAAACTGTGATACTTGTAACTGAGAATAACAGATTGGTTTTCCGTCACTAGTTGAAAGTCCAATTTTGTAAATCTATACAAGTCATGTTACACCATTAATTACCAAGACAATTTCCACGTAGACACAAAGTTCAACACAACCTTCATTTCATGTCCCCTTAAAGTCATGTATCGTGTAGAAGTACAGGGTATGATCATATGACACTGACGCCTTTTGAATATTTCATCTGAATGCTGGTGAAGTGTCGACAGAACACTGTGTTCCCAAGGCTCATGTGATGCAAAACAAGTACAGCAAGCGTTTTGAAGAGGTGGGCAGATAACTCTTACTAAGGAGTGAGTGAGTGAGTTGGGTTTAACGCCGCTTTTAACAGTATTCCAGTTATATCACGACGTGTCAGCTTAATGTGGGAGGTATGCCCCAAGTGATACAGGTCTCAGACATTTCCCACTTCGGTGAAACCCACGAGAACAGGTATGAAACATAATTGGGGCGAACCGGGATTCGAACCCACAATCATAGGTTCCTGGCGTGCCCAAGTGACGCAACTCTGCACAGCAAATCACGGTGCCTTAGACGACTTGGCCACCCGTGCCCCCTTCTTACTAAGGAACACCACTCAAGTCATCAGATGACATTAGATCTCGGTGTCCGTTTTTCAATATGAGTCGCGAGGTAAACAAATACACTATTTCAATAAAGGGTTATTATACACACTTATGGAAAGGAGCTCTTACTCTCTGTATATAGAAATATACAGGGTGACGTGCTTACAATGTGGTTTTCAGGTGTGTATATTTTCTAGGTATTATTTGAGAGAGGATTTTGATATTTATGACCCCTCCCTTTTGAAAATGCTGGATCCGCTGCCCTTGGTTACGCTCTCACCAGATTGTGATGTTGACTTAGGAATGTAGTCTTCCAGTTCTTCAGTTGAGTAGTATAGAAAAAGAAAACATAACAGTGTTAAAACACGATGTCAACCGAATCATCTAAGGCTCCGAAATTCGTTGTGCATATTTACATCTCTGATGCTGATATCAGGATCATCCAGGAGTGAGTGAGTGAGTGAGTGAGTGAGTGAGTGAGTCAGTCAGTCAGTCAGTCAGTCAGTCAGTCAGTCAGTCAGTCAGTCAGTCAGTCAGCATATCCTGTCCCATCAGTCGCCCCGTTTACAAACACATGCTAGTCAATTGTTCACCTGAAACAACACTGAATATTGGTAATCACAATCGCATCTTCCTTATCATTATGGGAAGGGTTTTGTTATTGAACCAGCAGAAAAACGCAACGGAATCAGCGGCTGTCGTTGTCTGTCATTGTCACATGGGAGCTAGCGCCACGTTTCTAGGTCTCATATACATGTATTGGCGTCATAGCTGTGCTGGTCGATACCCGCGACTCGTAATAACGAGGAAAATCTCGAACTGCACAGGTGAATTACTTTATATCGGCACTATAACGCAGCATACTATATAAGATGGCAATACTCTATAAGATGGCAATACTATATGAGATGGCAATACTCTATAAGATGGCAATACTATAAAAGATGGCAATACTATATAAGATGGCAATACTATATAAGATGGCAATACTATATAAGATGGCAATACTCTATAAGATGGCAATACTATATAAGATGGCAATACTATATAAGATGGCAATACTATATAAGATGGCAATACTATATAAGATGGCAATACTATATAAGATGGCACTACTATATGAGATGGCAATACTATTTAAGATGGCAATACTATATAAGATGGCAGTACTCTATAAGATGGCAATACTCTATAAGATGGCACTACTATATAAGATGGCAATACTCTATAAGATGGCACTACTATATAAGATGGCAATACTCTATAAGATGACAATACTATATAAGATGGCAATACTATATAAGATGGCAATACTCTATAAGATGGCACTACTATATAAGATGGCAATACTATATAAGATGGCACTACTATATGAGATGGCAATACTATTTAAGATGGCAATACTATATAAGATGGCAGTACTATATAAGATGGCACTACTATATAAGATGGCACTACTATATAAGATGGCAATACTATATAAGATGGCAATACTATATAAGATGGCAATACTATATAAGATGGCAATACTATATAAGATGGCACTACTATATAAGATGGCAATACTATATAAGATGGCAATACTATATAAGATGGCAATACTATATAAGATGGCAATACTATATAAGATGGCAATACTCTATAAGATGGCAATACTATATAAGATGGCAATACTATATAAGATGGCAATACTCTATAATATGGCAATACTCTATAAGATGGCAATACTATATAAGATGGCAATACTCTATAAGATGGCAATACTATATAAGATGGCAATACTATATAAGATGGCAATACTATCGTGATAAAAAGCCATTCACCACCATACGTTCCGATTGACTTCATTTCGAAAGATACGACACTCAAAATAGCCGTCTAATAAAACGACACTTATCTTTCGGTATAAAATGTATGAATCTTTCATTTTTAATATAGAACTTTCGAGTTGTTTACTTAGCGGTGGCTGGGGCAAACAAGAGCGTAGATGGTCAGAGTAAATCAGCCACCGCGGACCCTATCAGCAACTTCCCCAACAACAACATCAACTAGGAAAACGGCCAAATCCTCTCCAACAACAGATAGGACTTCGCTGATAGAAACAGAAGCAGTCCACATTCGCCGCCACAAGCCGTCAATCAACAGAGGTCAATGCTATTTCCTCTCCTCCGCCTACTATGAACTCATTTAGCTGGGATTATCAATCTGTTTGTACTTGAGGCCTCAGGCCCATATACAAAGTATACAAAAAATACAAATTTTCCATCAAGGTGATGGCGGTTCATCATACTTATATATTCAATGATAACATAGTGTAGAGTAATTAATGATAACATGCTCTCCTCACAAGTGAAGCTTTACAAAATTTTAGCAAGTTTTCTACTATAGCTGGATCATAATCATTCATTAAATTAACAAAACATTTGGATGTGCATTTCCTTAAATATTTCTTTGGTACAAAATGATTTCTCAAATCATTAAAACATGGGCATTTCATTATTATGTGAAATTCATCCTCTAGCTCATTTAAATTACAATTCTGACAGATTCGTTTACTTTTTTCAACATTTTTCCATCTTCCAACATTTATGTAATTTTTTGCACCTCCAGTTCTTAAAAGAGCTAAGTATCTTCTATGCATTAAATATGTTTTGCAATACACATATGGTTCAGCATTTAATGAAAATTTGTATTTACTGTAACTATCGAATCTTGAACTTTCTCTTATTTTTGTTTGCCACTCTTGAAGAGAAATATCTCTTAATCTAAGTTTAATCATGCTTATTAAATAATCAATATTACCAACACCTTGTGAGAACCAGACTTCTCCAAGACCTATCAAACATAAAGACTCTCTAACATTTGTTACCCAATTTCTCCTATCACATTCATCTAAGTGTTTTAACATATTATACGACTGTTTGGGTATTCTATCATCTGACATGTGTATTAATCTTAGCCAATATTTTACACATTGCACAAATGAATCAACATATAACGGGTATCTACCACATTCTCCCACAGCCATAGCATTTGGAGTTTGTGACGGTAAACCAAGAAATCTTTTACATGCATAAATTTGAATTTTCTCAAGTGGATCAAATGTATTGGTGCCCCAAATATCTGCACCGTATAATAAAATAGGCTTAATCTTTACGTCAAATATTTTGAAGAATATGTCATAAGACAAGCACCCAAGTTCATTTAATGATCTTAAAATTTCATAAAGTGCTAATTTACCCTTTTGGCATGTGTATTTCACTGTTTTTATCATATTCATATTTGAGTAAAACATAACACCCAAATATTTATAGTGTTTTACTAGTTCGATATTGTGGTTATTAAAAGTCCATCGTTCGTGTTTTTTCAAAATTCCATATTTTCTAAATACCACTATTTTTGTTTTGTCTAAATTAACTGTCAATTTCCTTTTGTTACAATACTTATTGAGAGTATTTAATTGGTATTGTAAACCTGAAATCGTATCTGAAAACAATACAATATCATCTGCAAATAAAAGTATCAACAATTCTATATATTCAGGAAAAAGTTGTACCCCTCTAATGTTTTTGTTGTCTAAAGTATGAACGTGTTCGTTTATAAACAGAGAAAATAATAAGGGGCTTAAAACACACCCTTGTTTTAAACCTATGTGGGATTCAAATATATCTGAAAATAGTCCATTAGACTTTACGATATTACTAACCTTTTCATACACAGATTTAATAGCATTAAACATATTTCCTTTTAGACCTATATGTTCCAAGAGATATAATAAATATTTTGTATCTACGGAATCAAACGCTTTTTTTAAATCTACGAAAGCGACGTAGAATCTACCTTTACGCTTAGACAAATGCTTGTCAATTAGAGCATTCAAAACAAAAATATTATCAGAAGTAGAGTAACCTTTGCGAAAGCCAGCTTGTTCCTCCGATATTTTCTTAGAACTATTTGCCCAACTTGTTAGTCTATTATTAATGATTGATGTATAGAGTTTGCTTAATATATGCATTAAAGTGATGCCCCTATAGTTATCTGGCTTTGTTTTGTCACCACTCTTATGCAGAGGAAGAATTATACCTATGTTCCACAATAGCAATAGCAATAATACCTCACCTATGTCAACTTATCCTGTTTAACTGACTTCATGTCTCATTGGCTTCCACCCATGTATTCTGTCCATCATGTTGTGACAGTAGTATCCTTCTGTTGTTACTCACCTTCAGGCATTAACTACCCCCATATATTCTGTCAATCATGTTGTGACAGTAGTATCCTTCTGTTGTTACTCACCCTCAGGCATTAACTACCACAAGGAGACGGACCAGACAGGTCAACTCTTTAACTTCCACATGGACACTGGACAGAGAGATCAACTACTCACTTATTAACTACCACAAGGACTCGGAACAGACAGGTCAACTTATTAACTACCACAAGGACTCGGAACAGGCAGGTCAACTTATTAACTACCACAAGGACATGGAACAGACAGGTCAACTACTCACTCATTAACTAACACAAGGACACGGAACACACAGGTTAACAACTTACTTATAAACTACCACAAGGGCACGGAACAGACAGGTCAACTATTCACTCAACAACTACCACAGGCACACGGAGCAGACAGGTCAACTACTCTACTGAAGGTACAACATAGGCACAGGTCTCACGATTGAAATTATAGATCGAGTTGCGTTTGGCTTCGTTCAACAGTATTTCAGTTATAGCACAGCTTGATGTGGAAGGGGAGCCCGACGTGGCGCCGGCCTTGTACGTGAACCAGTTGGTGAAACCCACGATCACTGTTTGTACCTGACAGATCAACAATCATCATATGTTGGAATCAGGGATTCGAACAAACGTTTGAAGGATCCTGGCACGCCCAAGGGACGCAACTCTGCATTCGAACTGCGGCGCCTCAGGCTACCCGTGTCGTTCTCACGAGCTGGGTGCCGTTGTACAAAACAACCTTAGCTCCATGACTGCCGTAAGTCTATGTTAAGGTATGGGAGTTACGATCACCTAAGCGCTGAGATCGTTTTGAACAACGGCACACAGGACGGCAGAATGCCTTAGGTGCGAGGGATTTATTTCTTAAACCTGTGTGGATGCTTCTGTAAAAGAACAAAAACATTAGAAATGAGAAATGAGACAATAAGAACGGAACGGGTGTATCACACTTGATGACGTCACATATTCCTTACCGCAGTCTAAAACTGTAAGCTTCAGTTGTGGAACGTTCGCCTCTCAAACAACATCAACATATTTTCACGTGGCGCTTCCACATTTTTATTCGTGTAATCACATAGCACATGCATGTTATTTGTTTCTCGACAGAATCGATTTCTTTTTTGCCTTAGTCAGAGTACATTTAAATGGTACGTCGATTTTTTAAATATTTTACTTGCTTTTTAATTTAAGAATGTTACAGCCTGTGTCCTATATATTGAAGTACGGAAGGTTTCTTCTATGGTATTACATGAATACTCCACGATAGAGCGCCGTTTTCATAAACAATTGACATTAAGCAAGGTTGCAACTTCTTATATTTTTAACTTTAGCAAAGGACATTAAACTGGATCAAAGTGCGCGATTTGCAATGATTTTATTACTTACCTGTGTAAGTATCATATTTTGAGTAAAAAAAACAAACTGGAAACTTGCCGCTTCCGTGTGCGTGTTGAGACATCGTGTTGTTCATACTTTGTCATGCTTTGTTTCAAGGAGAGCAGTATCCTGCCCCGACGCCCTTGATTGGTATGACGTCATAAGCACTAATGCATCGACAGGAGGCAGCGTACAACTATAGATGGACGGACATGGTTATATTCAACTTGGCCTCTTGGTAAACGGGGCACGGGTGGCCCAGTCGTCTGAGGCACCGCGATTTGCTGTGTAGAGTTGCGTCCCTTTGACACGCCAGTAACCTATGATTGTGTATTCGAATCCCGGTTCGCCCCAATTATGTTTCATGCTTTGTCAGCACCATATCCGTGCTCGTGGGTTTCACCGAAGTGGTAAACGTTTGAGACCTGCATCACTTCATGCTTTCCTCCCACATTAAGGTGACACGCCGTGATATAACTGGATTACTGTTCAAAGCGGCGTTAGACCCAACTCACTCACTCACTCACATGCCCATTGTTATAATGTATTTCTCGACCTTGAAAGAGGAGAGAAGTCATACAACATATTACTTGTGAAGTCCTTGTCGAAATGTAAGGTGATACAAAATCAATATAAATGTAAACGACAATCTCATAAGAAATAGTACACGACGGCAGCAGCGTATGGCGAACTATCGGGATGATTCCTGTAAAGAACGTGCATTTGGATTGAAGAACCAGGTCCAGGATCTTTGAAGGGTTTAGTGTGCGTGTTTGTGTGCCCACTTTCGTTTGTGAGTATGTGTGTGTGCGCACATCCGTCTGTGCGTATGTGTGTGCGTGTGTGTGCGTGCGTTTGTGTACGTGTGTGTGTTCTTGGTTGCGTATAAGGGGGGTCATTTCTCAACTTCAATTGGTATTTCAATGAAACGTAGGTATGTCTGGCCATGAGCGGCCACACTTGATCTGATGTTATATTCAAGAGTATGGTGTTGGGGAGTGAGGTCTCTGGTATCTAGGACAACTGTGCCTTTTAAACACCGTTTGTACTAGAGAGCGTCTGTCCTGACATCGCCTCCGTGGAGTAGAGAATAAAGGGTCTTTCTGGAGACCGCCTCCGTGGTGTAGTGGATAGAGCGTCTGTCTGGAGACCGCCTCCGTGGTGTAGTGGATAGAGCGTCTGTCTGGAGAACGCCTCCGTGGTGTAGTGGATAGAGCGTCTGTCTGGAGATCGCCTCTGTGGTGTAGTGGATAGAGGGTCTGTCTGGAGACCGCCTCCTTGGTGTAGTGAATAGAGGGTCTGCCTGGAGACCGCCTCCATGGTGTTGTGAATAAAGCGTCTGTCTGGAGACCGCCTCCTTGGTGTAGTGAATAGAGGGTCTATCTGGGAGACCGCCTCCTTGGTGTAGTGAATAGAGGGTCTGCCTGGAGACCGCCTCCTTGGTGTAGCGAATAGAGGGTCTGTCTGGAGACCGCCTCCGTGGTGTAGTTAATAGAGGGTCTGCCTGGAGACCGCCTCCGTGGTGTAGTGGATAGAGCGTCTGTCTGGAGACCGCCTCCTACGTGTAGTGGATAGAGCGTCTGTCTGGAGACCGCCTCCGTGGAGTAGTGAATAAAGCGTCTGTCTTGAGACCGCCTCCGTGGTGTAGTGAATACAGAGTCTGTCTGGAGACCGCCTCCTTGGTGTAGTGAATAAAGCGTCTGTCTGGAGACCGCCTCCGTGGTGTAGTAAATAGAGTGTCTGTCAGGAGATCGCCTCCGTGGTGTAGTGGATAGAGCGTCTGTTTGGAGACCGCCTCCTTGGTGTAGTGAATAGAGGGCCTGCCTGGAGAACGCCTCCTTGGTGTAGTGAGTTAAGCGTCTGTCTGGAGACCGCCTCCGTGGTGAAGTGGATAGAGCGTCTGTCTGGAGACCGCCTCCGTAGTGTAGTGAATAGAGGGTCTGTCTGGAGACCGCCTCCTTCGTGTAGTGGATAGAGCGTCTGTCTGGAGACCGCCTCCGTGGTGTAGTGGATAGAGCGTCTGTCCTGACACCGCCCCTGTGGTCTGGTGGATAGAGCGTCTGTCCTGACACCGCCTCCGTTGTGTTGTGCATAGAGCGTCTGTCTGGAGATCGCCTCCGTGGTGTAGTGGATAGAGCGTCTGTCTGGAGATCGCCTCCGTGGTGTTGTAGATAGAGCGTCTGTCTGGAGATCGCCTCTGTGGTGTAGTGGATAGAGCGTATGTCATGACACCGCCTCCGTGGTGTAGTGGATAGAGCGTCTGCCCTGACACCGCCTTAGTGGTGTTGTGCATAGAGCGTCTGTCTGGAGACCGCCTCCGTGGTGTAGTGGATAGAGCGTCTGTCTGGACACCGCCCCCGTGGTGTAGTGGATAGAGCGACAGTCCTGACATCGACTCCGTGGTGTATTGGATAGAGCGTCTGTCTGGAGATCGCCTCCGTGGTGTAGTGGATAGAGCGTCAGACCTGACATCGCCTCCGTGGTGTAGTGGATAGAGCGTCTGTCTGGAGACCGCCTCCGTGGTGTAGTGGATAAAGCGTCAGTCTGGAGAACGCCTCCGTGGTGTAGTGGATAGAGCGTCTGCCCAGAGACCGCCTCCTTGGTGTAGTGAATAGAGGGTCTATCTGGGAGACCGCCTCCTTGGTGTAGTGAATAGAGGGTCTGTCTGGAGACCGCCTCCGTGGTGTAGTGGATAAAGCGTCAGTCTGGAGAACGCCTCCGTGGTGTAGTGGATAGAGCGTCTGCCCAGAGACCGCCTCCGTGGTGTAGTGGATAGAGCGTCTGTCTCGAGACCGCCTCCGTGGTGTAGAGGATAGAGCGTCAGTCCTGACACCCTCTCCGTGGTGTAGTGGATAGAGCGTCTGTCTGGGGATCGCCTCCGTGGTGTAGTGGATAGAGCGTCAGTCCTGACATCGCCTCCGTGGAGTAGAGAATAAAGGGTCTTTCTGGAGACCGCCTCCGTGGTGTAGTGGATAGAGCGTCTGTCTGGAGACCGCCTCCGTGGTGTAGTGGATAGAGCGTCTGTCTGGAGAACGCCTCCGTGGTGTAGTGGATAGAGCGTCTGTCTGGAGATCGCCTCTGTGGTGTAGTGGATAGAGGGTCTGTCTGGAGACCGCCTCCTTGGTGTAGTGAATAGAGGGTCTGCCTGGAGACCGCCTCCATGGTGTTGTGAATAAAGCGTCTGTCTGGAGACCGCCTCCTTGGTGTAGTGAATAGAGGGTCTATCTGGGAGACCGCCTCCTTGGTGTAGTGAATAGAGGGTCTGCCTGGAGACCGCCTCCTTGGTGTAGCGAATAGAGGGTCTGTCTGGAGACCGCCTCCGTGGTGTAGTGAATAGAGGGTCTGCCTGGAGACCGCCTCCGTGGTGTAGTGGATAGAGCGTCTGTCTGGAGACCGCCTCCTACGTGTAGTGGATAGAGCGTCTGTCTGGAGACCGCCTCCGTGGAGTAGTGAATAAAGCGTCTGTCTTGAGACCGCCTCCGTGGTGTAGTGAATACAGAGTCTGTCTGGAGACCGCCTCCTTGGTGTAGTGAATAAAGCGTCTGTCTGGAGACCGCCTCCGTGGTGTAGTAAATAGAGTGTCTGTCAGGAGATCGCCTCCGTGGTGTAGTGGATAGAGCGTCTGTTTGGAGACCGCCTCCTTGGTGTAGTGAATAGAGGGCCTGCCTGGAGAACGCCTCCTTGGTGTAGTGAGTTAAGCGTCTGTCTGGAGACCGCCTCCGTGGTGAAGTGGATAGAGCGTCTGTCTGGAGACCGCCTCCGTGGTGTAGTGGATAGAGCGTCTGTCTGGAGACCGCCTCCGTAGTGTAGTGAATAGAGGGTCTGTCTGGAGACCGCCTCCTTCGTGTAGTGGATAGAGCGTCTGTCTGGAGACCGCCTCTGTGGTGTAGTGGATAGAGCGTCTGTCCTGACACCGCCCCTGTGGTCTGGTGGATAGAGCGTCTGTCCTGACACCGCCTCCGTTGTGTTGTGCATAGAGCGTCTGTCTGGAGATCGCCTCCGTGGTGTAGTGGATAGAGCGTCTGTCTGGAGATCGCCTCCGTGGTGTTGTAGATAGAGCGTCTGTCTGGAGATCGCCTCTGTGGTGTAGTGGATAGAGCGTATGTCATGACACCGCCTCCGTGGTGTAGTGGATAGAGCGTCTGCCCTGACACCGCCTTAGTGGTGTTGTGCATAGAGCGTCTGTCTGGAGACCGCCTCCGTGGTGTAGTGGATAGAGCGTCTGTCTGGAGATCGCCTCCGTGGTGTAGTGGATAGAGCGTCAGACCTGACATCGCCTCCGTGGTGTAGTGGATAGAGCGTCTGTCTGGAGAACGCCTCCGTGGTGTAGTGGATAGAGCGTCTGCCCAGAGACCGCCTCCGTGGTGTAGTGGATAGAGCGTCTGTCTCGAGACCGCCTCCGTAGTGTAGTGAATAGAGGGTCTGTCTGGAGACCGCCTCCGTGGTGTAGTGGATAGAGCGTCTGTCTGGAGATCGCCTCTGTGGTGTAGTGGATAGAGGGTCTGTCTGGAGACCGCCTCCTTGGTGTAGTGAATAGAGGGTCTGCCTGGAGACCGCCTCCATGGTGTTGTGAATAAAGCGTCTGTCTGGAGACCGCCTCCTTGGTGTAGTGAATAGAGGGTCTATCTGGGAGACCGCCTCCTTGGTGTAGTGAATAGAGGGTCTGCCTGGAGACCGCCTCCTTGGTGTAGCGAATAGAGGGTCTGTCTGGAGACCGCCTCCGTGGTGTAGTGAATAGAGGGTCTGCCTGGAGACCGCCTCCGTGGTGTAGTGGATAGAGCGTCTGTCTGGAGACCGCCTCCTACGTGTAGTGGATAGAGCGTCTCTCTGGAGACCGCCTCCGTGGAGTAGTGAATAAAGCGTCTGTCTTGAGACCGCCTCCGTGGTGTAGTGAATACAGAGTCTGTCTGGAGACCGCCTCCTTGGTGTAGTGAATAAAGCGTCTGTCTGGAGACCGCCTCCGTGGTGTAGTAAATAGAGTGTCTGTCAGGAGATCGCCTCCGTGGTGTAGTGGATAGAGCGTCTGTTTGGAGACCGCCTCCTTGGTGTAGTGAATAGAGGGCCTGCCTGGAGAACGCCTCCTTGGTGTAGTGAGTTAAGCGTCTGTCTGGAGACCGCCTCCGTGGTGAAGTGGATAGAGCGTCTGTCTGGAGACCGCCTCCGTGGTGAAGTGGATAGAGCGTCTGTCTGGAGACCGCCTCCGTAGTGTAGTGAATAGAGGGTCTGTCTGGAGACCGCCTCCTTCGTGTAGTGGATAGAGCGTCTGTCTGGAGACCGCCTCCGTGGTGTAGTGGATAGAGCGTCTGTCCTGACACCGCCCCTGTGGTCTGGTGGATAGAGCGTCTGTCCTGACACCGCCTCCGTTGTGTTGTGCATAGAGCGTCTGTCTGGAGATCGCCTCCGTGGTGTAGTGGATAGAGCGTCTGTCTGGAGATCGCCTCCGTGGTGTTGTAGATAGAGCGTCTGTCTGGAGATCGCCTCTGTGGTGTAGTGGATAGAGCGTATGTCATGACACCGCCTCCGTGGTGTAGTGGATAGAGCGTCTGCCCTGACACCGCCTTAGTGGTGTTGTGCATAGAGCGTCTGTCTGGAGACCGCCTCCGTGGTGTAGTGGATAGAGCGTCTGTCTGGACACCGCCCCCGTGGTGTAGTGGATAGAGCGACAGTCCTGACATCGACTCCGTGGTGTATTGGATAGAGCGTCTGTCTGGAGATCGCCTCCGTGGTGTAGTGGATAGAGCGTCAGACCTGACATCGCCTCCGTGGTGTAGTGGATAGAGCGTCTGTCTGGAGACCGCCTCCGTGGTGTAGTGGATAAAGCGTCAGTCTGGAGAACGCCTCCGTGGTGTAGTGGATAGAGCGTCTGCCCAGAGACCGCCTCCGTGGTGTAGTGGATAGAGCGTCTGTCTCGAGACCGCCTCCGTGGTGTAGAGGATAGAGCGTCAGTCCTGACACCCTCTCCGTGGTGTAGTGGATAGAGCGTCTGTCTGGGGATCGCCTCCGTGGTGTAGTGGATAGAGCGTCAGTCCTGACATCGCCTCCGTGGAGTAGAGAATAAAGGGTCTTTCTGGAGACCGCCTCCGTGGTGTAGTGGATAGAGCGTCTGTCTGGAGACCGCCTCCGTGGTGTAGTGGATAGAGCGTCTGTCTGGAGAACGCCTCCGTGGTGTAGTGGATAGAGCGTCTGTCTGGAGATCGCCTCTGTGGTGTAGTGGATAGAGGGTCTGTCTGGAGACCGCCTCCTTGGTGTAGTGAATAGAGGGTCTGCCTGGAGACCGCCTCCATGGTGTTGTGAATAAAGCGTCTGTCTGGAGACCGCCTCCTTGGTGTAGTGAATAGAGGGTCTATCTGGGAGACCGCCTCCTTGGTGTAGTGAATAGAGGGTCTGCCTGGAGACCGCCTCCTTGGTGTAGCGAATAGAGGGTCTGTCTGGAGACCGCCTCCGTGGTGTAGTGAATAGAGGGTCTGCCTGGAGACCGCCTCCGTGGTGTAGTGGATAGAGCGTCTGTCTGGAGACCGCCTCCTACGTGTAGTGGATAGAGCGTCTGTCTGGAGACCGCCTCCGTGGAGTAGTGAATAAAGCGTCTGTCTTGAGACCGCCTCCGTGGTGTAGTGAATACAGAGTCTGTCTGGAGACCGCCTCCTTGGTGTAGTGAATAAAGCGTCTGTCTGGAGACCGCCTCCGTGGTGTAGTAAATAGAGTGTCTGTCAGGAGATCGCCTCCGTGGTGTAGTGGATAGAGCGTCTGTTTGGAGACCGCCTCCTTGGTGTAGTGAATAGAGGGCCTGCCTGGAGAACGCCTCCTTGGTGTAGTGAGTTAAGCGTCTGTCTGGAGACCGCCTCCGTGGTGAAGTGGATAGAGCGTCTGTCTGGAGACCGCCTCCGTGGTGTAGTGGATAGAGCGTCTGTCTGGAGACCGCCTCCGTAGTGTAGTGAATAGAGGGTCTGTCTGGAGACCGCCTCCTTCGTGTAGTGGATAGAGCGTCTGTCTGGAGACCGCCTCCGTGGTGTAGTGGATAGAGCGTCTGTCCTGACACCGCCCCTGTGGTCTGGTGGATAGAGCGTCTGTCCTGACACCGCCTCCGTTGTGTTGTGCATAGAGCGTCTGTCTGGAGATCGCCTCCGTGGTGTAGTGGATAGAGCGTCTGTCTGGAGATCGCCTCCGTGGTGTTGTAGATAGAGCGTCTGTCTGGAGATCGCCTCTGTGGTGTAGTGGATAGAGCGTATGTCATGACACCGCCTCCGTGGTGTAGTGGATAGAGCGTCTGCCCTGACACCGCCTTAGTGGTGTTGTGCATAGAGCGTCTGTCTGGAGACCGCCTCCGTGGTGTAGTGGATAGAGCGTCTGTCTGGACACCGCCCCCGTGGTGTAGTGGATAGAGCGACAGTCCTGACATCGACTCCGTGGTGTATTGGATAGAGCGTCTGTCTGGAGATCGCCTCCGTGGTGTAGTGGATAGAGCGTCAGACCTGACATCGCCTCCGTGGTGTAGTGGATAGAGCGTCTGTCTGGAGACCGCCTCCGTGGTGTAGTGGATAAAGCGTCAGTCTGGAGAACGCCTCCGTGGTGTAGTGGATAGAGCGTCTGCCCAGAGACCGCCTCCGTGGTGTAGTGGATAGAGCGTCTGTCTCGAGACCGCCTCCGTGGTGTAGAGGATAGAGCGTCAGTCCTGACACCCTCTCCGTGGTGTAGTGGATAGAGCGTCTGTCTGGGGATCGCCTCCGTGGTGTAGTGGATAGAGCGTCAGTCCTGACATCGCCTCCGTGGTGTAGTGGATAGAGCGTCTGTCTGGAGACCGCCTCCGTGGTGTAGTGAATAAAACGTCTGTCTGGAGACCGTCTCCGTGGTGTAGTGGATAGAGCGTCTGTCTGGAGACCGCCTCCGTTGTGTAGTGGATAGAGCGTCTGTCTGGAGACCGCCTCCGTGGTGTATTGGATAGAGCGTCTGTCTGGAGACCGCCTCCGTGGTGTAGTAAATAGAGTGTCTGTCAGGAGATCGCCTCCGTGGTGTAGTGGATAGAGCGTCTGTTTGGAGACCGCCTCCTTGGTGTAGTGAATAGAGGGCCTGCCTGGAGAACGCCTCCTTGGTGTAGTGAGTTAAGCGTCTGTCTGGAGACCGCCTCCGTGGTGTAGTGGATAGAGCGTCTGTCTGGAGACCGCCTCCGTGGTGTAGTGGATAGAGCGTCTGTCTGGAGACCGCCTCCGTAGTGTAGTGATTAGAGGGTCTGTCTGGAGACCGCCTCCGTGGTGTAGTGGATAGAGCGTCTGTCTGGAGACCGCCTCCGTGGTGTAGTGAATAGAGGGTCTGCCTGGAGACCGCCTCCTTCGTGTAGTGGATAGAGCGTCTGTCTGGAGACCGCCTCCGTGGTGTAGTGGATAGAGCGTCTGTCCTGACACCGCCCCTGTGGTCTGGTGGATAGAGCGTCTGTCCTGACACCGCCTCCGTTGTGTTGTGCATAGAGCGTCTGTCTGGAGACCGCCTCCGTGGTGTAGTGGATAGAGCGTCTGTCTGGAGACCGCCTCCGTAGTGTAGTGATTAGAGGGTCTGTCTGGAGACCGCCTCCGTGGTGTAGTGGATAGAGCGTCTGTCTGGAGACCGCCTCCGTGGTGTAGTGAATAGAGGGTCTGCCTGGAGACCGCCTCCTACGTGTAGTGGATAGAGCGTCTGTCTGGAGACCGCCTCCGTGGTGTAGTGGATAGAGCGTCTGTCCTGACACCGCCCCTGTGGTCTGGTGGATAGAGCGTCTGTCCTGACACCGCCTCCGTTGTGTTGTGCATAGAGCGTCTGTCTGGAGATCGCCTCCGTGGTGTAGTGGATAGAGCGTCTGTCTGGAGATCGCCTCCGTGGTGTTGTAGATAGAGCTTCTGTCTGGAGATCGCCTCTGTGGTGTAGTGGATAGAGCGTATGTCATGACACCGCCTCCGTGGTGTAGTGGATAGAGCGACAGTCCTGACATCGACTCCGTGGTGTAGTGGATAGAGCGTCTGTCTGGAGATCGCCTCCGTGGTGTAGTGGATAAAGCGTCAGACCTGACATCGCCTCCGTGGTGTAGTGGATAGAGCGTCTGCCAAGAGACCACCTCCGTGGTGTAGTGGATAGAGCGTCTGTCTTGAGACCGCCTCCGTGGTGTAGTGGGTAGAGCGTCTGTCTGGAGATCGCCTCTGTTGTGTAGTGGATAGAGCGTCTGTCCTGACACCGCCTTAGTGGTGTAGTGGATAGAGCGTCTGTCCTGACACCGCCTCCGTGGTGTAGTGGATAGAGCGTCTGTCCTGACATCGACTCCGTGGTGTAGTGGATAGAGCGTCTGTCTGGAGATCGCCTCCGTGGTGTAGTGGATAGAGCGTCTGCCCAGAGACCGCCTCCGTGGTGTAGTGGATAGAGCGTCTGTCTCGAGACCGCCTCCGTGGTGTAGAGGATAGAGCGTCAGTCCTGACACCCTCTCCGTGGTGTAGTGGATAGAGCGTCTGTCTGGGGATCGCCTCCGTGGTGTAGTGGATAGAGCGTCAGTCCTGACATCGCCTCCGTGGTGTAGTGGATAGAGCGTCTGTCTCGAGACCGCCTCCGTGGTGTAGAGGATAGAGCGTCAGTCCTGACACCCTCTCCGTGGCGTAGTGGATAGAGCGTCTGTCTGGAGACCGCCTCCGTGGTGTAGTGGAGAAAGCGTCAGTCTGGAGACCGCCTCCGTGGTGTAGTGGATAGAGCGTCTGTCTGGAGACCGCCTCCGTGGTGTAGTGGATAGAGCGTCTGTCTTGAGACCGCCTCCGTGGTGTAGTGGATAGAGCGTCTGTCTGGAGATCGCCTCTGTTGTGTAGTGGATAGAGCGTCTGTCCTGACACCGCCTTAATGGTGCTGTGGATTGGGCGTCTGCCCGGAGAGCGGAAGGTCGGTAGTTCGATCCCCGGATACCAAGAGACGTCAAAAGAAGGACTGGTAGGTTCGTAGTCGGTATCCATGCTAAACTGCGGTATGGTTCCTTAGTTCCTTAGTGGGCGGGGAGTATAAAACCGGCATTAGCACGCACGCACACTCACACTCGTACACACATACGCATACGCATACGCATACGCATACGTCGCTATATAAGTGCAATTATCTTTTTTGAACGCGACATGAAATCCCTTTTTACCTTACCTCTTGATAACAGTAACTAACTTTCTAGTTTGTAGCGCTTCATGTGGTTCAGACAGTGCAATTATTGAACAAAAAACAAACATACGAAGACTTACATTCTTTCCACGTCACGAAAATAATTTGATCACCAAATAACGAGGGTAAATACGCCAGGATTGTTCACCTACATTTGAGCAAGGACGACTGGAAGACATGTTTCCGGTTCACATTAACAATTTGGATCAGGGGACACCAGAATTCTGTGACAATGGTACTAGCAGGAAACAGTATTGTCAGATAAAGTTACTCTCCTCGACTTGAAGATACACACAGCCCTCTGCATCCTGCACGGGCTTCTGAGAACGCATGATGCAGAGTGAGTGAGTGAATGTTGTTTGATGCCACAGTCGGCCACCCTCCCGCTGAAACAGCGCCACCTGTTACTAAGCTGGAACACAGAACAGTGAGATAGCAGGATTTATTTCATTCTCTTTGGGGACAGGAAGGAAAGGGCTGGGATTTATTTGTTGAGGCTGTCTATATGTTCACTGAGGATACCACACCATCAGGAGGCGTGGAATGTTTGTGTACATATACACAGCATGTCCAGTATACGAACTCTTTAGACTCAACTTGTCGACCTCTCATGAACGTCAGACGTCATCAACGTCATCAACGACTTCAGTGCCTTGACGATGAGTACTCTCTGGGACAGCAGGGATTGGTAGCCGGGAACCTATTCTAGTTTTGTATCCCCTCGGGGTAAATCTTCTGTAAGCTTATACTGAAATGGTTGTTGATAACCGATACGTCCGTTACTGTTTTCACTGAGAATGTGTTGTATTTCGGGGAAGATGATAAACCAAAGGATACCCAGTGGTTACATAAATGTTGTCACCAAGAGCTGGTCAAGTACAAACGCTGCTGGGTGTTGTTGTTTGTAAATGGAATTCTTAGTATATTTGGAATAATAATTGAATAATTGCGTATAAGTGTCTGTGTGGGGATAATGCGGCTATAGACATTATTTCAGGTGAATATCTCTGCGTGTCAGCTTGGTGAGTGAAGCGTGCCTGGAGTGTTGCAAGTCTTTGAGGTTTTCCAGTTCTGTGAAACCCACGATCACAAATACTGTGCAGACGAACTAAGAATCGTTATTAGCATAATCTGGGATTCGCACCCGCGATCATAGGACTTCGACACGCCTTAGGGACGCAGCTCTTGAGAGCTCATTAGACGCCTGGGCGTGCGTCCTCCAGTGTCCATCCAAGTGGTTATTGTTCATAACTAAGAACAAACAGAAAGACGCTGAAGCAGCTCTTGGTTATAATTGACGCGGCGTGTGATACTGTTGAAGACGTACAGTAGGAGACCTGGTGAATCAGGACACAGAAGACTGGATGTCAACTGGTGATAACATGGAAGTACTCCCTACATCCACTTGGTAAACGCTGCCAAGATAATACCAGCCACACAACCACATGTTCTGCTGCAGACAGGCGACCAACACTGTCACCCCAAGCTTGGAGTGAGTAAGTGAGTGTGGTTTATCGCCGCTTTTAGGAATATTCCAGCAATATCATGGCGGGGAAAACCAGATATGGTCTTTACATTTTGTACTAATGTGGGAATGAAACTCGGATTCGGAGTGACGAGCCTTCTTGCCTCTTGTGTTCCTTCTCACGACAACCATTGTTTATTCATTTGTTTGTTTGTTTGATTGTTTAGCGCAGCACTTTGAAGTATTCCAACTATATGACGGCGGTCTGTAAATAATAGAGTCTGGACCAGACACTCTAGTGATTGACAATTTGGATACAATGACATCAAGCGAGTCTGACCTTCCGATCCCGTTAGTCGTATCTTACGACAAGCATGGATTGCTGAAGATCGATCTTAACCCAATCTTCAAGGGGGTTACTGAAGACAAATTCTAACCCGGATCTTCAAGGGGTTTGTTGAAGGCAAATTCTAACCCGGATCTTCAGGCGAGTTGCTGAAGACAAATTCTAGCCCTGATCTTCAAGGGGTTTGCTGAAGGCAAATTCTAACCCGGATCGTCAGGTTAGTTGTTGAAGACAAATGCTAACCCGGAGCTTCAAGGGGTTTGCTGAAGGCAAATTCTAACCCGGATCTTCAGGCGAGTTAAAGATAAATTCTAACCCGGATGTTCAAGGGTTTTTCTGAAGACAAATTCTAACCCGGATCTTCAGGCGAGTTGCTGAAGACAAATTCTAACCCGGATCTTCAGGCGAGTTGCTGAAGACAAATTCTAGCCCTGATCTTCAGGCGAGTTGCTGAAGACAAATTCAGACCCTGATCTTTAAGAGGGTGCTGATCACATGTGGTTTGATCCAGGCACCAGAGATATACAGTCACAAGAGATATACAGGCACAAGAGATATACAGTCACAAGAGATATACAGTCACAAGAGATATACAGTCACCAGAGATATACAGGCACCTGAGATATACAGTCACACAGTTTGGCCCATCACCCCAAGGTATCTAAACAGGAGCGAGTGAGTGAAAGGTGTTTTATCATCCACAACTGACTCCCACGGGAGATATACAGTCACCAGAGATATACAGTCACAAGAGATATACAGGCACAAGAGATATACAGTCACAAGAGATATACAGTCACAAGAGATATACATTCACCAGAGATATACAGTCACAAGAGATATACAGTCACAAGAGATATACAGGCACAAGAGATATACAGTCACAAGAGATATACAGTCACAAGAGATATACAGTCACAAGAGATATACAGGCACAAGAGATATACAGTCACAAGAGATATACAGTCACCAGAGATATACAGGCACAAGAGATATACAGTCACAAGAGATATACAGTCACAAGAGATATACAGGCACAAGAGATATACAGTCACAAGAGATATACAGTCACAAGAGATATACAGTCACAAGAGATATACAGGCACAAGAGATATACAGGCACCAGAGATATACAGTCACAAGAGATATACAGGCACAAGAGATATACAGTCACAAGAGATATACAGGCACAAGAGATATACAGGCACAAGAGATATACAGTCACAAGAGATATACAGTCACAAGAGATATACAGGCACAAGAGATATACAGGCACCAGAGATATACAGTCACAAAGTTTGGCCCATTACCCCAAGGTATCTAAACAGGAGCGAGTGAGTGAAAGGTGTTTTATCATCCACAACTGACTTCCACGGGAGATATACAGTCACAAGAGATATACAGTCACAAGAGATATACAGGCACAAGAGATATACAGTCACAAGAGATATACAGGCACAAGAGATATACAGTCACAAGAGATATACAGTCACAAGAGATATACAGGCACCAGAGATATACAGTCACCAGAGATATACAGGCACCAGAGATATACAGGCACAAGAGATATACAGGCACAAGAGATATACAGGCACAAGAGATATACAGTCACAAGAGATATACAGGCACAAGAGATATACAGGCACAAGAGATATACAGTCACAAGAGATATACAGTCACAAGAGATATACAGTCACAAGAGATATACAGGCACAAGAGATATACAGTCACCAGAGATATACAGTCACCAGAGATATACAGTCACAAAGTTTGGCCCATTACCCCAAGGTATCTAAACAGGAGCGAGTGAGTGAAAGGTGTTTTATCATCCACAACTGACTTCCACGGGAGATATACAGTCACAAGAGATATACAGTCACAAGAGATATACAGGCACAAGAGATATACAGTCACAAGAGATATACAGTCACAAGAGATATACAGTCACCAGAGATATACAGTCACCAGAGATATACAGGCACCAGAGATATACAGTCACCAGAGATGTACAGGCACCAGAGATATACAGTCACCAGAGATATACAGGCACAAGAGATATACAGTCACAAGAGATATACAGTCACCAGAGATATACAGTCACAAGAGATATACAGGCACAAGAGATATACAGTCACAAGAGATATACAGTCACAAGAGATATACAGGCACAAGAGATATACAGTCACAAGAGATATACAGGCACAAGAGATATACAGTCACAAGAGATATACAGGCACAAGAGATATACAGTCACAAGAGATATACAGGCACAAGAGATATACAGTCACAAGAGATATACAGGCACAAGAGATATACAGTCACAAGAGATATACAGTCACAAGAGATATACAGTCACAAGAGATATACAGTCACAAGAGATATACAGGCACAAGAGATATACAGTCACAAGAGATATACAGGCACAAGAGATATACAGTAACCAGAGATATACAGTCACAAGAGATATACAGGCACAAGAGATATACAGTCACAAGAGATATACAGGCACAAGAGATATACAGGCACAAGAGATATACAGGCACAAGAGATATACAGTCACCAGAGATATACAGGCACAAGAGATATACAGTCACAAGAGATATACAGGCACAAGAGATATACAGTCACCAGAGATATACAGTCACAAGAGATATACAGGCACAAGAGATATACAGTCACAAGAGATATACAGGCACAAGAGATATACAGGCACAAGAGATATACAGTCACAAGAGATATACAGGCACAAGAGATATACAGTCACCAGAGATATACAGTCACAAGAGATATACAGGCACAAGAGATATACAGGCACAAGAGATATACAGTCACAAGAGATATACAGTCACAAGAGATATACAGTCACAAGAGATATACAGGCACAAGAGATATACAGTCACAAGAGATATACAGGCACAAGAGATATACAGTCACAAGAGATATACAGGCACAAGAGATATACAGTCACAAGAGATATACAGGCACAAGAGATATACAGTCACAAGAGATATAAAGGCACAAGAGATATACAGTCACAAGAGATATACAGTCACAAGAGATATACAGTCACAAGAGATATACAGTCACAAGAGATATACAGGCACAAGAGATATATAGGCACAAGAGATATACAGTCACAAGAGATATACAGGCACAAGAGATATACAGGCACAAGAGATATACAGTCACAAGAGATATACAGTCACCAGAGATATACAGGCACAAGAGATATACAGTCACAAGAGATATACAGGCACAAGAGATATACAGTCACAAGAGATATACAGGCACAAGAGATATACAGTCACAAGAGATATACAGGCACAAGAGATATACAGTCACAAGAGATATACAGGCACAAGAGATATACAGTCACAAGAGATATACAGTCACAAGAGATATACAGGCACAAGAGATATACAGTCACAAGAGATATACAGGCACAAGAGATATACAGTAACCAGAGATATACAGTCACAAGAGATATACAGGCACAAGAGATATACAGTCACAAGAGATATACAGGCACAAGAGATATACAGGCACAAGAGATATACAGTCACAAGAGATATACAGTCACCAGAGATATACAGGCACAAGAGATATACAGTCACAAGAGATATACAGGCACAAGAGATATACAGTCACAAGAGATATACAGGCACAAGAGATATACAGTAACCAGAGATATACAGTCACAAGAGATATACAGGCACCAGAGATATACAGGCACAAGAGATATACAGGCACAAGAGATATACAGGCACAAGAGATATACAGTCACAAGAGATATACAGGCACCAGAGATATACAGGCACAAGAGATATACAGGCACAAGAGATATACAGGCACAAGAGATATACAGTCACAAGAGATATACAGGCACAAGATATATACAGGCACAAGAGATATACAGTCACAAGAGATATACAGTCACAAGAGATATACAGTCACAAGAGATATACAGGCACAAGAGATATACAGTCACAAGAGATATACAGGCACAAGAGATATACAGTCACAAGAGATATACAGGCACAAGAGATATACAGTCACAAGAGATATACAGGCACAATAGATATACAGTCACAAGAGATATAAAGGCACAAGAGATATACAGTCACAAGAGATATACAGTCACAAGAGATATACAGTAACCAGAGATATACAGTCACAAGAGATATACAGGCACAAGAGATATACAGTCACAAGAGATATACAGGCACAAGAGATATACAGGCACAAGAGATATACAGTCACAAGAGATATACAGTCACCAGAGATATACAGGCACAAGAGATATACAGTCACAAGAGATATACAGGCACAAGAGATATACAGTCACAAGAGATATACAGGCACAAGAGATATACAGTCACCAGAGATATACAGTCACAAGAGATATACAGGCACAAGAGATATACAGTCACCAGAGATATACAGGCACAAGAGATATACAGGCACAAGAGATATACAGTCACAAGAGATATACAGTCACCAGAGATATACAGTCACCAGAGATATACAGGCACAAGAGATATACAGGCACCAGAGATATACAGGCACAAGAGATATACAGTCACAAGAGGATATACAGTCACAAGAGATATACAGTCACCAGAGATATACAGTCACCAGAGATATACAGTCACCAGAGATATACAGTCACAAGAGATATACAGTCACCAGAGATATACAGTCACAAGAGATATACAGTCACCAGAGATATACAGTCACAAGAGATATACAGGCACAAGAGATATACAGTCACAAGAGATATACAGGCACAAGAGATATACAGTCACCAGAGATATACAGTCACAAGAGATATACAGGCACAAGAGATATACAGTCACAAGAGATATACAGGCACAAGAGATATACAGGCACAAGAGATATACAGTCACAAGAGATATACAGTCACAAGAGATATACAGGCACAAGAGATATACAGGCACAAGAGATATACAGGCACCAGAGATATACAGGCACCAGAGATATACAGTCACAAGAGGATATACAGTCACAAGAGATATACAGTCACCAGAGATATACAGTAACCAGAGATATACAGTCACCAGAGATATACAGTCACAAGAGATATACAGTCACCAGAGATATACAGGCACAAGAGATATACAGGCACAAGAGATATACAGTCACAAGAGATATACAGTCACCAGAGATATACAGTCACCAGAGATATACAGGCACAAGAGATATACAGGCACCAGAGATATACAGTCACAAGAGATATACAGTCACAAGAGATATACAGTCACAAGAGATATACAGGCACAAGAGATATACAGGCACAAGAGATATACAGTCACAAGAGATATACAGTCACACAGTTTGGCCCATTACCCCAAGGTATCTAAACAGGAGCGAGTGAGTGAAAGGTGTTTTATCATCCACAACTGACTTCCACGGGAGATATACAGTCACCAGAGATATACAGTCACCAGAGATATACAGGCACCAGAGATATACAGTCACAAGAGATATACAGTCACAAGAGATATACAGGCACCAGAGATATATAGTCACCAGAGATATACAGTCACAAGAGATATACAGGCACAAGAGATATACAGTCACAAGAGATATACAGTCACACAGTTTGGCCCATTACCCCAACGTATCTAAACAGGAGCGAGTGAGTGAAAGGTGTTTTATCTTCCACAACTGACTTCCAAGGGAGATATCGCTTTATTGAAATGGAATTGAATCATGTCATATCATTGTCCGTGATGATCCATGATTTCAAATTCAAAACGACACAATTGTCTGCTGACAGTTTCTATTAGGCTTCACGTCACAGTCGTGATGAAACTGATGTAAATGGAACATCTGCCGTGACGCAACTGCTTTGTTACAAACATTAATGTAAAAATTATTCGTAATGTTATTTTTTTACGCAATCCTTTATGTTCAAATTACTTTTTTACATTAAGGGTTAATATCGTACATATCTCCCCTAATTGTAAAAAACTTTATAAACAAAGTTTTATTGGAAATATGGGGTACGTTTTGCTATTTTTACATTTGTCATTGTGTTTGCTCGATTTCTTATAATTAAATATATTCTTCGTTCAACTTTGCGTGTTTTCTCAGGAACAATACATGGTAGAACCATGGAACTTGTGTAAGTGAACTGCACCTTTCATTTTCCATCAATCTCTGAGCATAAACAATCTGGTCGTTATTTACAGGTTTTCTTTGAGTGGTCATTATTAAGATGCCATTTAGCCGATTTTGTTTAATCTTGGTACAATGTTGTATCTAGTGACACTCTACAATATGACTTTATTTACGTTACTACCTTGCTTCCTTGGCAATGGAAAGCGGCATCTGCTGATTGATCGATTTTTAGAGATTTAGTTCAAATTTGGTATTTAGGTACAATGTATTTCAACCGAATAGGTTTTCTTACCATGGCAATATAACCGAGGCATCTGATTGGTCGAAAGTTAGATGTTCGATTTCATTCAAAGAAATTTAGATGTATGTCTGCACACAAAACACATTATATTACAATTATAAGTCGTCTGATTGGTCGAGATAAAGAACTTCTCCAATTTCGTTCACGTTTTGTATACTGACATATTATGGGACTCCGAAGTCAACCACACAGAAGTTGCGATTATGTCTTCCAAATGCGATTGCGGAAGTACGTTTGGATACTCATGTTAACATTATCATACGTCTGCTGGAGGTATTTAATTCCCCACAGGGCAGTTCTAGTTAGCCTCATTCTTCTTCCATACATACAAGATGGCCGAAGGGCGTATGTGACGTATTGCCACCCGTCTTTGTACGGCGTGCGTCATTCGAAATCTATTCACAATCCAATACGATTTATTCATAAAATATGTGGAAAGATGCATGTATAGCTCACCTGTTACGAGGTTCCGCGAGCTTGTGTCGAGGTGGTAAGGTTCAACCAAACTGGGCAGAAAGCTTCCACACAGATGAGGAATCACAAAGCTGCAAATGGCGTGGCTGGTTGGGCCGAAAAGAGTTCAATGACTACACAAAATGACAAATAAATAAATGACCTAAATCTCCTATGATATATGCTGTCTTTTGTAATAAAAAATAACTTTTCATGGTTATGTTTGACTCGACACAGTACTTGTGAAAGCGACGGGATGTTTTGTTTATAATATCATATGGTTCTGGTGAATGCTTAACTGCCGTATGGGTAATACTGCTTCAAAATGTCCATTTTTATGCCCAAAACTCTGTTAATGGACTGTTCTAACAACCCACTACCATCCACGACTTGGTCTGACACACAGTCACGCAGATGCCTCTCTAACAATCCACTACCATCCACGACTTGGTCTGACACACAGTCACGCAGATGCCTCTCTAACAACCCACTACCATCCACGACTTGGTCTGGTCTGCTCCAACATGACTCCACCGAAAGCAGTGATAGGTTCAGGGGTGTCAGCATTTTGAACGAAATCGGATAATAACTACATTTCAATCAACCAGAGTCCTTCTTCCCGTCGCTATGGTATTAGGGTAGCAACGGAAAAGAGGTTGCCTTGTAGAGTATCGTAAGATAATTTTTATATTACAGTAAGATTGATAGAAATCGGTTAAATGGGTCAGGGGTCATAAACCCTTTTATTAAACCTGTATATAGCAATCAGGTGGTCGTTGTAGAGAGGGAATCTAAAACTGATTAGTCATTTTAACATCTACACATAGTAACGATTAATTAAATCTGCGAAGTTTCATGAAAATACTATTTCATAGTGAATATCCTAAAAGTAAAAAAAATATATTATCTGTCACTTCAACACTTTATTATGTAAAAATGTTTACATTAACATTAGGTTTTACATCAAGTGTTGAAACACTGCATGCATGATGTGATGAGTCACGCAGATGTCACGCAGATGTCTCTCAGACACACAGTCACGCAGATGTCTCTCAGACACTGAGTCACGCAGATGTCTCCCAAACACACAGTCACGCACATGTCCCTAAGACACACAGTCACGCACATGTCCCTAAGACACACAGTCACACAGATGTCTCAAAGACACACAGTCACGCAGATGCCTTTAAGACACACAGTCACACAGATCCCTCTCAAACACACTGTCACGCAGATGTCTCTCAGACACACAGTCACGCAGATGCCTCTAAGACACACAGTCACGCAGATGCCTCTAAGACACACAGTCACGCAGTTGCCTCTAAAACACACAGTCACGCAGATGCCTCTAAGACACAGAGTCACGCAGATGCCTCTCAGACACACAGTCACACAGATGCCTCTAAGACACACAGTCACACAGATGCCTCTCAGGCACACAGTCACACAGATGCGTCTCAGCACACAGTCACACAGATGCCTCTCAGGCACACAGTCACACAGATGCCTCTCAGACACACAGTCACGCAGATACCTCTCAAACACACAGTCACGCAGATGCCTCTCAGACACACAGTCACGCAGATGCCTCTCAGACACGAACTCACACAGATGCCTCTCAGGCACACAGTCACACAGAAGCCTCTCAGGCACACAGTCACACAGATGTCTCTCAGACACACTGTCACGCAGTTGCCTCTCAGGCACACAGTCACACAGATGCCTCTCAGACACACAGTCACACAGATGCCTCTCAGGCACACAGTCACACAGATGCCTCTCAAACACACAGTCACACAGATGCCTCTCAGGCACACAGTCACGCAGATGCCTCTCAGACACCCAGTGACGCTGATGGCTCTCAGACACACAGTCAAGCAGATGCCTCTAAGACACAGAGTCACGCAGATGTCTCTCAGACACACAGTCACGCAGATGCCTCTAAGACACACAGTCCCACAGATGCCTCTAAGACACACAGTCACGCAGATGCCTCTAAGACACACAGTCACACAGATGCCTCACATACACACAGTCACGCAGATGCCTCTCAAACACACAGTCACAGAGATGCCTCTAAAAAAAAACAGTCACGCAGTTGCCCCTAAGACACACAGTCACGCAGATGTCTCTCAGACACACAGTCACGCAGATGTCTCTAAGACACACAGTCACGCAGAAGCCTCTAAGACACACAGTCACGCAGATGCCCCTAAGACACACAGTCACGCAGATGCCTCTAAGACACACAGTCACGCAGATGCCTCTCAAACACACAGTCACACAGAAGCCTCTAAGACACACAGTCACGCAGATGTCTCTCAGACACACAGTCACGCAGATGTCTCTAAGACACACAGTCACGCAGATACCTCTCAAACACACTGTCACGCAGATGTCTCTCAAACACACAGTCACACAGATGCCTCTCAGGCACACTGTCACACAGATGCCTCTCAGACACACAGTCACGCAGATACCTCTCAAACACACATTCACGCAGATGCCTCTAAGACACACAGTCACGCAGATACCTCTCAAACACACATTCACGCAGATGCCTCTCAGACACACAGTCACGCAGATACCTCTCAAACACACATTCACGCAGATACCTCTCAAACACACTGTCACGCAGATGCCTCTTAGACACACACTCACGCAGATGCCTCTCAGACACAGAGTCACGCAGATGCCTCTCAGACACGAACTCACATAGATGCCTCTCAGACACGAACTCACACAGATGCCTCTCAGACACGAACTCACACAGATGCCTCACAGGCATACTGTCACACAGATGCCTCTCAAACACACAGTCACGCAGATGCCTCTCAAACACACAGTCACGCAGTTGGCTCTCATGCACACAGTCACACAGATGCCTCTCAGACACACAGTCACACAGATGCCTCTCAGGCACACAGTCACACAGATGCCTCTCAAACACACAGTCACACAGATGCCTCTCAGGCACACAGTCACGCAGATGCCTCTCAGACACCCAGTGACGCTGATGGCTCTCAGACACACAGTCAAGCAGATGCCTCTAAGACACAGAGTCACGCAGATGTCTCTCAGACACACAGTCACGCAGATGCCTCTAAGACACACAGTCCCACAGATGCCTCTAAGACACACAGTCACGCAGATGCCTCTAAGACACACAGTCACACAGATGCCTCACATACACACAGTCACGCAGATGCCTCTCAAACACACAGTCACAGAGATGCCTCTAAAAAAAACAGTCATGCAGATGCCCCTGAGACACACAGTCACGCAGATGTCTCTCAGACACACAGTCACGCAGATGTCTCTAAGACACACAGTCACGCAGATGCCTCTAAGACACACAGTCACGCAGATGCCTCTAAGACACACAGTCACACAGATGCCTCACATACACACAGTCACGCAGATGCCTCTCAAACACACAGTCACGCAGATGCCTCTAAAAAAAAAACAGTCACGCAGATGCCCCTAAGACACACAGTCACGCAGATGTCTCTCGGACACACAGTCACGCAGATGTCTCTAAGACACACAGTCACGCAGATACCTCTCAAACACACTGTCACGCAGATGCCTCTCAGACACACAGTCACGCAGATGCCTCTCAAACACACTGTCACACAGATGCCTCTCAGACACACAGTCACGCAGATACCTCTCAAACACACATTCACGCAGATGCCTCTAAGACACACAGTCACGCAGATACCTCTCAAACACACATTCACGCAGATGCCTCTCAGACACACAGTCACGCAGATACCTCTCAAACACACATTCACGCAGATACCTCTCAAACACACAGTCACGCAGATGCCTCTTAGACACACACTCACGCAGATGCCTCTCAGACACAGAGTCACGCAGATGCCTCTCAGACACGAACTCACACAGATGCCTCTCAGACACGAACTCACACAGATGCCTCTCAGACACGAACTCACACAGATGCCTCACAGGCATACTGTCACACAGATGCCTCTCAAACACACAGTCACGCAGATGCCTCTCAAACACACAGTCACGCAGTTGGCTCTCATGCACACAGTCACGCAGATGCCTGTCAGACACACAGTCACGCAGATGTCTCTCAAACACACAGTCACGCAGATGTCTCTCAGACACTCAGTCACACAGTTGTCTCTCAAACACTAAGTCTCGCAGATCGATTGTGCCTTTGTCTACTTGTGTGATCGAAATGGTTAAAGAAACACACTGACAGATGAGTTCAGCGTTTTCCGTCTGTGGTGGACTGATGTAAATAGCTGAGTCACAGACATGGTTCAAAATATTTTTAGGCTTCATGCGCGGCATCATCATTGTTGCAAACAAAGACAACCCTTAAAATTACAAGACAGATGATCACTGGAACGAACGAGTTTAAGGCAGCAGAAAATACAGACATGTGAGACTTGCCAGTTAAATTCTGCCCTAATAAACAAAATCATGCACTAATGACACAAGCATTCAGTCAGGTCAAGTTCAGCTCCTATTGTTATATAGGAATTGATTATCTGTTGTCCACCAGCCACCTACTCCTGTGCATGTCGCAAGGAATGCCCCAACTCAAAGGAACTTGTTTACTTATAAAACTGTCAAAAGTTCATCAGCAGTCACGAACTCAAAGTCCTCATGGCCCGAGCTTCATCTTACAATGAACAAACAGATGAACTCTAGCCTACACCTCAATGTTGGAACTCATGAACTGGGAATGTTATTTTGCTGCATCATCAATACAAGACAATATCCACAGCGTGGACAGGAGCGGGACTGGGACAGACAATCTACAGGATTTCTTTCTCCAACGACAGATACACTGTGAATCTGAATGACGGAACTGTATCACGTCAACTGGTCATGGTTTTGGCAAAGTAGACACAATTTATGGATAACAACTTCTTTAATACTGTGAAGGCGGCTTTTCGGTATAAATCCTTAGACCGATGTCAAGCAAGACCGAAGACTTGTGCGGGTACAACGGAAGATTGAGTGAGGCTTGTGCAAGTAAAACGAAAGGAGAAGTGAGGCGTGTGCGAGTAAAACTGAAGGAGAAGTGAGGCTTGTGCGAGTAAAACTGAAGGAGAAGTGAGGCGTGATGCTTGTGCGAGTAAAACTGAAGGTGGAGTGAGGCTTGTGCGGGCAAAGCGGAAGGTGGAGTGAGGCTTGTGCGGGTAAAACAAAAGGTGAAGTGAGGCTTGTGCGAGTAACACTGAAGGTGGAGTGAAGCGTGTGCGAGTAAAACTGAAGGTGAAATGAGGCTTGTGCGAGTAACACTGAAGGTGGAGTGAGGCGTGAAGCTTGTGCGAGTAAAACTTAAGGAGAAGTGAGGCTTGTGCGAGTAAAACGGAAGGTGGAGAGAGGCTTGTGCGAGTAACACTGAAGGTGGAGTGAAGCTTGTGCGAGTAAAACGGAAGGTGGAGTGAGGCTTGTGCGAGTAAAACGGAAGGTGGAGTGAGGCGTGATGCTTGTGCGAGTAAAACTTAAGGAGAAGTGAGGCGTGTGCGAGTAAAACGAAAGGTGGAGTGAGGTTTGTGCGAGTAAAACGGAAGGTGGAGTGAGGGTTGTGCGAGTAACACTGAAGGTGGAGTGAAGCTTGTGCGAGTAAAACGGAAGGTGGAGTGAGGCTTGTGCGAGTAACACTGAAGGTGGAGTGAGGTTTGTGCGAGTAAAACGGAAGGTTGAGTGAGGCTTGTGCGAGTAACACTGAAGGTGGAGTGAAGCGTGTGCGAGTAAAACTGAAGGTGAAATGAGGCTTGTGCGAGTAACACTGAAGGTGGAGTGAAGCTTGTGGGAGTAAAACGGAAGGTGGAGTGAGGCTTGTGCGAGTAACACTGAAGGTGGAGTGAAGCGTGTGCGAGTAAAACTGAAGGTGGAGTGAGGCTTGTGCGAGTAACACTGAAGGTGGAGTGAAGCTTGTGGGAGTTAAACGGAAGGTGGAGTGAGGCTTGTGCGAGTAAAACGGAAGGTTGAGTGAGGCTTGTGCGAGTAACACTGAAGGTGGAGTGAAGTGTGTGCGAGTAAAACTGAAGGTGGAGTGAGGCTTGTGCGAGTAAAACGGAAGGTTGAGAGAGGCTTGTGCGAGTAACACGGAAGGTGGAGTGAAGCTTGTGGGAGTAAAACGGAAGGTGGAGTGAGGCTTGTGCGAGTAACACTGAAGGTGGAGTGAAGCGTGTGCGAGTAAAACTGAATGTGGAGTGAGGCTTGTGCGAGTAAAACGGAAGGTGGAGTAAGGCTTGTGCGAGTAAAACGGAAGGTTAAGTGAGACTTGTGCGAGTAAAACAGAAGGTGTATCGAGGCTTGTGCGAGTGAAACGGAAGGTGGAGTGAAGCTTGTGCAAGTAAAATGGAAGGTGGAGTGAGGTTTGTGCGAGTAAACCTTAAGGTAAAGTGAGGCTTGTGCGAGTAAAACAGAAGATGGAGTGAGGTTTGTGCGAGTAACACGGAAGGTGGAGTGAAGCTTGTGGGAGTAAAACGGAAGGTGGAGTGAGGCTTGTGCGAGTAACACTGAAGGTGGAGTGAGGCGTGAAGCTTGTGCGAGTAAAACTGAAGGAGAAGTGAGGCTTGTGCGAGTAAAACGGAAGGTGGAGAGAGGCTTGTGCGAGTAACACTGAAGGTGGAGTGAAGCGTGTGCGAGTAAAACGGAAGGTGGAGTGAGGCTTGTGCGAGTAAAACGGAAGGTGGAATGAGGCTTGTGCGAGTAAAACGGAAGGTGGAGTGAGGCGTGATGCTTGTGCGAGTAAAACTGAAGGAGAAGTGAGGCGTGTGCGAGTAAAACGAAAGGTGGAGTGAGGTTTGTGCGAGTAAAACGGAAGGTGGAGTGAGTCTTGTGCGAGTAACACTAAAGGTGGAGTGAAGCTTGTGCGAGTAAAACGGAAGGTAGAGTGAGGCTTGTGCGAGTAACACGGAAGGTGGAGTGAGGTTTGTGCGAGTAAAAGGAAGGTGGAGTGAGGCTTGTGCGAGTAACACTGAAGGTGGAGTGAAGCGTGTGCGAGTAAAACGGAAGGTGAAATGAGGCTTGTGCGAGTAACACTGAAGGTGGAGTGAAGCTTGTGGGAGTAAAACGGAAGGTGGAGTGAGGCTTGTGCGAGTAACACTGAAGGTGGAGTGAAGCGTGTGCGAGTAAAACTGAAGGTGGAGTGAGGCTTGTGCGAGTAACACTGAAGGTGGTGTGAAGCTTGTGGGAGTTAAACGGAAGGTGGAGTGAGGCTTGTGCGAGTAAAACGGAAGGTTGAGTGAGGCTTGTGCGAGTAACACTGAAGGTGGAGTGAAGTGTGTGCGAGTAAAACGGAAGGTGGAGTGAGGCTTGTGCGAGTAACACGGAAGGTGGAGTGAAGCTTGTGGGAGTAAAACTGAATGTGGAGTGAGGCTTGTGTGAGTAAAACGGAAGGTGGAGTAAGGCTTGTGCGAGTAAAACGGAAGGTTAAGTGAGGCTTGTGCGGGTAAAACAGAAGGTGTATCGAGGCTTGTGCGAGTGAAACGGAAGGTGGAGTGAAGCTTATGCGAGTAAAATGGAAGGTGGAGTGAGGTTTGTGCGAGTAAACCTTAAGGTAAAGTGAGGCTTGTGCGAGTAAAACGGAAGATGGAGTGAGGTTTGTGCGAGTAAACCTTAAGGTGTAGTGAGGCTTGTGCGAGTATTACGGAAGGTGGAGTGAGGTTTGTGCGAGTAAAACGGAAGGTGGAGTGAGGTTTGTGCGAGTAAAACGGAAGGTGGAGTTAGGTTTGTGCGAGTAAACCTTAAGATGGAGTGAGGCTTGTGCGAGTGAAACGGAAGGGGAAGTGAGGCTTGTGCGAGTGAAACGGAAGGTGAAGTGAGGCTTGTGCGATTAAAACGGAAGGTGTAGTGAGTCTTGTGCGAGTAAAACGGAAGGTTGAGTGAGGCTTGTGCGAATAAAACGGAAGGTTAGGTGAGGCTTGTGCGAGTAAAACGGAAGGTGGAGTGAGGCGTCTGCGGGTAAAACGGAAGGTGGAGTAAGGCTTTTGCGAATTAAACTGAAGGTGGAACGAGGCTTGTGCGAGTAAAAGATGAAGGTGGAGTGAGGCTTGTGCGAGTAAAACTGAAGGTGAAGTCAGGCTTGTGCGAGTAAAACGGAAGGTTGAGTGAGGCTTGTGCGAGTAAAACGGAAGGTGGAGTGAGGCTTATGCGGGTAAAAGGGAAGGTGGAGTAAGGCTTGTGCGAGTAAAACGAAGATTGAGTGAGGCTTGTGCAAGTAAAACTGAAGGTGAAGTGAGGCTTGTGCGAGTGAAACGGAAGATGAAGTGAGGCTTGTGCGAGTAAAACGGAAGGTAGAGTGAGCCTTGTGCGAGTAAAACGGAAGGTGGAGTGAGGCTTGTGCTAGTAAAACGGAAGGTAGAGTGAGGCTTGTGCGAGTAAAACGGAAGGTGGAGTGAGATTTGTGCGAGTAAACCTTAAGGTGGAATGACGCTTGTGCGAGTAAAACGGAAGGTAGAGTGCGGCTTGTGCGAGTAAAACGGAAGGTGGAGTGAGGCTTGTGCTAGTAACACTGAAGGTGGAAAGAGGCTTGTGCGAGTAAAACGGAAGGTGGAGTGAGGCTTCTGCAGGTAAAACGGAAGGTGGAGTAAGGCTTTTGTGAATTAAACTGAAGGTGGAACGAGGCTTGTGCGAGTAAAGGTGAAGTAGGAGTGAGGCTTGTGCGAGTAAAACTGAAGGTGAAGTCAGGCTTGTGCGAGTAAAACGGAAGGTGGAGTGAGGCTTGTGCGAATAAAACAGAGGGTGGAGAGAGGCTTGTGCGATTAAAACGGAAGGTGGTGTGAGGCTTGTGCAGGTTAAACGGAAGGTTAGGTGAGGCTTGTGCGAATGAAACGGAAGGTGGAGTGAGGCTTGTGCAGGTAAAACGGAAGGTTGAGTGAGGCTTTTGCGGGTAAAACGGAAAAAGAAGTGAGGCTTGTGCGAGTAAAATGGAAGGTGGAGTGGGGCTTATGCGGGTAAAACGGAAGGTGGAGTAAGGCTTGTGCGAGTAAAATGAAGATTGAGTGAGGCTTGTGCGAGTAAAACTGAAGGTGAAGTGAGGCTTGTGCGAGTGAAACGGAAGATGAAGTGAGGCTTGTGCGAGTAAAACGGAAGGTAGAGTGAGCCTTGTGCGAGTAAAACGGAAGGTGGAGTGAGGCTTGTGCTAGTAAAACGGAAGGTAGAGTGAGGCTTGTGGGAGTAAAACGGAAGGTGGAGTGAGATTTGTGCGAGTAAACCTTAAGATGGAATGACGCTTGTGCGAGTAAAACGGAAGGTAGAGTGAGGCTTGTGCGAGTAAAACGGAAGGTGGAGTGAGGCTTGTGCTAGTAACACTGAAGGTGGAAAGAGGCTTGTGCGAGTAAAACGGAAGGTGGAGTGAGGCTTCTGCAGGTAAAACGGAAGGTGGAGTAAGGCTTTTGCGAATTAAACTGAAGGTGGAACGAGGCTTGTGCGAGTAAAGGTGAAGTAGGAGTGAGGCTTGTGCGAGTAAAACTGAAGGTGAAGTCAGGCTTGTGCGAGTAAAACGGAAGGTGGAGTGAGGCTTGTGCGAATAAAACGAAGGGTGGAGAGAGGCTTCTGCGATTAAAACGGAAGGTGGTGTGAGGCTTGAGCAGGTTAAACGGAAGGTTAGGTGAGGCTTGTGCGAATGAAACGGAAGGTGGAGTGAGGCTTGTGCATGTAAAACGGAAGGTTGAGTGAGGCTTTTGCGGGTAAAACGGAAAAAGAAGCGAGGCTTGTGCGAGTAAAAGATGAAGGTGGAGTGAGGCTTATGCGGGTCAAACGGAAGGTGGAGTAAGGCTTGTGCGAGTAAAACGAAGATTGGGTGAGGCTTGTGCAAGTAAAACTGAAGGTGAAGTGAGGCTTGTGCGAGTGAAACGGAAGATGAAGTGAGGCTTGTGCGAGTAAAACGGAAGGTAGAGTGAGCCTTGTGCGAGTAAAACGGAAGGTGGAGTGAGGCTTGTGCGAGTAAAACGGAAGGTAGAGTGCGGCTTGTGCGAGTAAAACGGAAGGTGGAGTGAGGCTTGTGCTAGTAACACTGAAGGTGGAAAGAGGCTTGTGCGAGTAAAACGGAAGGTGGAGTGAGGCTTCTGCAGGTAAAACGGAAGGTGGAGTAAGGCTTTTGCGAATTAAACTGAAGGTGGAACGAGGCTTGTGCGAGTAAAGGTGAAGTAGGAGTGAGGCTTGTGCGAGTAAAACTGAAGGTGAAGTCAGGCTTGTGCGAGTAAAACGGAAGGTGGAGTGAGGCTTGTGCGAATAAAACGGAGGGTGGAGAGAGGCTTGTGCGATTAAAACGGAAGGTGGTGTGAGGCTTGTGCAGGTTAAACGGAAGGTTAGGTGAGGCTTGTGCGAGTGAAACGGAAGGTGGAGTGAGGCTTGTCCAGGTAAAACGGAAGGTTGAGTGAGGCTTTTGCGGGTAAAACGGAAAATGAAGTGAGGCTTGTGCGAGTAAAACGGAAGGTGGAGTGAGGCTTATGCGGGTAAAACGGAAGGTGGAGTAAGGCTTGTGCGAGTAAAACGAAGATTGAGTGAGGCTTGTGCGAGTAAAACTGAAGGTGAAGTGAGGCTTGTGCGAGTGAAACGGAAGATGAAGTGAGCCTTGTGCGAGTAAAACGGAAGGTAGAGTGAGCCTTGTGTGAGTAAAACGGAAGGTGGAGTGAGGCTTTTGCTAGTAAAACGGAAGGTAGAGTGAGGCTTCTGCGAGTAAAACGGAAGGTGGAGTGAGATTTGTGCGAGTAAACCTTAAGGTGGAATGACGCTTGTGCGAGTAAAACGGAAGGTAGAGTGAGGCTTGTGCGAGTAAAACGGAAGGTAGAGTGAGGCTTGTGCGAGTAAAACGGAAGGTAGAGTGAGGCTTGTGCGAGTAAAACGGAAGGTAGAGTGAGGCTTGTGCGAGTAAAACGGAAGGTAGAGTGAGGCTTGTGCGAGTAAAACGGAAGGTGGAGTGAGGCTTCTGCAGGTAAAACGGAAGGTGGAGTAAGGCTTTTGTGAATTAAACTGAAGGTGGAACGAGGCTTGTGCGAGTAAAGGTGAAGTAGGAGTGAGGCTTGTGCGAGTAAAACTGAAGGTGTAGTCAGGCTTGTGCGAGTAAAACGGAAGGTGGAGTGAGGCTTGTGCGAATAAAACGGAGGGTGGAGAGAGGCTTGTGCGATTAAAACAGAAGGTGGTGTGAGGCTTGTGCAGGTTAAACGGAAGGTTAGGTGAGGCTTGTGCGAATGAAACGGAAGGTGGAGTGAGGCTTGTGCAGGTAAAACGGAAGGTTGAGTGAGGCTTTTGCGGGTAAAACGGAAAATGAAGTGAGGCTTGTGCGAGTAAAATGGAAGGTGGAGTGGGGCTTGTGCGGGTAAAACGGAAGGTGGAGTAAGGCTTGTGCGAGTAAAACGGAAGATTGAGTGAGGCTTGTGCGAGTAAAACTGAAGGTGAAGTGAGGCTTGTGCGAGGGAAACGGAAAGTAAAGTGAGGCTTGTGCGAGTAAAACGGAAGGTAGAGTGAGCCTTGTGCGAGTAAAACGGAAGGTGGATTAAGGCTTGTGCTAGTAAAACGGAAGGTAGAGTGAGGCTTGTGCGAGTAACACTGAAGGTGGAGTGAAGCTTGTGCGAGTAAAACGGAAGGTGGAATGACGCTTGTGCGAGTAAAACGGAAGGTAGAGTGAGGCTTGTGCGAGTAAAACGGAAGGTGGAGTGAGGCTTGTGCTAGTAACACTGAAGGTAGAAAGAGGCTTGTGCGAGTAAAACGGAAGGTGGAGTGAGGCTTGTGCGAGTAAAACGGATGGTGGAGCGAGGCTTGTGCGAGTAAAACGGATGGTGGAGTGAGGCTTGTGCGAGTAAAACTGAATGTGGATTGAGGCTTGTGCGAGTAACATAGTATGAGAATACATGGTTTAATTCAAGCCATTATGGCGCTAAAACAGCCTCTGCATGCTGCCTGGATGGATCACAAGAACATTGAGAGAGCGTTACAAAAGAATTCTATGAGGTCAAGAAACAATGCAAGAAAGAAAGGAAATGGACAGCCAAGCTCATGCACAAGAGCATTGTACAAGAGCTCACAGGGAAGAGGGATGAAGACCGTGCCAGAATAACCACAAAACAATGGGAGAACCGTGTAACCCAACTCAATACTGAGACCATTGACAGTACAGACTTCCACAAGTGCTTGACAAGACTGTATCAGACTGTGATAACAGCGGTTTAATTCCCCCTCAATAAACCTATTGCAGCAGATTAGCTATGCCAGGCTATAAACAGCTGAATAACGGAATAGGTGGTGTCACTGACCTAGTGATTAATGAAATGATCCCATCTTCATCCTCTGTTCTTAGAGGTCACTACCTTAAACCTTTAATGCCATTTTAGATCCTGGCATAGTTCCCTCACAATGGAGATCGGTATACATCTTACCAGTCTTTGAGAAAGGGGATTCCAATGATGTCTTCAACTACAGGGGCATAGCTCTTGGTATTTGTCTTTCAACACTGGTTCTATAAATACTTAATGCAAGAACATGGATTGGAACACATATTTTGCCACCAGCTAGGGCGGATGCAGGAGCAATCACAGAACAACTGACAATATGTTTATACATAGAACATTCATACAGAAGTACTAACATTCCAAGAAGAAACTATTTTGGTTCATGGATTTCAGCAAGGCATTGACTATTGGGCAGGAGGGACTCCAATATAAACTGTTAAAATATGTCATTACATGAAAAATCCTGAATGTTTTAAACTGCATGTATTTAAATGTCTCATATATCATCAAGACCCAGGATGGTGCCATTAGTCCTGTCAAATGCAACAGGGGTGTCACGGAAGTCGGTGAATGTAGCCTAAAGCTCTTCCATATCTAAATCAATGACTTAAAGGACTACCCGTCAACTAATGAAACTGCTGCCTCATTGTTCGACAACGTTCCTTTAACACACTTACTATTTTCTGATGGCCTGATACTACTGTCACAGCAGTCAGTAAAATGCCTCCAGACCAACATTAATAATTTATGCAGTTTTACACAGGCCTGGAAGCTGAACGTAATATATCAAAAATCATAATTATTGAATTTGGTGGTTCCAAGAGTGACCAGAAACTTGGTCACTCTCTGGGATAATGCTTCCAGAAATCAGTTAATCATACACCTACCTTTGAGTAATATTTCATCGAATGGTGAAAAAGTGAAAAGGAAAGGCAAGTGAAGAGTCCAGTTCCAAAATCATCACTGCTTGACAACAAATTCTCATTTATTCGTAAAAGTCTTTCTACAATTATATCATGCCCTCGAGGTTCCAATTGCAACCTAAGGTTCTGAAACATGGGACTGTCAGCTGTTAAGATCTACTTCTGACTCATTGCAAAACTGCCATATAAAAGCTCTAATTTTGTTACATGTCCCAAGAACACTGTTTAACTCTGCGTTGATGGCCAGATCCTTCGTAGTGACGGGCTTGTCTCCCTGTTGGACTACGTGTTGTAGTGTAGTGTGTATATTGTTTTCTTGAGCAGCCTACTTTGAGCAAGGTTTAAATTCTCAGTGTCACTTATGTTAAGTTAAGCCAGTTCGTTAGGGTCCGACTAATTTTGTTATTGAACTATCTGTGGAACCATCGCTTTCATTCCAACCAGACATGGTGTCTCAATAACGAACATGTGCTCACGTCCAGTGCAGCCGACAGAGTTGAAAGAAATCCCACCAGGACCTGGAGGTAAACGTCGACATCTGCCGATAGTTCACTAATGGGAATATTCTAATTAACACATGCAACAAAACAATGTTTACCTTCTTCAAAGAAACCTCGTTACCTCGAACCTAACTTACTCAATGCCCCGCTTTCATCACACAACGGTGATCAGTGGCCCCGATTATCTGATGACCGCATCCAGCCCTGTGAAGGAAAATATGTTATTAAGCACTGCTTTATCAAACTAATACCCGAACGGCAGGCTTCAACTTTACTCCTTAAGTGTAGCGAAATACCACATTATCTGTGGCAATATTATGTAGACACGAGAAAGAAAACAGAAAACACAATGAACCACGACTATTAGTAATTATTGTTAGAGTGAGTGAGTGAGTGAGTGAGTGAGTGAGTGAGTGAGTGAGTGAGTGAGTGAGTGAGTGCTGTACGTCACATCGGCAATATTTCAGCCATATCGTGACGAGAAATTATTCATTTTTGATACATATATTTACACTAAATAAAAACCTGTCATCGATGGACAGTACAATTTCTAGAATATCACAGATTTAATATTCAAAACTAGCATACAACCATAAAAAGATATACCTAAATAGTCATGAAACATTACAATGTAAAAAGGGGCTATAGATCGCCAGCATCTGAAGAGAGATCACCATGCTAGGGTCCATGGGGACTTACGGTACTTTTGCTACCTGCATGTACCCCAGCCGGATCATCCCCTCAGCTGTTGGCGATTATGACAAATTTAGCCAAAGTTAAACGAACATATATACTACAATTAAAAACTAGGCAGAAATAAACATACTTTGAAAGACATGGTCTTACATACCATCTCAGGGGGACAATAATTTTACACTACTTTAACCCCCTTCGAGGATATAGCCACTCACAATCTCAGTTACTGATTAATTCTACTAATTGTAAAAGTGAATTTATTTATTTACAAAACATAACAGTCAAAATTTATGAATTAAGTCAATTTCCTTTGAAAAAGCAAGAATTAAATTAGTACTTACACTGCAAAAAAAATCCATATATACAAGCTTGTATATCCTTTGGAAAGATGATATTTCCAAAGGATATCCAAGATTGGAAAGATGATATATACAAAATATACAAGTTTGTATATATGACATATACAAATATACAAATTTGTATATATGGTGTATCCAAATTTGTTTTGTTTGTATATATTGGTAAAGGGAGATAATTATTATGTATTTGGGTATAATTATGATATATGTGCAAATTGAAGTGTTTTAAGTTGAGCACTGTGTTTCTTTGTATATGTTGGTAAAGGAGGATAATTGCTATGTATTGCTCTATAAATGTTTTGTATGTGCAAAATAGTATCAGCAAGTTACAAAAAACTGATTTAGTGGCGGGTAACATTACTGGAAGGTTTAATTAGTACTCCACACTGTTAGCGGGAGTACATACTGTCCTTGCAATGATATTGACGGGTGGGCGGTTGAGGCGTCTGGTACTTTTCCTGGCGCGGTGCTTGGTATGTGAGTAGACTTTATGGTCAAATGCACAGAGGGGATTAGCTGTCGGGGGCGATTGCTTTGGCGGTAACTTCTGTATTGAAAGTGTTTGAGCTTGGATATGTTTTACGGGGAGGCCGCGATGTGTTTTGTAACATGCTCTCGTGCACATATGCCAACAGAGTGGATTGCACAGAGGATGAAAACTATTTTATCACTACTTAAAAGTGTTGAATTTGGTTTGTTCTGAGCTGTCGGTTTCATTGTAGATATACATTGTTATAATGTGAAATCTCGGCGGAAACGCGGAAAATCGCGTTTTGTAAAACGGTGGTCCTTGGGGAAAATTGTATTATGAGCAACCGGATGCGTAAATAACGTGTGTAATATATTCCCGTATTATATTTTATAATACTTGTTCTTTAAATATTGTTATCAATGCGAGAACGAAGATTACCTTGAAAAAACACAACAGCATGCATATGTTCTAGCAAAAGGAAACTTGATATATATTCATTTGGCTTAATTTCTACTTTGGAAAACTTAGTTGGCGCTCTAAAAGCTTGACGCTGTATAATTTGGCACGCGCATGGTTGGGTGCAAACCATATGTACATCAATAATAATAGTAAAAATAATAATAATAATAATAATACATCATGATGGCAGTTTCAATGTAAAGATTAAGTATTTTTAAAGATATGGAAAATAAATCTTGATAACTGCTTTAATCTTTGATCTTTGGGAAAATAATAATGGAATTGGTTGAGTGACTAACGTATTCTACTTTAAAAGTGACAGGAACGTGATTTACATAATTAAAATATAGAATAATATACAAATTATAAGAGAGGGTTTGTGATTTATTTTGGGATGAAGTCAGTATTTAACTTGCGCTTTCCGACATTATGCGTATTTCGCACACGGTTAAGAAAAAAAATGCAATTCATTTATTTATAAAAAGTACGAATGCATCAATCCTACATCACAGGACCATGTACATAATTTGTTGAATGTTATTTCGTGAATACACAAATTGCATAACACATTCCCTGAGGACAAACCCAAATTGCCCGTCCCTTTGTGACAGGTGTTAATTAGAGAATGTATTGCCACCATATTATGTCCCGGCACTTTTATGACATGTAATGAACCTAGTCAATCCCTGGGTCTGTAACAACAACATGGGTCTAATAAAATCAAAGTAACATAAATGTTACGTCATTCGAATTAAAAAAGAGACTGAAAAAATGTAACATGAATATAATTGCCCTTTTGAGGGTAATATAATTTTGGGAAAATATACGTTTTCTTGTATTTATGGACGACTTCACACAAGCTGAAAAATTAAACATATGTTTATATAGCTATATTTACATACATGGCATTAACATGTAACAATAATATTGATCATGTTTGTTAATTTGTACATTTCGTTGTTATTGGTATCCTGAGTATGTTGTAATAATGCATGTGTTCTGATCTTATTTGACGTAGATTACATGAACTAGTAGAGTGACTTTCTTTCATCAGCGTGGAAGGATTACCCACACATATACCCTTAATCCTTTGTCAAACAGAAAGAAGTCATATAGATATCATATCTAACTGGTACTAAAAGTTCACTATCAATCTCCTCTGATAACAAACTTACATTTAATATCCCCAAGCTACAATACCAAGCATGCTCATGGAGTAATTATGAGAAACCCGAATGATATCCTGTCTACGTGGTCACACCCGGTGATTGTTAAGACATTCAGACAATATGGCAGTCTGTATTCATTTCTTATATCCCAAAAGTCCCCACCAAGCTTCCTTTTATTAACATTGGGATGAGGGGAGATATACATATTGTATTAAATAATACATCAATACATCAAAACAGAACAAAAAAGATAGGTCAATAGTGCGGTTGATGGAAAGGGGTTTCCTAAGAAAAGTTATTTAACTCTTTAATACTTAATACGTGTCTCAAAGTATGTATTAAGTCTTACTACTAGTTATTATATATGTGCAAATCCACCCGAATGTCGGATGTACATGGCCGATTTCAAAATAGCTAAATTAGGCACTGTTCAAATTGTTTCCAATAAACCACTGATTAGAAACTCACTCAACCTTTAGAATAGAATCGTTTCTAAATATATTGTAGTTGGGGCATGTGTAAAAATTAATGCAGTGTACCATTGTGACAGCCACAAGAGCATGCATGATGTGTTATCTGAGATGTGTTTTTTAAGCCGATGGAAGTTTAAAGTGACAAAATCTGGTATCATGGCTTAACTGAATATAACATTGTCTAAGTTTAATAATCCTCTTTTTCCGGTGACTATTCCAATTATTAATGGTATCAGGTAGGAATGACTTGCATTCAGTTCTACAACGTATAGCCTGTGAATTGGTTAGATTTCTTTATATGTAATCACTAACAGCAAAGATGTTTTCCATCTTGTAAAAAGGTGTAATGGCTACGTTGGTCTCACTCTACATTTTCACGTGGCTTGTACCTCTTATTGGCCAACAAATAGTCCGTAATCAGTGAGTGGGCGAGGTAAAAATTAACGTCTCATCGGCATTATTTCAGCGTCCGTAATGAATTAATGTGTAGACATTCTAGGATTAATTCTTTTTCTTTGGTACAATTATCCAAAACATTGGAGCAAAATATTGGCAATATATATATGCTTGTTCATGACTTATGTAAAAGGGGTTATTTATCTGAGTGATTGAGTATGGTTCACGGCGGTGGACACCAGAAAGGTATTTAAGACAATTAATCATAGGGCTTACCTCGTTAACTCGCCAATATCATAATCTGACTGAAATATTAATACCAAAGTCCTTTCATTTTAAGATAAGGTTTTGCACTTGGGCACACTTTGACGTGATATTGAACAGTTTTCTTTTTCCCTGGATTAAGTTTTACTTGCATTCATTCATTTGGTAATTTTCTCCAAATTGGCATTAATATTTTATGCAGTAGTATTTGGAACTGTCCATTTTGGGAATAGGGTTGACCCCACCGCAAGCACAGTAAACAGAAATTCCAAGGTGAATAATATGTACTATAGTTTGTTGGCTCGACATGCAAGACTCCATAATTTTAGCTATAAATTCATAGTAATATTAAATTAATTTTTTTTATAAAGAATTCATTGATGTATTTGACATGAGACGTAGCGACACTCATGTATTTTATAATAATGTACAATTTCAATGCCTTAAATCTGTTGCATTAAACAAATTCTTTGATTTGATGTTGTCATATTGTGACTCAATTTGTGTCTAGTCTTCCAAATGTTCTATTGCAAATACATATAGTGTCAGCGCTCATGATCGCCATATCTATGAATGGATGAAAATATCATCATTAATAAACTTACCTGAGCTCAATATGTGTTCTGAAGACAAATCGCTGTAAAGCATCTTGCACGGCTTCGTTCACGTTCACCCTCAAATGTACGAAAGGAAAATCTGCAACTGTGCGTGTTCAATGTTCGTTTGCATTTTTGTGACAGGCGGACGTTATTTTCATTAAGATTCCACAAATTCATAAATCACAACTGATGTAGCTGCCTTGGTTAACTGGAGTCAGGATATAACTAATTACAAACTCTGTTCTAATTATGCTAATCGAGGAAGTGCATTATACTGGATGACAAACTTAGTAATCCTTTCACACTAATCCTTGTTTACAATGAACGCATGTCAAATGACTAAATAAACATCCTTTTTTATTTTCTTAAGTAGAAGTATCACAATGGGCGGTGAACACAACTGTTTGTAGAATGATAGTTTCAGAAAGGAATACAAATACAAATATACAGAAAGGGGTTTAAAATGGTTTCTTTCTTTGCATCCACGCATTGTTGTTGTGGATGCGGTTATTTGCTGTCGGAATTGTTTTTGCAATTCAATTAGTTAATTACATGTCACATGACAACTGCATGTCACGGGGGCCTGGACATAAATCACGTGGTGCACTATTAGGCCTATAATAACCCCCAACCTTGATTCTGCATCAATTCAAAAACTCCTGAATCCTCATCGACTCCTGAACACTTAGATTTTGACGTTGTCATCTTGATCATCAGAACCATCAAAGGCGGCAAAATACAGTAAGCAACTTTTCTCCCACTTTTCAATTCAGATGTAGACAAGTACAACACGTTTAGTAATGATTTAAAAAATTGTACGAGTTTCTTAGTGTCAATAATTAGTAGAACAGACGTAAAACAGACATACGAATGGACACGTTATAGACAACAATCCTATATATTTTAGTAACAATGATTAGTTGGAGTGACCAGTATATATTTGCAAAAAATAGATTTATAAAAGTTCAGCTTATTAAGTACAATACACCCATCAAATAGAGCTGCATGTGTCAGGGACCCAATCTAGATAGCGCCAACATCTAGAACCGCTGCGCCGGAAGTAGGTAACGTTTCTAGCTCTTACGTCGAGTAAAATCAGAAATGATTCGCGTGATACATATATGATGTACATATATGTGAACAGCCTCTCGTTATTAATGCCCTTTAATTGTAGTCATCTTACTATTTGATCGTTTGTGCCACACAAAGCTATAAGTTCCGTAATAAAAATACGGAAAAATGAACAGATTAATCTCATGGACATATATTCAAAAATGGTAGCATAACGAATGAGGTAATGTTTTAATTTCCGTTCCCATAATACTGTTTAGATGAAACACCGTTAGCAACTTGAATGGGAATAAACAGTGGTAGCTGTCACTAGCCAAAGGATACTAGACTATACAAGAACAGTTTTAGCATCTCACACCGTCCCGACAGGCGCCAACCTCTCAAATATTGCACAACATATATTGATGGCGTAGTATGATATTAATATTACATTGTTTCTTGAATACTGTGCGAAGAATATTTTGTACGATGGCAAGATTCAAAACAAGTATCATTATCTTCTTTGCGAGGAATTTAGAAGTTGGAGTATTGAGAGAGGATAAGATCTGTGGATGAACAACATCACTTGCTTGATAATGGTGTTACAACATACACCTAAGCGTCGCTCCTAACTGTAATAAAGACGTTGTTCATCAATATATCTTATCTCTACTCAGTTTTCATTATCGCTAAAATTAGACAAAACTGTAAAAATGGTTTAACATGTGTGGTAGCACAGCTAGTCCCTGTAAAATTTTCATTTAAAAAAAATAAATAAAAAATCACAGCGCACAGGGAAATTGAGCGAGGCTCAATTCGAACGGTATTCCCATGTTATGTTATGTTTTTCTGAAAATGTACATGAAGCAGATTGGTCAAGAAGTTTATATGAAGACCACTCCGGAATACAATGATTCAAAAGTGCATACATGATATTGTAAATATATCTAGATTTTTAGACAGGATAATGCATAGATAATATTCCAACAGTCAGATTAACCAGATTAAACAGATTCCTCTACGCTGGGCAAACACTGGTCTATGTAGAATCATATCGTTATCTGGGACTACGGGTTGACGAGCATCTAGATATGTGAAACTGTGAAAGAGTTGTACAATTCTGCCAGCCATGCTTTGTCTTATTCTGTTGGGTGTATGTCTTATGATGTTTTTTATGAAACTGTATGAAAGTCTTGTTGAGCCGGTAATGTTCTATGGCTCTGGTATATGAGGATAAAACGTTAATCTAATCCACAATAGAGCCCGTAAGTATTTCTTGGTGTTAGTAACGGTACCTCCATGTATAGCCACTAATGGAGACATGGGTCTCTCCTCCCCGTTTGTTACATTACATGCTAATGTTTTTAGACTACCCCAAGATTTAATAACAGTACTTGTAACGCTTTGATGAAGAAAATGGTTACTATGTAAAAGTTCATGGAGTACTAAAGTTGTTAAAATTGCCTGTAATCTTAATATTTATGATATGAATATTATGACTGCTCCAATGTCCCGAAAGAAGAAAATTGCCCATATTAAAAACGTTCTCGTAAACAAAGATGAACTGAGCTGGAGAACAGAGCTTTGGAACGATAAACATCAATGTTTAAAACTACTTTCAACTACTTGTTGCTGGCGTACGCATTTTATATTGATCAAACTGTTATTAAGATCTGTAAAACATAACGAAATACAAATTATTTCATAACATCATATAGTTGTCATAATGAAAATAGTATTAAAGCATTATTGTCACATGCAATAATTATACTGTTCGGTATCATTAGTAAACTTTGCAACCACATATTATGTGAAACATTCTATAAGAGGTGAGGAAATTGAATGAAGCAGTGGTAAAATCTAACCATATATACAAAATTGTATATTTTGGAAATACCAACTATACAAAATTGTATATTTTGGAAATATCAAATATACAAAATTGTATATTTTGTATATATGGGTATTTTTTCTTGTGTTACCTGTGTAAAAGGTCCTTCATAGCTGAAACTTTGAAATATTTATCCCTTGGGATGGAAAAACCAATACAGTCAAGCAGGACATGCTTGACCGTGATTCTTTCATCACAAGGGATGCAGAATGGAGGATCCTCACCTTTTAATATATATTCATGAGTATAACGAGAATGGCCAATGCGACATCGTCTTAAAATGATCTCTTCAAATCTGGACTGACAGCTCAAGGAGGTATAACCGATAGTTGCTTTTATTGCATGTAATTTATTTATACCCACTTGGTTGTCCCACTTCTTCTGCATTAGATCTCTGAGTAGTTAAAATAGCCTTTGATTCAGCAGTGAAAATGGATGAGTTATCAGGTAATCGAGTTGAAAAGGTTCTGGATCCAATGATAGATATAGTTGCGCTGGCAACAGCATCACCATCCTAGGATCCATCATTAAAATAGATTTATTAGTATCATATTCCCTACTTAACTGATTATATTCTTGTTGATATTGTAGTTGATTAGTGTAAGATTTTTTTAAAGTTTAGATAAGGTAAGATCCACCTGTGGCTTTGCCAACTGCCAAGGAGGAGAAGAAGGCAGGCGAAAAGGAGCTATATTTTCGAGATCAATATTTGCAGCAGTAATAAAAGGTTTAATTCTTATTCCGAGAGGCTGTACAGATCCTCATAAAGAGGATTAAATACACAAATGTATGCAGCGTTAGTTGGATTAGAATAACTTTGTGATATACTGCAAATATAGTTTAATACAGCGAAGTTTAAGTGGCGGCTCATCGGCCTCAACGTAAAGGCTGTCAATGGGAGAAGTTCTGAAAGATCCAAGACAAAGTATTAGACCCTGGTGATGTATGGGATCGAGTAATGTAAGGTTACTTTTACAAGCTCCACCATAGATGATGGAGCCATAATCGAGCTTAGAACAGACAAGTGATCTATATAAGTGAAGGAAGGTCGTTTGATCTCCTCCCCACTTGGAATTAGAAACAACCTTTAATAAGTGTAGTGCCTTCAGTCATTTAGCTTTCAAATATTTATTATGTGGTAAAAACGTGAGGTGGTGATCAAAAATTATTCCTAAAAATTTAGCTTCTTTTAAACTTTAATTGTGGTTCCATATAAATGTCAATCTGGGTCCTTTTGTTGTTTGTATTTTCGACAGAAATGAATGCAATTTGTTTTAGACTTGGAAAACTTGAATCCATTCTGGTCTGCCCAAACATTGATTTTATTAAGACAAGGCTGCAACTGTCTCTCAATCGTGTGCATATTTTTACATCGACATGATACATTAAAATCATCCACGAACCACGACACGTCAACAGAGTCATTTAAAACCTTGGATAAACTATTCAATTTTATGCTAAACAACGTTACTGATAATATGCTACCTTGTGGGACACCTTGATCTTGATCGTAAAAATCAGACATGGTGGATCCCACACAAACCTGGAAATTTCTATCTGTTAAAAACTGATCTACAAAATAAGGCAAACGCCCTCTCAATCACATGTCATAAAGATCTTTTATAATTCCATGTTTCAAGGTGGTACCATACGCTTTTTCTGAATCGAAATATATTGATACCGCATGTGGTTTATTAATTAAAGCATTTTACACAGATGTTTCCAGTCTAACCAAATGGTCAACTGTACTTCTATTTTTTCTAAAACCACATTGAATATTTGTTAAAAGATTATTGGTTTCTAAATACCATATAAGTCGGTAATTTACAATTCTTTCCATACACAGCTAGTAAGCGATATCGGCCTATAATTGGTAGGATCAGTTTGATCCCTGCCAGGTTTTGGTATTGATATCACAACAGCATTTCGCAATGATGAAGGGAAATTCCCTGTTGTCCAGATATGGTCAAAAATATTTAATAATGTTCCTAAGCATGACTCGGGTAAATGTTTGAGTAACTGATAATCAATATTATCAGCACCCGTGGCTTTATCATGAGCTTGCCCTAGGGCAGTATGCAGCTCATGGATGGAAAACATTTCGTTATAATCCTCACCATTATCAGAATTAAAGTAATTTTCTCTATTTCTTGTTGGTCTTTAAAATTTTGAAATTTTGGTATATAATTGGAAGAGGAAGAATGATTAGCTAAAGTTTTTCCTAATTTGTTTCCTATATCTCATTTATCGGTTAATAGTGTATCACCCTCATTAAAAAGGTGAACACTAGATTTTGATCCTTTACCTTCTATCCTTTGCACTATAGAACAAACCTTAGATATTGGTGTAGGGGTATTTATTTTAGAGATATAGCTTTGCCATGATTCGCGTTTATTTTGTTTAAATGCTCGACGAGCTTTTGCATTTAACATTTTAAATCTATTTAAATTGTGGACAGTTCAGTGGCAGCGAAAATATTTCTTTGCCTTTTCCCTCGCTTTTCTAGCTTGTTTACATTCGGCGTTAAACCATGGTTTAGGTATATGTGGAATTGTAGAGGATTTAGGTATACATTCGTCAGCAATTCCATTTAAAACGTAAGAAAAATCATGAATAGGATCGGTAACATCATTGAAACATTCGGGTTTAATTTTATTTAAGCACATTTTTTGAAATAAAGACCAGTTTGTCTTTGTAAAATTCCATCTTGTAGAAGGTGGAACATCAGTCGGATTAACAGTTGATAGAATAGTTGGGAAATGGTCACTTCCACAAAGATCATTGTGGACTGACCAATCGAAATCGTTAAGTAGATTATCCAAAGAAGAGTAAGTCCCGGTTGCTGGATGCAGATAACTGTGTGTGTGATCATTAAAGATACATAGATCATTATTGGTTATAAAATCCTCAAGTACTTTAGCTTTAGTATTTGTTTTTATACCACCCCAGAGTGGATTGTGGCCATTCAAATCACCCATGATTACACAGGGCTTAGGGAGTTGATCATAAAGATTTTGAAGATCAGACTGCAGGAGAGCTGACGCCGGCGGAATATAAAGAGAACACAATGTAAATGCAACGTGCAAAGTAAGTCGCACTGCAACGGCTTGCAGGTTAGTATTAAGTACAACAGGACTGTGGATAACATTCTGTCGCACAATGATTGAAGATCCTCCGGTGGCCCTATCCCCTTGAGGAGAAAACGAATGATACGCACTGAACTGACGTAAATTAAAATTGTTTGTCTGCATTTAGTATGTTTTTTGTAAACAGAATGCAGTTGGATTTAGACCCTGGACTAATAGATGTAATTCATTAAAATTAGTCTTAATCCACAATTCCACTGTACGATATTTGTTGAAGAACTATCTTTTCGGGGATTGACTGGGGACCTACCTCTCACCTTCCTTGAGGGCGACAAGTTATGTGCCCTGTGATGACTCATATCCATGTCCTCAAGGGATCCAAACTTATTAAAAAGTTGGATCTTGTTATTGGCCCCTTTTGAGGCTCTGCCACTTTGATACTTTTTAGAAGGTTCTGTTTTGGGGTCTAGATTTGTTCTTTGCAAGTTGTTTGATAGGTTTTTCTGATTTACATTGTTCAGAAACTTTTTCTGATGACTGGTCCAGAGATAGAACTGCATCTTCATCACGAGATGCCAATGACTGAGTCAGTACTTGTGATGTTTGAGAGCTGGAGTTCTCTTGTAGGTGTCTCACCTGGGCTGCTGCAGATTATAAAGTAGGACCAGAGGTTTTTGTCCACGTGTACTCGGTCTGGCAACCTGTGGAATGACAGGTAACATGTTTGGTCTTAGAAACCTGCAGAGAAGCAGAAACAGTAGAAGCAAAAGATGGTCCTGGTTGTTCCTGAGCAAGAACAACTTTCTTCGCTTCGAAAAAGGATATGTTTTCTTCATATTTTATCCTTGAATTTTTTTATTGAAGTTCCAAGTAGGACATTCCTTGGACAAAGACGGGTGGTTGCCAGCACAGTTGACACAGTGAGGAGGTTTGGTAGAGAGGGCACTGTCTTCGCATGTTCCAGCACATCTATGACATGCAGCTGGATCATTGCATGACTTTGAGCCATGTCCACGAGTAACACCTCAAAGGATTAGGGATAAAAGTATCAACCCTCAAATTGCAATAACCAGCTTTGAGTAATTCTGGACGCAGTGGGAGAATGTAAACAGATAGGTACTGGTTTTTATAACTTCATTATTTCTTTTTGTCGTGAAACGTTTGACAGCTCCTTGCGAGTGTAACTCTGTCAAAATTTCGATTTCAGTCATATCAGAAAGGCATCGTCCGATATCACGGACGATGCCTCACTACAATTCAGTGTCATGTGAGGGGTAACCTCAACAGGAACAGTAGATAATGATTTTGTTGAAAGAAGAATTTGGGACTGGATTTGTTTTTTGCATTGGATCAGTAGAGAACCAGATCGTAATTTTTTTATTTTCTTGACTTCACCAATTAAACCTTCAATACCCTTTGATATAGCAAATGGATTCAGTTTTAGTGGATCACCATTTGGAGCCGACATAATGAGGAAACGAGACCAAGCATCAGGATTGGTGAGAGGTTGTGGAGAATCTTCATCCCCAGAAGAGAACGAATCATCAGACTCGTTTGAGAGTTTTTTTAAGTGGGGGTGCCATGGAAGTATTAAATATGATTCGCCTTTCTAGCTCCCCACCCACCATGGAGTGTCTACGTGGACGATGCCACAGATCTGTGGATCTCCAACAGGCGGCACCAGGGAGACCAGGAGGATATACTCAAGCAGATCAAAAGATCAATAAATCCAAGGCCTTCTGGCACTGGCATCTAGGCAAATTTTGAATTTATCAAGTAGTGTAAAAATCAATATACATTTCTATTCAAACATTGCTGTCATAAACAGACTACCAAGCCAAATAATGAAAGAGAGCATGAAAAGTAAAGTGCTCAGGGCTAGGCATGACCAGCCGATTGATAAGACCGGCCCATCCTACCACCCGTCTAGGCGAAGTAAGTGTCAAAGTGGTGTAATGGGCAAAGGAACGCTATTCCTGGATCCAGTGCCCTCAACTACCAGACTACCGTCCTCCGCCGACACAGGGGCGCAACCCACAGCAAACAGGTTGCCCAATTTGTTCACCTTTTACGACCAGCAATGGGGTGCTGTGGACACATTCTACCCCTGTTCCACACGGGGGAAGAGCTATTAGCGTTACCCAGCACTCACCACGGGGAGGCTGCTCTTCACGAGTGCCATGTTTTGTTAGACAAATTTAGAAGCTAGACAGATGATGCTACTCTATTTCATACTTTCTTCTTCATAATAGTTGAAAGCCCAACCGGGTAATAATATGGGATCCCGGCAACTAAATGAATCAGTTGGTCAGACTCTGTCTAAAAAAAAACAAAAAAACAATGGTCATCACGTCCACTAACACAATATCGATCGCTTCCGTGGTCTAGAGGTAGAGCATCCGCCCAGAGAGCAAAAGGTTTGGAGTTCGTTCGGCGTTAAGGGGCTGAAACAAGGACTGGTCGGCTCGGAGTCTGTATACTGTGTCTGAGTTGGGTATTCATGTTAAACTGCGGCATGGCTAGCACTATAAAACCGGCATTAGTCTGGACCAGTACAAACAGGCACACACACACGTGCATGCACGTGCCTATACAAATGCAATAATGTGGGACGGGACTTTAAGCCCCATTTCACGTCACCTATCACCAAAGCGTTTGTTGTCATGATAGCATGTCGAGAAAATACTGCGATGTGAACGATATTAATAGGTATCAAATTTACTTTTTAAACCTCTGCATTGAACATATCAAAATTCTCAAGTGAGGGCGGCATCCGTTGGATTCAGTTGTATACTCCTAATCAAAGGTTATGCAAAAGGAAAAGCAGATTTGTATTCACAACAAACACAAAACCATCAGAAACAGGTGGCCGTTGCTCATGGAAATTCATTGTTCATGATCCAAATACTGTTTTGGCCTACCAGATCACCCCGTAATAGAAAGAAAAGGTATACAAACAAGAAATTATTTTTAAAACGTTTCCAAGTCCAAAAACGTATTGAGCTAGAACGAACCCGTTTCATGCTGTGGCCGATGTGTTCATAGGGGCCATGGAGTCACTATAACAATAGTAACTGACCCCATGCTCAGAAACTACATGTCCTATTGGCACTGCTCACAGTGACGGGCGTGTCCCTTGCCTGTCTCACACACACCTGGTCACACGGTGCAGGTAAAAGCTCCACTGTAAAATGACATGATCATCTCCCAGACACCTCCCAGGCATCTCCCAGACATCTCCCAGACATCTCCAGGACATCTCCCAGACATCTCGAGACATCTCCCAGACATCTCCAGACATCTCCCAGACATCTCCAGGACATCTCCCAGACATCTCCCAGGCATCTCCCAGACATCTCCCAGACATCTCCAGGACATCTCCCAGACATCTCCAGACATCTCCCAGACATCTCCCAGACATCTCCCAGGCATCTCCCAGACATCTCCCAGACATCTCCAGGACATCTCCCAGACATCTCCAGACATCTCCCAGACATCTCCAGGACATCTCCCAGACATCTCCCAGGCATCTCCCAGACATCTCCCAGACATCTCCAGGACATCTCCAGGACATCTCCCAGACATCTCCAGACATCTCCTAGACAAAAATATTTGCCTCCAGTATCAAGCAAAAACCTTTGCATTGCTTAGGAATATACCAGTTGTTTCACAGGGACTGATGCTACCCTACCACACAGGATCAGTACACTGCACCGCACAACGTTATTCTGGTCGATTAATCGACTCTTTGTAATAAGATAGGGGAGGAGTGGCTACGATATACCAGGGTACTAATCATGGATCCTTTGTTTCAAGCCGGGGTTTAACTGACTGGCAAACCTGTAAAATCCCGGATAGACACACAAAAATTATTTGAAGTAATTACACGTTAACGGATATGAGGTTATCTGGTCCAATGTTCGGTACCTTTGACGTCCCCCCCCCCCCAAACACACACACACACACACACACACACACACACACACACACACACACACACAATGTATTGTACTATCCACCCTTCGTAGTCAGGCTCAGAACTATTCAGCCCCCAGTCGTGTGTGGACATGTGGCTGCACTGTCTGCACTCGTAGTTTAAACTAATGTAATGCACTTTTCCACAAGTTAGTGAAACTAATTTTCTTTTTAAGAACATCGTTTCTAATGATGTTTTACTAAATTGAGATTGCTGACATGTATTTAACTTGTTTTAGATTGATCACATCTGGGCTGATAGTGGGGATTGCTGCTGCCATGGCTTGAAAAGGTTACAAGATCATGTAATATAGTTTGGATCCACTCGGCTAATTCCGTAGCTATTAATACCTCGGGCAGCAGTGGTGGAGTGATATTGCTGGACTTCAGCTTATATCTCGTACAAACTGATATCCAACTTTTCGAAGGCCTTTTTACAGCTAAAACAAATTAGATAACTTTATACAATTTGGATACTTCATGTAATGGTCCCGACTGCTGCCGGAGTGTGGTGTGCATTGTGATCTGATTCCTCCCGGTCGAGATGACATGAACAATGAACGAAATACCAGAGGATATATATACTTTAAATAAAAACAGATTTCGCATTACACATTCGTTTAGGTTTCTGTTGGTGTTGCTGGTGGCGTAGTTGCAGCGTTCTTTGATCACCATGAAGTACTGGTGAAGCAGGATATCTTGCCGGACTGAAATTTAATGTCTTCATTACCAATGTACTTTTGAATTTGCCTTTTCGGAACAAAGCCGTTGATAATGAGACAACGTTGTTGTTCTTAAGAGCCTACGTTGTAATCACAGAAGAACACAAGGCCATGACTATTGTCAGAGCTGTGTGAATAATGTGTCTATATCCACTGAAGTTTCATCCTTCTATTTCCGTGTCTTTCTCTGTTTTCTGTGGCTGTCGTGACGACATCACGCATCATCATTTTTTACCGGACACCGGATCTATGAAAAGTGATTGAGTTAGTGAGTGAATGGGGTTTAACGCCGCTTTTAACAGAATTCCAGTTATATCATGGCATGTCAGCTTAATGTGGGAGGAAAACCCGAAATGATGCAGGTCTTAGACGTTTACGAATTTGTGAAACACACGAGAACGGATGTGGTGCTGGTAAACCTCAAAACAACATAGTCAGGGTGAACCGGGATTCGAACCCAGAGTACATTTTTCTGGTTCACCCAAATCATACTTCAAGGATGATCACGTGATTGAATGGTCAAGGCGGTGATGGATCATTGATCACATGACTGCTACGGACGAAGGAAAACCCAATATGTGTTTCTCTCTTTACTCCATGACTTATCAATCTGTCATGATTCACATCCTTCGACAATTCATGTTCAAAGATGCTCTCAACAAGTGTTATAACTTAATTAAATAAAAATAATAAATAAATGTCTCGCATTTGGAACATTTGATGAAAGTCTTATAATGTATTTACTGTGGCCTAGAACAGTTTATGAAGGTTGAAATCTTAGGAAGACATCCCTTCCTGGTATTGTCATTAATTCTCAGTATAGAATAACACGACACAGTATAGAATAACAAAACACAGTATAGAATAGAATAACAAGACACAGTATAGAATAACACGACGCAGTATAGAATAACAAGACACAGTATAGAATAACACGACACAGTATAGAATAACACGACATAATATAGAATAACACGACACAGTATAGAATAACACGACACAGTATAGAATAACACGACACAGTATAGAATAACACGACACAATATAGAATAACAAGACACAGTATAGAATAACACGACACGGTATAGAATAACACGACACAATATAGAATAACACGACACGGTATAGAATAACAAGACACAGTATAGAATAACACGACACAGTATAGAATAACACGACACAATATAGAATAACACGACACAGTATAGAATAACACGACACAATATAGAATAACACGACACAGTATAGAATAACACGACACGGTATAGAATAACAATACACAGTATAGAATAACACGACACAGTATAGAATAACACGACACAATATAGAATAACAAGACACAGTATAGAATAACACGACACGGTATAGAATAACACGACAAAGTATAGAATAACAAGACACAGTATAGAATAACACGACACGGTATAGAATAATACGACACGGTATAGAATAACAAGACACGGTATAGAATAACACGACACAATATAGAATAACACGACACAGTATAGAATAACACGACACGGTATAATATAACACTCACAATATAGAATAACACGACACAATATGGAATAACACGACACAATATAGAATAACACGACACAGTATAGAATAACAACACACAGTATAGAAAACAAGACACAGTATAGAATAACACGACACAGTATAGAATAACATGACATGGTATAGAATAACACGACACGGTATAGAATAACACGACACAGTATAGAATAACACGACACGGTATAGAATAACAACACACAGTATAGAAAACAAGACACAGTATAGAATAGTACGACACAGTATAGAATAACATGACACGGTATAGAATAACACGACTGTGGGTATCAAGAATTGAGGACGTCAAATCATTCTTCAACTTCATCATTTATTCTAATTCTTAGTTTCATATTCTAACAGTTTCTTGTTCTAGTTGAAGGGTGCCGTTGCCACGAAATACTAAGGTAACGCTGTCGGCTTGATTGACTGCAAAATAATGCAGAAAAGTCTATGAATATACTAATATTTAGACGCAAATATGAAAATAAACGGTCACATTAATAATGTCTTACTTCTCGGTTACTGAAGTTTTGTATTTAATTGCATAATTACCGTTTTATAACCTCCACGGTCCCCCGCTCACAGCACAGTCTCTTGCACATAGCGATACCAACAACAACATAAAAGTTACTTCCATTTACAACTTAAATGAAGACCGCTTAAATATAAAATTAATCCAAACAATTGATCAGAATCCAACATTCCGACCCCCTAATTGTGGAGTACGAATGAAACAATTATACTGTTTAACATAACTGATCTTTTGCACATAAGTAAGATTCTTGGAATACATTTGCATGTGTCTTTAATGTCATTATCAAAGGCATCTTTCATATGCCACGTTCTAGCTGTTAACTGAGTCACTGTTCACTTCCAGAAGTTCACAGAGTTTGCTTATGGGACGCAGCACAGTTGATGTGGGTGTTTTGATCCTCACGATGCGAACAAATCCTTTTTTGTCGGCATACACTTCGACTACTCGCCCAAGGCTCCATGAATTTCGAGGCAATTGTCCATGACCAAGACAATATCATTTACACTAATGTTCTTTCGGACACGAGTCCATTTTACTCTTTCCTGTAACATGGTGAGATATTCCTTTGACCATCGCTTCCAGAATGAATCAGACAGATACTGTATCCGCCTCCATTGTCTTTTGGCGTAACAGTCGTCTGCTCTAAATAGTCCTGGAGGTAGTGCTCCACCACTTCGAAGCATTAGTAGATCATTGGGTGTCAATGGTACGGTGTCAGGTCCTTGACATCATTTGTCACAGTGGTAATCGGGCGACTGTTAACAATAACCTCGACCTCGCAGAAGAGAGTCTGAAGACCATCGTCATCTAAATGTATGACTTGACTGTGCAGAAGAGAGTACAAGATCCTCCTTATGGTACGTATCATGCGCTCCCATACCCCACCGTGATGAGAGGCGGATGGAGGATTGAACTCCCACGAAATGTTCCTCTGGAGGAAAGTCTGATGCAGTTGTTCGATATTCCATAAGTGTATGTCTTCTCTCATTTCCCTCTCACAGCCTACTAGATTCGTTCCATTATCAGTCCAAACTTTCTTGGGATGTCCTCTTCTTGCAAAGAATCGTCTGAAAGCATTGACACAAGAGCTTGTATCGAGGGAAGCGGCCAGCTCAAGATGCACTGCTCTCAAAGCCAAACAAGTGAAGACTACCCCATAGCGCTTCACATTTGAACGACCCCTTTTGACCACAAAGGGACCAAAGAAGTCAACGCCTACACGTGAGAAGGGTGGTTCACCCGCTGTCAGCCTATCTACAGGTAAGTCTGCCATTTTCTGTTTTTTTCTCTGAGCACTGCACCTTCTACATATAACACATGTAGAAGTAATCTTTTTAATAAGATGTCCCACTCCTTGTATCCAATATCGTTGGCGCAGGTACGTCATCATAGCAGCTTTGCCCATGTGCCCCATGGATTCATGGGAATCTTGTACTATCAGTTGAGACACAAAGCACTTTTTGGGCAATATAATGGGGTGCTTTACTTCATAAGGTAATGAAGCCTGACTCAACCGTCCACCAACTCGAAGCAGTCCATCCTCGAGGAACGGATCCAATTTACGAATTGACTTGTTCAGTCTTGATTCTTTGCTTGGGTTTTTAAGAGCACTGATGATATCATGGAAATACTGCTGTTGGATGTAACATAATATGGTGACCTCAGCTTTCTCCATGATTTTGACTGTCAGGTGACCTCTAGATTTCTCCTCTTGTACTGTCACTTTGGTTTTCTTACTCTTAGCTAAGTGTTCAGCACACTCTTGAGTTCGTTTTGCTGACTCTTGTTTCTCTTTCAATTTCCTTTTCAGATAATCCATGAAAAGGAGGAACCAACCTACAATCTTTTTCAGTTTCAGCCAGGATGAACTGTAGTTCAGCAGCCTGTTCATAATGTCCACAGATTCATCTGTCACCGTAGCAGCCACTACAGACTTCATTTCAGGGTCATCTTCTGGAATATTGTCACAAGCCTTGACTACAGAGGGCCATTCCTCTTCGGATTCCCAAAGAAAGGTTGGTCCCTTGAACCACTGATCCATCTTTAAGAATGTGGCCATCCTCATGCCTCTTGAAGCAGCATCAGCTGGATTCAGTGCAGTTGGAATGTGTTTCCATTGCCGGGGATCCGAACCATCTCGGATAATAGTGATTCTGTTAGCCACAAAAGTCTTGAAACGTGATGTTTCATTGTTGACATACCTGATAACAGACATGCTGTCTGTCCAGTAATAGATATCAGTGAGTTTGTACTGAAGTTCCTTCTGGAGAATGCGACTTAACCGAACTGCTACACAAGCTGCTGTCAATTCAAGCCTTGGTGTAGTTACTTTCTTTATGGGAGTTACTCTTGCCTTGGCCATTACCAGTGAGCAATGAACTTTGCCCATCTCATTCTTCAACCGGAGGTAAGCTGTGAGACCATACCCTTCGTTACTAGCATCTGAGAAGATGTGCAGTTGACATGCCCTTACCGTTCCAAAGTGAGCTTAGTACCTGACACCTCTTCATCCCATCCAAGTCCTTGACGGCACATGTCTTGCAGTAGAATCTTTGCCTTGAGTACAAAAGGTGAAACCATGCCTAATGGGTCATAGATTGAACTGACGACTGATAAGACATGTCTTCCTGTACAATCGGCATATTTCACATTAACTTTGAAGCCTAAGGAGTCAGTGTGCACTGTCCAAACAACTCCAAGGGCTCTTTCCTCTGATCCAGTTTCTAGTTGATCTAGATTGATCTAGATTTCACTCCTTCAGCTCGGTCTTCAGGCAGAATTTTGTCGAGAACTTCTGCACTGTTGCTTACCCATTTAGTAAGTCTAAATCCACCCTGCTGACACAGAGAGCTTTCCTGGGTCACACAACTGACAGTCTTGGTTACATCTTGCTCAGAAAACAAGCAATCGTCCACATAGAAGATGTTCCTTACAATTTCTGCAATCTCTGGTTCATACTTTTCTTCATTGTCATTAGCGGTCTTCAAGAGGGCTGCATTTGCACAACTAGGTGACGATGTAGTACCAAACATGTGGACTTTCATCCTGTACCTCAATGGTGGATTTCCGTAGTCCCCGTCTTGCCACCAGAGAAACCGCTGATAGTTCCAATGAGCCTTTGTTACCCAAACTTGGTAAAACATACTCTCTATGTCTCCCTTGGCAGCTACATTCTCTTGTCGAAATCTCACCAAAACACCTATGAGGTTATTTGTCAGATCAGGTCCGGATAGTAACTGTTGATTGAGTGAAGTACCATTGTAAGTGGCTGCACAGTTAAACACAACCCGCAACTTCACCTTCTTTGGGTGGTACACACCATGGTGGGGGATGTACCACACAAATCCATCCTCTGGTTCTGGTTCTGGTTCATCATCTGGAATGTGTTCAGCATAGCCCTTCTCCAACATTTTATTCATGAAGTCGGTATATTCCAAACGAAATTTGTTATCCTGTTCCATCTGCCTTTTCAATCCCATCAAACGCTTGAATGCTAAGGAGTAGTTGTTCGGGAAACTAACTTTCTGTTCCCTAAAAGGAAGAGATATTTCATAATGTCCATCACAGAGTTTAATGGATTCATCGACTCCCTTTAGGAATACTTTATCTTCCTGAGAGTGCTGCTTCTCATCATCGATGATCCTCTCGGGGAAATCTATGTTGAATGAGTGTCGCACCATCCTATCTAGCTGTTTGAACTCCTCGCATTCATGAACTGCAACATCTGTTCTGTTCACTGTGCATCTTATGGATTCCAAACATCTGGTTGCACTCGCAGGTCTTGTCACATTCCACAACGCCCAACCAAGGCGGGTTCTAGTTGCATGTGGAGCATGATCGGGTCCAGAACGTACCTCTATAGGTGTGTAGGCATCTGCGATATTGTTGCCTATCATGATACCTATTTCAGCATCTATGATTGGTATCTCTACGTCCCTGAGATGAGTCCAATCTTTTATGTCATCTGAAGTTGGAATATGAATCTTTGACACTGGCAACTTCTCAACAGTAAACATCTTGGGAAGTGCAACATGGTTTTCCATGGTGAGATTGCAAACTTGCATTCCGGATACAGCATAGGTGTTGATAGTTCTAGGTTTGCCCATACTGTCAATGTTCAGCTTCATTGGCTTGCCACTTGCTCCTAACTGTCTCATCAATGATTCAGTACAGAAAGACGCGCTGCTGCCTGGGTCTAAAAAAGCATAAGTCTCTATGGCTCGTAACCCACCTTTCATCAGAACCTTCACAGGCATAATCACCATAGTGCACGTGCCATCTGTTTCTAGTCCGACCCCCATAGCAGAACTCAGGCAAGAACTTGTCTGTATCGTATCATGTTGAATCACTTGAGCTTCTTCACGATGAAGCAGTGCATTATGTCGACGCTGGCATTTTGTACATGTGATATTACTTCTGCAATCCTTGCTAAGATGTCCTTTTCTGAGGCATCGAAAACAAAGTCTTTTACTTCTGATAAAGTTCACTATTTCGTCGTACGACAGAGCAGTGAATTTTTCACATTCACTCACAAAATGCTGGTTTGATTCACAACATAAACACTTCCTATCTGCAGGCGGTGGCTGACCTGTTTGTTTCTTACTTGTCTGAGGTTGAGGTGATGCTGGTGATCTTGGAACCTGTGAAGTTTGAGGGGTATTCACTTCTGTTGCCAAAGTCAATTTTGTTCGTGAAAGTTGGTTCCTTGTTTTCAAAGTAGCCCTGCTAGGGTTTCCATGTTTGTCCTTGTCCTGCAATGCATCTTTGCCAAACATTGGGTCATTCGCTTTCCATGATTCCTTCCGAACAAACTCTACCAGATCTGAAAATTTTACACTTTTTCCTGAAGCACGGATGCTTTGGATCCTATTTCTGAATCCTTCTTGGTAATGATAGGGTAGCTTCGTAATCAATCTCCGGATGTTGTCTGTATTGTCAAGAATGTTGCTTTTAACAGTGTTTTCACATTCAGACAAGAATACGGCGTACTCATCCAGTGCTTTTGAATTGTCTGCTCTGATGTAGGGCCATTCTAATGCCTTTTGAATAAAAGCATTCACTATCACATCTTCGTTTCCATATCTCTGCTGAAGCTCTTTGATTGCGGCAGGATATCCTTGTTCCGCATCTAAATAACCATAGCTACTCACTATGTTGCAAACTTCTCCAGATGTGAACTGTTCCAAATAGTTTAGACGTTCATCAAAATCATCAGTGTTCACAAGTATCTTGGTCTTGAATTGTCGCATAAACTTTCGATACTCCAACGGATTACCACTGAACACCATGAGATCTGTAACTGGTTTCCTCAACTGCCGAATTACTGTAGCAATTGCACTATCAGATGTAGTGCTCATGCCCAAGGGATCTTGTGTCATCTGCTGAGTTGGAAAATTTACAGGTGTTTCTGCTGGTGTATAATATTTCATTTCAGGAAGTGACTCATTTTCCTTTTCCCTGTCACGTGTAAACCTTGGAACTGCAACACTGAGAGTGTCACTAACCAAAGGATCCCTGTCACTAAAATCCATCGGTTGTCGAGTGTTTTGTTTACCAAAACCAGTACTTTGTCTGCTGCTATGTTCATTTTCAAAATCGTACTCATCTAGTACCTTCCATCTTGCATCAGAAATAGCCATCTCCGTCTTAGCCATGTCCAGCTCTTCTTCCTCCATTTTCAACCTCACTTTTTCCACCTCTAACTCATGCTTCTTTTTTAATGCAGCAGCTTTGACTAATAACTCAACCTTCTTCTGCTCTTCTTTCAGGCGTACAGAAGACACGTGTGAAATAGAAGATGATGATCTGCGAGATCTGATACTACTCTTTGACAATTCTGATGCATAGTCATCCATATTTGATTGCTGTCTTCGTTCAAATTCTTTATTCTGCATCCATCCAGAAATATTTACCCTAAAATTCTGAAAACCATCTATTTCAGAGTCAAGCATAGACAAGTCATCGAAATATTCCTGTGGAACATCCACACATGACAGCACAAGTGCAGAATAATAAGCTCTTTCTGTCAGAATATCCTCAAAAATGGTTAACCAGTTCACATAAGTCTTGCGAACCTCTTCATATGCAACCGGTTCATCTGATTTCAAGATTCTGTCAACAGTGTTTCCAACTACAAACAACTTTTTGCACAGAGAACGAATTAATTTCTTCTTAATGTCTAGTGAATACATCAATCCTTTCGATGTCATTGTTATTTTCCGTTTTTCTGCCTCAGTTTCCATAGTATGAGCACTCAAATGCCATTCTAAATCTGTTTGTGCTAAATCTGAGAAGTCCAAAGACAAAACAACAACTTAGTTTGGTCAGACTGTATCTTCGGCTGCTCGAGCGAGACGCACGTTGTCTACTAATGACTGGTGTGGCGAGGTCGAACGGAAGATAACCACAGTCAATTTATGTGGGTTTCAAGAATTGAGGACGTCAAATCATTCTTCAACTTCATCATTTATTCTAATTCTTAGTTTCATATTCTAACAGTTTCTTGTTCTAGTTGAAGGGTGCCGTTGCCACGAAATACTAAGGTAGCGCTGTCGGCTTGATTGACTGCAAAATAATGCAGAAAAGTCTATGAATATACTAATATTTAGACGCAAATATGAAAATAAACGGTCACATTAATAATGTCTTACTTCTCGGTTACTGAAGTTTTGTATTTAATATCATAATTACCGTTTTATAACCTCCACGGTCCCCCGCTCACAACACAGTCTCTTGTACATAGCGATACCAACAACAACATAAAAGTTACTTCCCTTTACAACTTAAATGAAGACCGCTTGAATAAAAATTAATCCAAACAATTGATCAGAATCCAACAACGACACAGTATAGAATAACACGACACGGTATAGAATAACAAGACACAGTATAGAATAACAAGACACAGTATAGAATAACACGACACGGTATAGAATAACAACACACAGTATAGAATAACAAGACACAGTATAGAATAACAAGACACAGTATAGAATAACACGACACGGTATAGAATAACAACACACAGTATAGAATAACACGACACAATATAGAATAACACGACACGATATAGAATAACACGACACAGTATAGAATATCACGACACGGTTTAGAATAACAACACACAGTATAGAATAACAACACACAGTATAGAATATCACGACACGGTATAGAATAACAACTCACAGTATAGAATAACACGACACAGTGTAGAATAACACGACACTATATAGAATAACACGACACAGTGTAGAATAACACGAAACAATAAAGAATAACACGACACAGTATAGATTAACACGACACAGTATAGAATAACACGACACGGTATAGAATAACACGACACAGTATAGAATAACACGACACGGTATAGAATAACACGACACGGTATAGAATAACAACACACAGTATAGAATAACACGACAGTATAGAATAACAACACACAGTATAGAATAACAACACACAATATAGAATAACACGACAGTATAGAATAACAACACACAGTATAGAATAACACGACACAGTATAGAATAACACGACAGTATAGAATAACAACACACAGTATAGAATAACAACACAGTATAGAATAACACGACACAGTATAGAATAACACGACACAGTATACAATAACAACACACAGTATAGAATAACACGACACAGTATAGAATAACACGACACAGTATAGAATAACACGACACAGTATAGAATAACACGACACGGTATAGAATAACACGACACAGTATAGAATAACACGACACGGTATAGAATAACAACACACAGTATAGAATAACACGACAAAGTATAGAATAACACGACACAGTATAGAATAACACGACACAGTATAGAATAACAACACACAGTATAGAATAACACGACACAGTATAGAATAACACGACACAGTATAGAATAACACGACAAAGTATAGAATAACAACACACAGTATAGAATAACACGACACAGTATAGAATAACACGACACAGTATAGAATAACACGACACAGTATAGAATAACACGACACGGTATAGAATAACACGACACAGTATAGAATAACACGACACGGTATAGAATAACAACACACAGTATAGAATAACAACACACAGTATAGAATAACACGACACAGTATAGAATAACACAACACAGTATAGAATAACACGACACAGTATAGAATAACACGACACAGTATAGAATAACACGACACAGTATAGAATAACAACACACAGTATAGAATAACACGACACAGTATAGAATAACACGACACAGTATAGAATAACACGACACAGTATAGAATAACACGACACGATATAGAATAACAACACACAGTATAGAATAACACGACACAGTATAGAATAACACGACACGGTATAGAATAACAACACACAGTATAGAATAACACGACACAGTATAGAATAACACGACACGGTATAGAATAACACGACACAATATAGAATAACACGACACGGTATAGAATAACAACACACAGTATAGAATAACACGACACAGTATAGAATAACACGACACAGTATAGAATAACACGACACAGTATAGAATAACACGACACGGTATAGAATAACACGACACGGTATAGAATAACAACACACAGTATAGAATAACAAGACACAGTATAGAATAACACGACACGGTATAGAATAACACGACACGGTATAGAATAACAACACACAGTATAGAATAACACGACACGGTATAGAATAACACGACACGGTATAGAATAACACGACACGGTATAGAATAACAACACACAGTATAGAATAACACGACACAGTATAGAATAACACGACACGGTATAGAATAACACGACACGGTATAGAATAACAACACACAGTATAGAATAACACGACACAGTATAGAATAACACGACAAGGTATAGAATAACACGACACAATATAGAATAACACGACACGGTATAGAATAACAACACACAGTATAGAATAACACGACACAGTATAGAATAACACGACACAGTATAGAATAACACGACACAGTATAGAATAACACGACACGGTATAGAATAACACGACACAGTATAGAATAACACGACACGGTATAGAATAACACGACACGGTATAGAATAACAACACACAGTATAGAATAACACGACAGTATAGAATAACAACACACAGTATAGAATAACAACACACAGTATAGAATAACACGACAGTATAGAATAACACGACACAGTATAGAATAACACGACACAGTATAGAATAACACGACACAGTATAGAATAACACGACACGATATAGAATAACACGACACAGTATAGAATAACACGACACAGTATAGAATAACACGACACAGTATAGAATAACACGACACAGTATAGAATAACACGACACAGTATAGAATAACACGACACAGTATAGAATAACAACACACAGTATAGAATAACACGACACAGTATAGAATAACACGACACAGTATAGAATAACACGACACAGTATAGAATAACACGACACAGTATAGAATAACACGACACAGTATAGAATAACACGACACAGTATAGAATAACAACACACAGTATAGAATAACACGACACAGTATAGAATAACACGACACAGTATAGAATAACAACACACAGTATAGAATAACACGACACAGTATAGAATAACACGACACAGTATAGAATAACACGACACAGTATAGAATAACACGACACGATATAGAATAACAACACACAGTATAGAATAACACGACACAGTATAGAATAACACGACACGGTATAGAATAACAACACACAGTATAGAATAACACGACACAGTATAGAATAACACGACACGGTATAGAATAACACGACACAATATAGAATAACACGACACGGTATAGAATAACAACACACAGTATAGAATAACACGACACAGTATAGAATAACACGACACAGTATAGAATAACACGACACAGTATAGAATAACACGACACGGTATAGAATAACACGACACGGTATAGAATAACAACACACAGTATAGAATAACAAGACACAGTATAGAATAACACGACACGGTATAGAATAACACGACACGGTATAGAATAACAACACACAGTATAGAATAACACGACACGGTATAGAATAACACGACACGGTATAGAATAACACGACACGGTATAGAATAACAACACACAGTATAGAATAACACGACACAGTATAGAATAACACGACACGGTATAGAATAACACGACACGGTATAGAATAACAACACACAGTATAGAATAACACGACACAGTATAGAATAACACGACAAGGTATAGAATAACACGACACAATATAGAATAACACGACACGGTATAGAATAACAACACACAGTATAGAATAACACGACACAGTATAGAATAACACGACACAGTATAGAATAACACGACACAGTATAGAATAACACGACACGGTATAGAATAACACGACACAGTATAGAATAACACGACACGGTATAGAATAACACGACACGGTATAGAATAACAACACACAGTATAGAATAACACGACAGTATAGAATAACAACACACAGTATAGAATAACAACACACAGTATAGAATAACACGACAGTATAGAATAACACGACACAGTATAGAATAACACGACACAGTATAGAATAACACGACACAGTATAGAATAACACGACACGATATAGAATAACACGACACAGTATAGAATAACACGACACAGTATAGAATAACACGACACAGTATAGAATAACACGACACAGTATAGAATAACACGACACAGTATAGAATAACACGACACAGTATAGAATAACAACACACAGTATAGAATAACACGACACAGTATAGAATAACACGACACAGTATAGAATAACACGACACAGTATAGAATAACACGACACAGTATAGAATAACACGACACAGTATAGAATAACACGACACAGTATAGAATAACAACACACAGTATAGAATAACACGACACAGTATAGAATAACACGACACGGTATAGAATAACAACACACAGTATAGAATAACACGACACGGTATAGAATAACACGACACAGTATAGAATAACACGACACGGTATAGAATAACACGACACAGTATAGAATAACACGACACGGTATAGAATAACACGACACGGTATAGAATAACAACACACAGTATAGAATAATACGACAGTATAGAATAACAACACACAGTATAGAATAACAACACACAGTATAGAATAACACGACAGTATAGAATAACAACACACAGTATAGAATAACACGACACAGTATAGAATAACACGACAGTATAGAATAACAACACACAGTATAGAATAACAACACAGTATAGAATAACAACACACAGTATAGAATAACACGACACAGTATAGAATAACACGACAGTATAGAATAACACGACACGGTATAGAATAACACGACACAGTATAGAATAACACGACACGGTATAGAATAACAACACACAGTATAGAATAACACGACAGTATAGAATAACACGACACGGTATAGAATAACAACACACAGTATAGAATAACACGACAGTATAGAATAACACGACAGTATAGAATAACAACACACAGTATAGAATAACAACACACAGTATAGAATAACAACACACAGTATAGAATAACAACACAGTATAGAATAACAACACACAGTATAGAATAACAACACACAGTATAGAATAACAACACAGTATAGAATAACAACACACAGTATAGAATAACAACACAGTATAGAATAACACGACACAGTATAGAATAACATGACATGGTATAGAATAACAACACACAGTATAGAATAACACGACAGTATAGAATAACACGACACGGTATAGAATAACAACACACAGTATAGAATAACACGACAGTATAGAATAACACGACAGTATAGAATAACAACACAGTATAGAATAACAACACACAGTATAGAATAACAACACACAGTATAGAATAACAACACAGTATAGAATAACAACACACAGTATAGAATAACAACACACAGTATAGAATAACAACACAGTATAGAATAACAACACACAGTATAGAATAACACGACAAAGTATAGTCCATGTCGAAGTACTGTAGTTTTTAAACCCCGACCGGTCCCTAAATCCATGTATTTTTGCACATTTTGTTTGTTTTTGTATAGCGCCGCAATTAGAAATATGCAAGCTGAATGACGGCAGTTTGCTATTATACGAGTCTTGGCAAGAAAAAACAGTGATTGATATTCTATGCAAATCGTCTGTGGATGATGACAAGCAAACACTGAGCATGGCGCCCTAGGCAATTGAGTTGCAACTTTCAACAAGCATTCGATGCTGCATACCCAACTTTGAATCCAAAATGGGAGACAAGCATGGGTTGCTGTGTACCGATAGTGTAACCTGGAATCCCAACAAGGTGACAAGTACGGGTTGCTGTGGACCGATAGTCTAACCTGGAATCCCCACAGGGAGACAAGCATGGGTTGCTGTGTACCGATAGTGTAACCTGGAATGCCAACAAGGAGACAAGCACGGGTTGCTGGGGACCTATAGTCTAACCTGGAATCATCACAGGGAGACAAGCACGGGTTGCTGTGTACCGATAGTGTAACCTGGAATCCCAACAAGGAGACAAGCACGGGTTGCTGTGTACCGATAGTGTAACCTGGAATGCCAACAAGGAGACAAGCACGGGTTGCTGTGGACCTATAGTCTAACCTGGCATCATCACAGGGAGACAAGCATCGGTTGCTGTGTACCGATAGTGTAACCTGGAAAGCCAACGGGGAGACAAGCATGGGTTGCTGGGGACCTATAGTCTATCCTGAAATCATCACATGGAGACAAGCATCGGTTGCTGTGTACCGATAGTGTAACCTGGAATGCCAACAAGGTGACAAGCATCGGTTGCTGTGTACCGATAGTGTAACCTGGAATCCCAACAAGGTGACAAGCATCGGTTGCTGTGTACCGATAGTGTAACCTGGAATCCCAACAAGGTGACAAGCACGGGTTGCTGGGGACCTATAGTCTAACCTGGAATCATCACAGGGAGACAAGCATCGGTTGCTGTGTACCGATAGTGTAACCTGGAATCCCAACAAGGAGACAAGCACGGGTTGCTGTGTACCGATAGTGTAACCTGGAATGCCAACAAGGAGACAAGCACGGGTTGCTGTGTACCGATAGTGTAACCTGGAATGCCAACAAGGAGACAAGCACGGGTTGCTGTGTACCGATAGTGTAACCTGGAATCCCAACAAGGTGACAAGCATCGGTTGCTGTGTACCGATAGTGTAACCTGGAATGCCAACAAGGAGACAAGCATGGGTTGCTGGGGACCTATAGTCTATCCTGAAATCATCACATGGAGACAAGCATCGGTTGCTGTGTACAGATAGTGTAACCTGGAATGCCAACAAGGAGACAAGCACGGGTTGCTGTGGACCTATAGTCTATCCTGAAATCATCACAGGGAGACAAGCATCGGTTGCTGTGTACCGATAGTGTAACCTGGAATGCCAACAAGGAGACAAGCATGGGTTGCTGTGGACCTATAGTCTATCCTGAAATCATCACAGGGAGACAAGCATGGGTTGCTCGGACCTATAGTGTAGACTGGATTCCCCACAGGAAGACAAGCATGAGTTGTTGTGCAGAATAGTCTAACCTGGAATCCCCACATGGAGACAAGCATAAGTTGCTCGAACCTATAGTGTAGACTGGAATCACCACAGGGAGACAAGCATGGGTTGCTGGGGACCTATAGTGTGGACTGGAATCCCCACAGGAAGACAAGCATGAGTTGCTGGGGACCTATAGTGTAGACTGGAATCCCCGCAGGAAGACAAGCATGAGTTGCTGTGTACTGACAATCTAACCCGGAGACCCCACAGGAAGACAAGCATGAGTTGTTGTGTACTGACAGTCTAACCCGGAGACCCCACAGGAAGACAAGCATGAGTTGCTGGGGACCTATAGTATAGACTGGAATCCCCGCAGGAAGACGAGCATGAGTTGTTGTGTACTGACAGTCTAACCTGGAGACCCCACAGGGAGACAAGCATGGGTTGCTGGGGACCTATAGTGTAGACTGGAATCCCCACAGGGAGACAAGCATGGGTTGTTGGGGACCTATAGTGTAGACTGGAATCCCCACAGGAAGACAAGCATGGGTTGCTGGGGACCTATAGTGTGGACTGGAATCCCCACAGGAAGACAAGCATGAGTTGCTGGGGACCTATAGTGTAGACTGGAATCCCCGCAGGAAGACAAGCATGAGTTGCTGTGTACTGACAGTCTAACCTGGAGACCCCACAGGGAGACAAGCATGGGTTGTTGGGGACCTATAGTGTAGACTGGAATCCCCGCAGGAAGACAAGCATGGGTTGTTGGGGTCCTATAGTGTAGACTGGAATCCCCACAGGGAGACAAGCATGGGTTGCTGGGGACTTATAGTGTAGCCTGGAATCCCCACAGGAAGACAAGCATGGGTTGCTGTGTACTGACAGTCTAACCTGGAATCCCCACAGGGAGACAAACATGTGTTGCTTGGGACATATAGTCTAACCTGGAATCCCCACAGGGAGACAAACATGTGTTGCTGGGGACATATAGTCTAACCTGGAATCCCCACAGGGAGACAAACATGGGTTGTTGGGGTCCTATAGTGTAGCCTGGAATCCCCACAGGTAGACAAGCATGGGTTGTTGGGGTCCTATAGTGTAGACTGGAATCCCCACAGGAAGACAAACATGTGTTTGTGTTGCGACTCTCCACGTCAATGGAAGCTGTTTACATTCTCACAACTTCTGTCTACGTTTTGTTGAGGAACCACCATGCTGAACCTACTGGGCGAGACACCGATGTCTTGCACGAAGGTCACGACTATTCACGTTGCCAGTTGGTGTTTATTGTGTAATAGGATTCGAGAAAGGCGATAATCGCCTTGACATTTCAGTCACATGTATAATTTCTTGTGTAAACATCACGTTCAGTGACATGTTCTGTGTCCGACCTGAAACCAAAAGGGAAACGGAAAGAATCCTTGTATTTTCTTTCAAGGTTTTCTGTCAACAACAGAGTGAATGACGTTTTATGTCGCAGTCCTCCACATACACATACACCATGTCGACCTGTTTCTTATCTCGTCTAGGGTAGGTCAACAGGTGGCTTGAAGACCTAAACACTGTTATATATTACATGGGCGCGAGTGTGTGGACCTTGTTCATGGCATTGGGAATCAAAAGTGTGCTGATGTTTACTTTGGATGAAGAAGGATTTTATGTGTTTCTTTTGTAAGTTAAAATTGAAATTGAAATTGTAAATTCTCTTTACAAATCTTGGTGTTATGTACAAGAGCTATGGTAAAAAAATCTAGTTAATTTCATTACTGTACATACTCGTCTTACAATGAAACTGAAAATATTCACCGAGGCAAAGGACATGTTCCACCAGCACATACGAGACCCGTTCAACAGTTCATCGCTGGCACCGTGAGACTGCTGACTGATTATTTCCTTCGTTAACGTTTTGAATTAGAGAGCAGTAAAGTCTCGATAGCTCAGTTCAGAGCAGGTTATTATGACTTAAAGGTCTAGAACGGTATATTTCAAAAGTCTAGCAATATCTCTACATCTTGTATCCTGTATGGATCTTGTATCATTGTATGCTTGTTTGTAAACTATATCTTTAATTACGAGACAAATAAAAGTGTACAGGCTGAGTAAATATCGATTGTTTAGCATACTCATGTCAACCTCCAACGTTACATTATTACATAATACTACAATGTAGATACATTATGCATCGTAAGAAGAAACACGTATATCTTGTTATAATATTGCACTATGGGCCTTTGTCCTCTCAGTTCGCCGTAAATAAAGAAGTTGCTGATATCACACATGAAAGAAGATCCATGCTCTGGGAGGCCGACTGGGTAAAGACTCGTGAGGGACAAGCTTCACAGCGTCAGATCATAATGTTATCACCCCTGGAGGCTAGAGAGACTTCCAAAATCATTCTTTGGGGCAATCAGACTTCACACCATCAGATGATGAAAGTGTCTCATCTCCGCAATGTACAGCGAATCCTGACTGCAGGCTCTATATGCAGCATTAGGTAGCTCAGTGTACTCTTCGCGATAGTGTTCCCTGTGTTCATAGAGGATTCCGTCCGGACGCCGACTGAATTCGCAAAATACCTTGTAATGATTTCTTGTTCAACTCCAACAGAAATTGAACAAAACCCTTTAACTTTTATCATAAGAAATATCTGACAAACGCAATGCACGATTCCGACAATATATCCAAAAATATAAACGATAAAGCCCTTTCAATAATCACACCAAATGGCTGCTGAGAGCAGATTTCAGCGTACAATTCCAACCGTATGATAAAGTTTTAAACTCTCGGTATAGTCTGAACGTCACGTTATTCCAGGGCCATAAATACAAATATCAGTGCATCCTTTAATATCTGAAGAAAAGCTACTTTCTCACCAAGTGATTGAGATAACCACACAACACCAAATCCAAGTAAAAGCAACAAAGATCGAATATATGGGTCATTATCAAAATATGTACACTTTTTATGTCAGTAATCTCTGTCTTTCATAAAGTTTGAGATAGCCCTTAAGTTTCATCCCTAATCGTTCAGTGGGGAACCAAATTAACATATCATCGAAAATTTGCCTTGTCAGTGCTTTATTTTCTTGTGGTGGAGTGATATATAGTCTGGCTTTGGTGAAATATCACTGTCAATAGACACCGAATGCTCTTTTCAGTGAACATATTTCAGATTTTATGTCATATACATGAGTTTTTATTTTACTGATGGGATTAGAATCTTTAAAATAAACATCAGGTTCCTCTATGTTTATATATTAAAATAATGAAAAATAAGCAAAGCATGCCTGTCAAAGGTTCCTATCCTTGTTGTAACCATTTGTTTAATAAGGTGTAAGAATTATCCATCTTTATGTAGAAAGAAGGTAAATGAATGCTCCCTTATCATATTAATTCCTGTCTTCCATGGAGAAAATTGTTTTTGAGTCAACTGAAGAAAAAGTTGTTCAAACTGGAAAAAGGTGACACCTAGCATCACCATATGAAAGTTCAATGTCCTTGGTGCAACCTTGTTATAAAGAAAACTATTTCCTTTACAAAACATCCTTACATGCAAAATGGAAGAGTTAAATGCACTGGTAATGAATGTTGTCTGCTACTGTACAGGGAGCAGTCAGTTGTATTTTTATTTCATGTTGAATGAAAATATGTCTTTGGTGTAACTGTCCTTGGTGTAACCTGAATCATAACCAAATGCCCTTGGTGTAACTTAATATGTCCTTGGTGTAACTTAATATGTCCTTGGTGTAACTTAATATGTCATTGGTGTAACTTAATATGTCCTTGGTGTAACTTAATATGTCCTTGGTGTAACTTAATATGTCCTTGGTGTAACTTAATATGCCCTTGGTGTTACCACAAGTCTGCAATTATCAACTTAGAATGGGCAATGGTTAAAAATGTCTTGTGACATTGAAATTACAACACTTTAATCATATTAACACTTAAATTTGTATTATTATAAATACATTCTAACTTAGGGTTAGATGATATTAAATGTCTTTGGTGTTATCACAAGTCAGCAAGTAATAACTGTGAAGATAGGGTTAACGGGTAAAACATGTCTTGTGCCATTGGAATTACAACTCCAACTCACATAAACACTTAAATTTATGAGAACACCCAAACTTAGATCCCTTGAAATCACTTAATGCCATTAATGTTACTTAATATGCAGCGTTAGAAATTGGCACTAGTCCTATAGTCCTTGCCAAATTGCCCAACAGATAAGGTATCCTAAGGACTGGTAGAAATTTGCCATGTTATCATTATAAGGACCAGTGGGATAAAACTGTCAGTTTCTATTGCTGAATATGTCCTTTGTGTTACCACAAGTCAGCAGTATCAACTTCAAAGAAAACGTTGTGAAACAAAAATGTCTGAAGCCATTGTAAATATGCAACACCAACTATAGTGCATCATTTCCTACTGATAGATTATGATTATGAAATGAAAATCATTACGAGTAATGGAAATGTCTTTGGGGTAACCGTTTTGTCTTTGATGTAACCAGAGGACATTCTGAAAATGATTCAGGTAAACACACACGATATAGCATGAGTTTCAACAAATACAAAGAATATGTTCAATAAAAACAGAATATTGAAATTATATCGACCATTGTGGTAATGTTTGGGACATAGAGAAGAGTAAACTATCATTTTTTTCTGTTTATCTCTCACAAAGAGTGATAATCCAGGTTTTAAAACATGGTGATATTAAAGTGAGATTCTTTTTTTCTTTTCTAGGCAGTGGTAAAATATTAGTTTTACAATTATACACCGAAAGAAATATTGTATTTATTTTTTATTTCTGCAAAATCGGTAACTACAATGGTTACTCCAAGGACAATAGAATTCCACTGATTTTCCAGTATAATTGAAATATTTCAAAATTATGTTTCTTTGTGTTGGCATAATTTACCCAAGTATTTGGGAAGTTAAGATGTTTCTTGTAGTGTGTGTTTATTACGGTAAAGGGGACACCGGCCCATTATACATGAAACTTGACATAATAAGCGCTGAAGCGCCATATAATATGATTACAGTTTCTGTTTATGCAAATATTAAATGATGGACATCCATATTATGCAAAATATTTACTACGTTTCTTTAAAGCTAAAAAGATAAATTTAGCCAAGTTATTTATGACCGTGATTTTCCGTTATGTGAATAATAAAATAAGCTTATTGTTCGATGGGAATTTATAATAAAATTCTAGAATAAGACGTTCTCTTAAGTCCTGATAAAATGGACATTCAAGACAAAAATGTAGTTCTGATTCAATATTAGGTATTACACAAAAGGGACAAAGGCGATTCTTACGGTCAAGTTTGAGACGTCGGCCGTACTCAATCATTAGGTCGTGGTTGGAACAGCGGAACTTGCATAACGCTATGCAATAAGCTTTTACATTAATTACATTAAAATAATCTTCTTCGCTTAACTGCACCTTAATTTGTCTGTACATTTCAAGTTTAGAATATTTACCAAGGTCTGATAGCCAATTTCGAACGTCAATGTCAATACATCTTTGTTTAAACTCGACTAGAAATTGTTGGACATTGACAACACGCTGCTCCATCCATACCTGTCCAAAACCATAAGTGAACAATAGGTTTTTTACTTTTAGTGCCCAGCAATCTATATTTTTCTCTGCTAAACTATACTGATATCTATATACATTGTACAATATTATATTTTCCCTTTGACTTATGCACCTCATCCAATATTTAACTATCTTAATGTGTTTATTGACATTCAAAGAGTACCTGCCAAGCTCACCACGAGCTACAATGTTCGGAGTCGAGACAGAAAGTCTTAGTATTTGTTTACAAAACTTATCCTGAACATGAAGAATATAAGGCGAAGAGTGAAAACCCCAAACTTCGGCTCCAAATAGCAAAATAGGTACAATTTTTACATAAAAAATATGCCATAAAACCTTAAGTGGTAAACTATAAAAATCCTTAATTGATGATCTAGCTAATGATAAAACTTTCCATGCCTGTTCAGCTAATATTTTCTGTGTAATATACCAACTGCCAGAACTCAAGAAATGAACGCCCAAGTATTTATACGATTTAACGATTTCTAGGTTTTCTCTACCCAAATAAAATTTCTCATATTTCCTCAATCTGCAGGCTTTTCTAAATACAATAACTTTACTTTTATCAGTATTTATTTTAAGCTTCCATTTCTGACAATAGGAATCCATTTTGTTAATTCTCATTTGCAATCCCAATGGTGTACTGTCAAACATAACAATGTCATCTGCGAAAAGCAAAATAAACAACTCAATAAAGTCTAAACTTATACATCTTTGACCGTCTAGGGCTAGAAATTCAACCAAATCATTGACAAAGAAAGAAAACAAAAAGGGAGATAACTGGCACCCTTGACGTACGCCAAAGGCACAATCAAAGAATTGTTAAATGACTAAAAGTTTGAATTTTCAAGTTTTATTTTTCTTTATTCAACAGAACCAAAAGGGGTAAAAAAATTGATAAAACCCATATGACACACTATTATTGCATCCAGAATTATCAAAATATAAAGCATATTGTCAGCTTTTTTCGGTATCCTACCATCATGCATCTCTAACAGTTGCAGCCAATACTTAACAGTTAGTGAGTATGGTTTTACGCCGCTTTTAGCACTATTCCAGCAATATCACGGCGTTGGACACCAGAAATAGCTTCACATATTGTACCCATGTGGGGAATCAAACCGAGGTATTCGGCGTGACGATCGAACGCTTTAACCACTAGGCTACCCAACAGACCAATACTTAACAGCTCTACACAGAGCGTTTACATACAAAGGGTAAAGGCCACATTCACCATAGGCAATAACATTTGGTATCCAACATTGAGACATTTCCTACATGCCTTTAAAGTTACATATTCTATCTTGTCATATTTGTGTAGACCCCAAACTGCAGAACCATAAATCAGAATCGGGTGTATTTGTTCCCTGGTTGTATTTGTGTATCAAACGCTTTTTAAAATACCACAAGTCAACTAGGTCAAGTTGGCTTAAACTGAAAGTTACTTCCATTAGAAACCGTTGAACTCTTGCAGCTGTCGACAATGCATTTATTCATTTTTGTTGTACTAGAGAAAATAATTCCTAAATATTTATATGCATTTACAGATAACATAGGTTTCCATTTATAAAACCACACTTCTTTTGCCGATAAGCGACCATTTTTTCGAAATACAACAATTTTTGTCTTTTCTAAATTGACTGTTAGACCCCACACATCTGAGTATGATTGCAGAATGTGCAGGTGCTACTGTGATCCGTGTGTTGAGGCAGATACCAGGATGAACTCAGCAAACACAAGTTGCAAATTTCGAACAAGGTCGGAAACAACTGCACTGCATATTTTCCTTTAATAGATTTTGTTTATGAAAAACAATGGACTTAGTATGCAGCATTTCCTTAGACAAACTGCACACTCAACATAATATGTACAACATATACCTCTTACCCATGCGTTTACTGATGATGTGCCTTCAACATTTTTCCATTTAAACCAGAGGAAGACAAGCAATGCCTAAGCTTAGAGCGATTCACAGAATCAAATACGTTTTTATAATCTACGAAAACATCTTATAGAGGGTTTTTTTCTTTTTTGATAGACATTTCTGAATGATTGCGTACCAAGTAAAAATATTATCTACAGTGGAATAGTCCTGTTTGAAACAAGCCCAGGGCGAAAGATTGTTATTTAGAATACTGGTGTATATTTTTTTTCACATTACAGAAAGCAGAAAAATCCCCCTATAATTATAGAGATTATTTCGTGAATTGGGACTTTTGTCCACGAATCGGGAAACACGCCAGAGTCGAATATGTTGTTAAACAGCTTTACAGAGAAGGACATAGTAATACTTACACAGAATACTTAAACATCTCAATCACTATACACTCGTCTCCTGGCGATGTACCATTTCATAAGTAATACAATGCTACATTAATGATTTTTTCTGTTGTACATGATTAAGTATACACATATCAGTAGCGTCAACGGCAAATGATCATGGGCAATATTGTCTTAGACATTTTCTTGCTTCTCGCTTGGCTTATTTACAATCAAACCCATAGATCACTAGATGGCTACAAATAAAAGGCCTTTCTATACATTGAGAGGCACCTAGGATAACTTGTAAAAATTTGTCTTGAGAAAAATCAAACTCTAATGTCACCATTCAATGATCCCATTAAAGCAAGTTACGCCAAGAAACACAGCAGTCTGGAATTAGTTCCATCTGTAACAGTGTAACATCTGTAACTGTGTGTTGTTTTCTGATTACATTCTGTAGTATTTCATTCACAGGTTTTGCTTGGACTACGTTGTGAGTGTAAACACACTGGCATATGTTTAGATTCCACTCTTCGACTTTCTACGAAGAATGATGTGTAATGTCTATACACATTTGGTGAGCCAATACAATAGTCTACTACACTACATCCCTGTTCGGATATTTAGGTGTAACCACTGTCACACTCGCCTGCAGTTCTACCGTTGAATATATAAAAGCTTACAGGTAAAACACATATTTAATAGGATGGCGCATATTTTTGGATGTTTGCGTGTTTGTTGGGAGCATAATGCTCATACATGTGTATCTTGATGGTGAACAGCACACAATGATTGTTTAATTGCCAGGTGCTCATAAAAAGTTTTGTTTAACCGTACGTAACACTTAGGCAATGATGTGGCTTGCACAAAAATCAAAGTCTACGTGTCCGTGTGTATCTTGCAAACAGGAATGACACAAAACGAAGTAGCCAGACACTTTAATGTCCATCCGAACACAATATTATCTCTTTGGTTGACATTTGGAACCACATCCACCAGGCTGTTTTCAATCATCTGGTGTCTTCAGTTCACCGCCGCTGTCTCGCCTGTCTCGATGTCTCTGTGGTCACACAGGATATTGACAGTGTTAATTGAGTTGTGACACCACTTCTCTTTTAGGGCGTGTCACTCTGTCTCCTGTTGCCAGTTATAGGTTTTGTCAATGAGTTTGTGTTGATTAAACATTAATAAGACCCAATAAAACTGACCAAGTATTAGGTCGCTGTTTTCACTAACACTTACACCACCTTTTAGGAAGCACAGTTACTGTGTTCCGCTGATAAATTGAAGAAAATCACGAGACGCAGTAATTCGTATATTTGAACAGTTGAGATTGGGGAGAAAACAGATGTTTCATGTCGAGTTAAAACTCTATCACGTGAAGTTACAACAGTACCACGTGAAATCATAACATCACCATGTAAAGTTATAACACTACCATATAAATTATAATATCACCACATGAAGTTCGAACATGACCACATGAAGCTAGAACATGACCACATTAAGTCATAACATGACCACATGAAGTTATAACATTACCACATGAAGTTATAACATGACCACGTAAAGTTTTAACACTACTGTGTGAAGTTATAACAGTACCACATGAAGTTATAACATTACCACATGAAGTTATAACATTACCACATGAAGTTCTAACACTACCACATGAAGTTCTAACATGACCACATGAAGTTATAACACTACCACATGAAGTTATAACATTACCACATGACGTTATAACATGACCACAGGAAGTTATAACACTACCACAGGAAGTTATAACATTACCACAGGAAGTTCTAACAATACCACATGAAGTTATAACATGACAACATAAGATTATAACATGACCACATGAAATTATGACACTACCGAGTGCAGTTATAACATTACCACTTGACGTTATAACATGACCACATGAAGTTATAACACTACCACATGAAGTTATAACATTACCACATGGAGTTCTAACACTACCACATGAAGTTATAACATTACCACATGAAGATATAACATGACCACATGAAGTTATAACACTACCACATGAAGTTATAACATGACCACATGAAGTTATAACACTACCACATGCAGTTTAAACATGACCACATGAAGTTTTAACATTACCACATGAAGTTATAACATGACCACATGAAGTTATAACATGACCACATGACGTTATAACACTACCACATGAAGTTATAACATTACCACATGAAGTTATAACATGACCACATAAAGTTATAACATGACCACATGAAGTTATAACACTACCACATGAAGTTCTTACACTACCACATGAAGTTATAACAGTACCACATGAAGTTATAACACTACCACATGAAGTTATAACATGACCACATGAAGTGATAACACTACCACAGGAAGTTATAACACTACCACAGGAAGTTATAACACTACCACATGAAGTTCTAACACTACCACAGAAAGTTATAACACTACCACAGGAAGTTATAACATACAAAGTAAATATCTATGGTGACGCACAGAGGTACTCCTGCCATGCGACGGCCGCCTGTAAACAAACCAGACAATCACGTGATCGATGAACCGGAATATCCAGTGACACGACCCTGCATTAACAGCTTGTGTTAATGTTACGGCCCAAACCTTTCTTTTGTAGTTCACCCAGCATAGATAAATGTTACTGAGAATGACGAAACTCGGGATCGTAAGTCCACAGAGTTCAAGTAAATATTAATTGTCAATGTCAAATGTCAAGACGCACTAGATCGGGTAGTTAAGCTCGGGAAATAATTGGTTTATTGCATATCACCACACCCCGACAGCGCGGGTGATTCTGACCCAGACCCAGTGAGCTTCATGTCGTCAGGATGCAGCCGTCATACTTCGTAATCCGGCAAACGAAATCTAAGTGTTCATTCACAAACAGGACAGAAATATCAGACAGACAGACAGACAGACAGAAGTTTATTCAATATTTTAGGCCATATGACCTATAGTACAGAAGTGTTGTTTTTTTGTATCAACATTGTACAGTCACGTGTATGTAATAATAAGTATACATAAAATATTAACGTCTAATTTCAAAAATCTTCTTCAGGAATATTAACAGAGATGATATTGTATAAGCATTGCGGGAGTTCAACATTTTTTTCATCAGTTGTTCATCTTTGTACATAGTTGAAATCATAGGGAGGTATCTATTTCTAAGAAACTGATAATATTTACAAATGAGAAATACATGAAACTCATCCTCAACATAGCCTTCACTACAATAACGGCATAAACTACTTTTTTTATCTTGTACATTTTTCTTTCTGAGATTATTAACATTAAAATTATTACGTAATTTACACAAAGATCTTCTCAAAGTTCTATCCTGAAGTACAGATACATATTTTTCAGGAACAAGTAATGATTTTATATTCGTATAATGGCATAACAACCTTGAGGATGATATTTGACAGTGCCAATCTTGTGAAAATATATCAAGTAATCTTTGCTTAAGCATGAAGATAAATAGTTTATCATTTCCAACATCTTGAGATATCCATGCAAGAGAAAAACCAGACATACAAAGAATATTCCTGATATCAGACACCCATAAACAATATTTACCCTTTTCATCCAAGGCTTTCAATATATTATAACAATGAAGAGGAAATCTATTTGAATTCATACGAAGTAGCATTATTCGATATTTAACTGCCCGTAGCTGGGATGAAACAAAAAGACTGGTACGACCAGTTTCTCCTAGAATGGCTTTGTTAGAGGCATATTTATCGACACCTAAAAAACGTTTAAAGTACATGGTATGGATTTTTTCTATGGAATCATTATAATGACATCCCCATATTTCTTTAAAACTCTATAGACCCTATATTTTCTTTAAAAACTCTATAGACAGGAATCAAGGCTTTAGATGCTTGCAGAGCCAACTGCTTACATGCTGTTGACCATGCTAATCGAGGAGATACAGTCAATCCTAAATATTTATAATATGAAACAATATGGACTGTCTGATTACAATACGTCCATTTTTCAAATTTATTAAAAATACCACCTTTTCTGAAAACAATAACATTTGTCTTTTTCAAATTTACTTCAAGGCCCCATTTCTCACAATATAGCTGGAGAACATTTAACTGTTTCTTGAAACATACTGGACAGAAATATCCGATGTTTTGGATGATCAGGCTGTTCCGAGTAGTGAGTTCCCTTCCTCCGCTACGCCCTGCCTGAAGTCTTAACTGATGGGCACAAGCATCTTTCAGCACAGAATTACGGTATTAGGATTACTTCTATATGTTGATATTATCCAGATCATAACTGAATGAATATAAACCTCTCTAACTACGCAACCGTTTGTTTTCCCTGGGATTAACGAAAAGAGTAATATCTGGATGTGTCGAAGATATTGAGGGACATGACAAACCAAATTGTATTAATGTTGGATTGATTTTAATTATTTTTTTATTTTAAAGTGACCGTTTTGAATAGAGAAATAATATGTTCATCATTTTGTATCGAGTCACTCTTTTGTGAAAAGTGTTTTAGTCCTACAAACACATATAAGGAAACTCTACTGATGAATGTTGCGTGAATATCCCTATTTGAAAACAAAATAGTTCAAAGCATGGTGATAATGTTTTCATGGCTGTTGATTCTGGACAAATTGTGTAGAGATAGAACGAATTCCTAATTCAATATAACAAAGCAATTCCAGAATGTTATAACTCTCTTGTATCGTTTGATTGTTGGAAACTCGTGTATGTGGCGATCTGCTTCAGGATTGGTGAAGTTTGATAAATGGAACTATTATTGGCTTCCACAACAATAGAGTTTGACTTGACGCTCCGCTAGCCTTGGCAGTATCAATAATAATGTTGATGGATATTTGAAATGTAAGGTTCCAATTACCCTTGGTGCACTGAGATTTCACAGCCAGAATGAATTCAGGGGTCTCGCGATGAGATCATCACTGTATCCTGTTAAGGCTGATAGAGTGCCTGGGCCCTAAAGTAATTGGAAGCAGCCAGCTTTGTATTCCTTTTTTCAAAGATTCAGAACTGCACAAATCATGGTTGGAATCTAATAGCAATAAATGACACAATCGAAGCTGATAAAATGACGTTATTAACACAACCGGAGGGGACCTCGATGTCTCTATTTGATCAGAACCTCGTTCCTGTTGACAATACTTGGAGAAGGTTTGCGTCCGCGTTTTTTCTACCCTGAATACTTTACTTCATTCTGGTATCCACGACAACCTTAACATTTAATTCAAAAGGTTAATTTCCATGAAGCGATGCTGGACATTTGGCTCCAATGTCTCAGTAGTCATAATATACTTCTTCAAATGCGGATCCAGATGAACGTTCTCATTGTTAGTCCTTCTGTCTGTTGTACGTCTATCGGCCACTCCAAACAGGCTGTGCACCTCTGGCAGTCTTCATCGTCCCCAACTATTATTTATATTTAAGACCTATCAATGTCTTTGTGGCTTTGGCTAAAAATGCCATGGACTCCAGACTAGAAAGCAAGGAAGCATCACTATTAAACCTCCGTGGGTAAGGTTATATGTTCCGGGGCACCGACACCACAAACACTGTCACTATGTGCTGACTTGCCACGTCGTTTTACCAACAAATTCATTCACAAGAAGGATGTTGTGTGTGTGTTTTTGTTGTTGCATTAAACAGTATTCCAACTATATGACGGCGATCTCTAAATAATCGAGTCCGGACGAGACAATCCAGTGACTGACACCATGAACATCGAAGTTAGCGAGCCCGGCCACCTGATCCTGTTTGTCGCCTCTTACGACAATCATGGTTTGCTGAAGACCATTTCTAACCGGGCTCTTCACGGGTTTACAAGAAGGATGTGAAATCATTTGTATCGCAAGCTGCTGGTGTTGATATTGTCCTGTCTGACCTCACACCGAGCCCATGCAGGAATATGGTGACTCGGCTGATGTCATGTCATCGTATTCCATGGTGTCAGTCACTGTATTGTCTGGTCCAGACTCCATTATTTACAGACCGCCGTCATGTTAGTCTTGACGAGTCTTTTTAGCCTGTGGAACCTATTTTCAATAACACCACAGACATTGTCGATAGTTCCAATAACACCATGAACATTGTCGATAATATCAATAATATCACAAACATTGTCGATATTTTCAATAATATCACAAACAAGGCGCTAGAGGGACACTAACATGCAGATGTGTCCTTACATCTGACAGCCCCATGGGGATTCCCGGGGCAGAACAAACTAGTACGAGGCGATTTGATGGATCGGGCGTTGACAGCGACTAGAAACTACAGGAAACATGTTGATCACCACCGGCTAGGTGACATCTCGCCCCGATTATCACCCTTGGTCTGTTAGCACCATCAGTGTCAAGATTCAACTCGCTTATATACATTTCTAGTAACGTTTACATTTCTTAAGAAATTACGTTGACTTAAGCTATTGATTGTACATGAATGAATGCAGTAGAGCAATAGCAATCTGGCACATCACGAACACGTACACGACATGACCACCTTCACCTGATGATCTGTAACAGGTACTGCTGGTACACTGGGCTGTGGGGTAACTCGGTGATGAAGGTACTGCTGGTACACTGGGCTGTTGGGTAACTCAGTGATAAAGGTACTGCTGGTACACTGGGCTGTTGGGTAACTCAGTGATAAAGGTACTGCTGGTACTGGGCTGTTGGGTAACTCAGTGATAAAGGTACTGTTGGTACACTGGGCTGTGGTTTAACTCAGTGATGAAGGTTCTGCTGGTACACTGGGCTGTAGGGTAACTCTGTGCTGAAGGTACTGCTAGTACACTAGTCTGTGGGGTAGCTTAATGATTAAGTTTTAGTTCGGGTTCGATCCCCGATCTCGGTTGCTGTGTGAAACTCCTCCTCATATTGCGTCGTAGTAACACCCAAATGAAATTTCTGCAGCTTAGTGGTACACGCCGTGGAAACTAGGCCGTACACAGGATGTCAACAGGCAATTTAGACGTCGGATCAAAGTCACACATGACCTTGCGATACATGGATGTACTCTGGCACTGATTGCCTTACATGCACACAACATGAAGAGTCTGCCTTCAACCTTGTCATCCAGTCTCGTAATTTTTGATTTCATGATAACTTGTAATGACATTTAATCAGCCATAATGAGCGTGGTGAGGATACGGCTATCTATGGATGTCATCACTGTCTAAACTTGGCATCTATGTGTGCTCTACTTACATTCAGGTGGCCTACTCTACCCTCACCAACATCGTTTACTTTGTGTAGGAAATGTGTGTACATTGACCTGTCAGTAACAACCGTGGCTATACCTTCATGTTCTTTCACTGTCCAGTTAAACCCCTTTCCGTTAGTCCGGATAACTGTTAGCCCTGAAACCATCAACCTGGAAACCCATTAGCCCAGAGACCTTTAATCCTGATACCCATTAACCCAGAAACCATTAACCTGGAAACCCATTAGCCCAGAGACTGTTAATCCTGAAACCCATTAACCCAGAAACCATCAACCTGGAAACCCATTAGCCCAGAGACTGTTAATCCTGAAACCCATTTACCCAGAAACCATCAACCTGGAAACCCATTAGCCCAGACACTGTTGATCCTGAAACCAATTAACCTGGAAAGCCTTTAGCCCAGAGACTGTTAATCCTGAAACCCATTAGCCCAGAGACTGTTAATCCTGAAACCCATTAACCTGGAAACCCATTAGGCCAGAGACTGTTAATCCTGAAACCAATTCAGCTAGAGACTGTTAATCCTGAAACCATTAACCCAGAAACCCTTAACCTGGAAACCCGCGATAATCTGGACACCGTTATCCGGTAGCCTATAGTCCGAAAACCATTAGTTAGGAAACCGTTAGTCCAAAAACCCGTTAGTCTGAAAACTGGCATTCCGGAAACCCATTAGTCCGGCATCCGTTAGTCCAGGAAAATATTATTCTGGAAGCCGTAAGTCCTTTTCGGATAAGTACTGATTTGAATGTTATGTATACTATATAGAAATATTTTACTCATTTTACATTATTCCTTAATCTGGACGGTTGTATTTGGAATTATATTGTCAGGATTAATTAGGTTTAAAATAAGTTTCCTATTATATTTTACACCATTAACATTTAGATTTCAAATAAGAATACTAATGCTATAGCGGTTATACATGGGTGTGCACGTTGACATGAGAATGGAAACTTTATAGTGAGTGAGTTGGATTTAACGCCGCTTTGAATAATATTCCAGTTGTATCACGGCGTGGCAGCCTATCGTTGGAGCCGTGGGACTCAGGCGTTTACCACTTTACCACAAACCTTGCATGAAACAATATACAGCTTTCCGGGCACATTTACAAATCCGATTTCAAATTACAATTTCACATTCAAGGTCAAAATTTTATGTACAGGATTTCTACCTATAACAAAGCACTACGTCTCATTGTGATACAGAAAGTGTAACTAAATCTACACCAACATATGAAGCCTTTCCAGTACTGAACAGGAATTAAATGTTCTGTTAACCATGAGGGAAACTAGTTTTGTTTCTTGAAGTAGGACGCACCAGATACGCTTCTACCTATCAACATGAAATCTAAATCTCCCAGGAGAGTTCCAAATGGAATGGACATCGTTTAGATCGGTAGATTTCCCTGGAGTGATTTGTGAGCATGGAATCTGGAAACGCTGATGGCGCCCTTGGTCCTCTCGGGTCTGTAGCCGATGATATCACAGTTTGAACGAGCGCTGTGAATTTCTCAGGGCACAAAGGCGCCGCACGTCACTGTACGGAGCTGTGCCCTCTATTGCCCGATATTCGACAAGGTCATGACTCTTAGTGGACCCTTGACCCTTGGTGGAACTGCCGACCATGCTCAAGAAGTCCCCAAGCCTTTGACTGATAAAGTCTGTTTTAAAATGTTTTACCTCGAGATAATGTAGTAGGTTGAATCTATTCCGTCTACAGGCCATGCTATGACCGCGTCTGGAGTAGCACCAGGATGTACGTTGAATGCGGCTTGCTATGGCGTGACGCCACTGTCATTAACAGGTCAAGGTCGTGGTGGTTTATGACCCTGGATATTGCTGCACGTCTTGGATGTTATCATTTCAGGACTGAAAAAATGGAATATTTATTATAGACTTCAGCGCAGAGGACTGTTTTCAGAAAAACTATATTTTCATTGCAGTTTTCATATCATTTGATATATATCTGCAGTGAACATAACACTTCGACGGAACTATTGTCATACAAAGGTTGCCTCCCAACAAATTGTCTCCCTTTACCGTAAGTGTCAAGCCCGTAGACAAACTGTTGACTTCTATTTACGTTAGTTCCACATTGACAAGGCAAAATAAAGACAGATGGTCACAAATGGAGTTAATTTCGCTTCGTGTTGTTTGTTATTCTCTTGAAAATGTCGGGATCCACGCATGTAGTTGTCACCGCTGTTTTGCCTTTCACGCCCGGCGGAATCTGTTTCGGCTGATAATCGAGACTGGTTATTCGCTGACGTTGGCGTATAAATATACAAAAAGAAAATAATTGAAAAGCAGTCAATCATGATAATTCCTTTTCATGATACGGTCGTGTAGATCAGGCCTGAAAACATAACGAGTGAAGCTTGGCTAACTATAGCCATCGTGTCACACTATAAAGCATGTCGGTGGACCAAGTGTCTGAGTGAGGACTATGTGATAATTGATCGCCTTAATGCGCCTATATGGAATTTCCCTTTCTACGTTGTATCGCCCAATGGCGTTAACGGTTTCGTATGGTTTTGGAAATGTTTTTGTCGCTTTGATTTACACAACACTACACGCAATCAGTTCGTGAAACAGCTGCTCGATGACCTCCGTACGCAATGAATCCATTCCCGACTCCTGGCAGTGTTTTACCCGTTGTACTGATGAAAAACGTAGCATAAGCCAGTGGAACTTCCGGTTTAACTATATCATCCCTACGTCCATCTCGACACGTGTCTCAACTGTCCTTTGTTACCCTCCCACTGTAAGTGTAGACATACAGGACAGATGGACACAGATACACCAACATGAAGGCGTTGTGGTCTGACAGTAGTTCCTGGCCACTTTCAGGACACACTGGGCACATAGACAGTAACATGAGGGGGTTGTGGTCTGACAGTAGTTCCTGGCCACATTCAGGACACACTGGGTACAGAAACAGTAACATGAGGGGGTTGTAGTCTGACAGTAGTTGCTGGTCTCCTGGCCACACTCACGACACACTGGGCACAGAGACACCAACAGGAGGGGGTTGTAGTCTGACAGTAGTTGCTGGCCACACTCACGACACACTTGGCACAGAGACACCAACAGAAGGGGGTTGTAGTCTGACAGTAGTTGCTGGCCACACTCACGACACACTTGGCACAGAGACACCAACAGGATGGCGGTTGTAGTCTGACAGTAGTTGCTGGCCACACTCACGACACACTTGGCACAGAGACACCAACATGAGGGGGTTGTAGTCTGACAGTAGTTGCTGGTCTCCTGGCCACACTCACGACACACTTGGCACAGAGACACCAACAGGAGGGGGTTGTAGTCTGACAGTAGTTGCTGGTCTCCTGGCCACACTCACGACACACTTGGCACAGAGACACCAACAGGAGGGGGTTGTAGTCTGACAGTAGTTGCTGGTCCCCTGGCCACACCAACGACACACTTGGCACAGAGACTCCAACAGGAGGGGGTTGTATTCTGACAGTAGTTGCTGGTCCCCTGGCCACACTCACGACGCACTGGGCACAGAGACACCAACAGGATTGCGGTTGTAGTCTGACAGTAGTTGCTAGTCTCCTGGCCACACTCACGACACACTTGGCACAGAGACACCAACAGGATTGCGGTTGTAGTCTGACAGTAGTTGCTAGTCTCCTGGCCACACTCACGACACACTGGGCACATAGACACCAACAGGAGGGGGTTGTGGTCTGACAGTAGTTGCTGGCCACACTCACGACACACTGGGCACAGAGACACCAACAGGAGGGGGTTGTAGTCTGACAGTAGTTGCTGGTCTCCTGGCCACACTCACGACACACTGGGCACATAGACACCAACAGGAGGGGGTTGTGGTCTGACAGTAGTTGCTGGCCACTTTCAGGACACACTGGGCACAGAGACACCAACAGAAGGGGGTTGTAGTCTGACAGTAGTTGCTGGTCTCCTGGCCACACTCACGACACACTGGGCACAGAGACACCAACAGGATGGCGGTTGTGGTCTGACAGTAGTTGCTGGTCTCCTGGCCACACTCACGACACACTGGGCACAGAGACACCAACAGGAGGGGGTTGTAGTCTGACAGTAGTTGCTGGCCACACTCACGACACACTTGGCACAGAGACACCAACAGAAGGGGGTTGTAGTCTGACAGTAGTTGCTGGCCACACTCACGACACACTTGGCACAGAGACACCAACAGGAGGGGGTTGTAGTCTGACAGTAGTTGCTGGTCCCCTGGCCACACCAACGACACACTTGGCACAGAGACTCCAACAGGAGGGGGTTGTATTCTGACAGTAGTTGCTGGTCCCCTGGCCACACTCACGACGCACTGGGCACAGAGACACCAACAGGATTGCGGTTGTAGTCTGACAGTAGTTGCTAGTCTCCTGGCCACACTCACGACACACTTGGCACAGAGACACCAACAGGATTGCGGTTGTAGTCTGACAGTAGTTGCTAGTCTCCTGGCCACACTCACGACACACTTGGCACAGAGACTCCAACGGGAGGGGGTTGTAGTCTGACAGTAGTTGCTGGCCACACTCACGACACACTGGGCACAGAGACACCAACAGGAGGGGGTTGTAGTCTGACAGTAGTTGCTGGTCTCCTGGCCACACTCACGACGCACTGGGCACAGAGACACCAACAGGATTGCGGTTGTAGTCTGACAGTAGTTGCTAGTCTCCTGGCCACACTCACGACACACTTGGCACAGAGACTCCAACGGGAGGGGGTTGTAGTCTGACAGTAGTTGCTGGCCACACTCACGACACACTGGGCACAGAAACACCAACAGGAGGGGGTTGTAGTCTGACAGTAGTTGCTGGTCTCCTGGCCACACTCACGACGCACTTGGCACAGAGACACCAACAGGAGGGGGTTGTAGTCTGACAGTAGTTGCTGGTCTCCTTGCCACACTCACGACACACTGGGCACAGAGACACCAACAGGAGGGGGTTGTAGTCTGACAGTAGTTGCTGTTGGAGTTATGTTTCCTGAAGTAATGCCGACTTCGAGACCACAACGTTGTGTTTATGTGTCGGTATATATTCAATACTAAAATGCAAGTAACATTAATTTTACCCAAGACCATATGCCCCGAGGAAAAAAGGATTTGCTATCAACTTTTAATAATGAGACTTTTTTAGAAGCATTTCGAAGTTGGACTTCTAAATAAGGATAAGATATATGGAAAACAACTTCTTTTGTTATGGGGAAGTTGTTCATCAATGTATCTGAACCTTACTTAACAAAAAAAACGCATTAACCGTGAATGACATTTACCAGGCTGTTGGAGATGTACTTGATAATCACATAAACAAAGAAATTTGGAACTTTTAATTGCAGAGTTAATTCGTCTTCCATGGGACATAGGTATCATGTACATGTATGTGTACGTGCGGTTTTTTTGTGTGTGTGTGTGTGTGTGTGTACGTGTGTTTGTGTGTTTGTGTGTGTGTTTGTGTGTGTGTGTGTGTGTGTGTGTGTGTGTGTGTGTGTGTGTGTGTGTGTGTGTGTGTGTGTGTGTGTGTGTGTGTGTGTGTGTGTGTGTGTGTGTGTGTGTGTGTGTGTGTGTGTGTGTGTGTGTGTGTGTGTGTGTGTGTGTGTGTGTGTGTCGGTGTGTGTGTGTGTGTCGGTGTGTGTGTCGGTGTATATGTGTGTTGACGTGCGTTACGTGTGCATATGTGTGCGTGCGTGCGTGTGCGTGTGTGTGTTTATGTGTAGGTGTCATTGTTTATATGTGTTTACGTGTGTGTGTGTGTGCGTTTGTGTGTAGGTGCGTGTGTGTGTGTGTGTGTGTGGTGATGTGTGTTTGTGTGGGTGTCGGTCTATATATATATAGAGAGAGATTTGTTTACGTGTGTGTGTGCGTGCATGTGTGTGCGTTTGTGTGTCCGTCTGTCTGTATGTATGTATGACTGACTGACTGTCTGTGAATATATGTGGAATATATTAACTTAACTCACATCGGAACGCTCAATTGATAACAACCAGACGGTTTAACAGCCACAGAATTGTTACATAACTTTGAATATTCCTGCTCGAACAAAGAGCCTATACTATATCGTATCTCACCTGACGGGAAAGCCGACTTAACGTCTTTTTAAGGCAAGTCATTATTTGTGTGTGTGTGTGTGTGTGTGTGTGTGTGTGTGTGTGTGTGTGTGTGTGTGTGTGTGTGTGTGTGTGTGTGTGTGTGTGTGTGTGTGTGTGTGTGTGTCGATGTGTGTATCGATGTGTGTGTCGATGTGTGTGTGTGTGTGTGCACGCGAGTGTGTTTGTCTCTTTCTGTGGTTCGGACTAATGACGGTTTTATAGTGCTAGTCTCCTATGATGCCTTGCCGCATTTTAATATAGATACCCTAATCATAGACAGTATACAGACTGCAAGCCGACCAGTTCTTGTTTTATCCCCTTAACACCAGACAGGGCAACAACAAGTGTCATCTTAACTGTCTTTGTAGTATGACGCGGCCGGGGATTAAACCACTGCCCTTCCGCTCTCCGGAAGACGCTCTGTCCACTACACCATAGAGGGGGTTATGTACTAGTTTGTCAAAAATACCTGCGAAAAACACCGACGTTGATAAAGGGGAGACAACCGGTTTGAAATACATTCACTAATGCTGATATGGGGATTGCAGCGAATGGTGACCACAATCCCACCGCCGCCGAGACATTACGTAGGTAGCGGAATGTGCCGAGTTGACACGAGGTCTGATGTTACATACCGCTCGCTGACAATACAAAGGTAAAGGTTAAAGACTAAATCAATATAGACAGTAAATATGATCAAGCATAATTATCAAGTATATCAATACCGTCCTGGAAAAGTTGTTAGAGAGTCGTCTTAACATCATGAATCATCATGCAACCGCTGATCTTCTTCCAAACATTGATTCCTAACCTCCAGACATGTACACTGCTGCCTGGGTCTCCTTCTCCAGGTGCGTTCTCTGTGCCTGATACATTGATTCCTAGCCTCAAGACATGTACACTGCTGTCTGGGTCTCCTTCTCCAGGTGTGTTCTCTGTGCCTGATACATTGATTCCTAGCCTCCAGACATTTACACTGCTGTCTGGGTCTCCTTCTCCAGGTGTGTTCTATATTCCTGATATATTGATTCCTAGCCTCCAGACATGTACACTGCTGTCTGGGTCTCCTTCTCCAGGTGTGTTCTATGTTCCTGATACATTGATTCCTAGCCTCCAGACATGTACACTGCTGCCTGGGTCTCCTCCAAGTCGTTCTCTGTTCCTGATACATTGCTTCCTAGCCTCAAGACATGTACACTGCTGTCTGGGTCTCCTCCAAGTCGTTCTCTGTTCCTGATACTTTGCTTCCTAGCCTCAAGACATCTACATTGCTGTCTGGGTCTCCTTCTCCAGGTGTGTTCTATGTTCCTGATACATTGATTCCTAACCTCCAGACATGTACACTGCTGCCTGGGTCACCTTCTCCAGGTGTCTTCTCTGTGCCTGATACATTGATTCCTAGCCTCCAGACATGCACAGTGCTGTCTAGGTCTCCTTCTCCAGGTGTCTTCTATGTTCCTGATACATTGCTTCCTAGCCTCCAGACATGTAAATTGCTGTCTGGGTCTCCTTCTCCAGGTGTGTTCTATGTTCCTGATACATTGCTTCCTAGCCTCCAGACATGTACACTGCTGTCTGGGTCTCCTTCTCAAGGTGTCTTCTCTGTGCCTGATGCATTGATTCCTAGCCTCCAGACATGTACACTGCTGCCTGGGTCTCCTTATCCAGGTGTGTTCTATGTTCCTGATACATTGATTCCTAGCCTCCAGACATGTACACTGCTGACTGGGTCTCCTCCAAGTCGTTCTATGTTCCTGATACATTGCTTCCTAGCCTCCAGACATGTACACTGCTGTCTGGGTCTCCTTCTCAAGGTGTCTTCTCTGTGCCTGATGCATTGATTCCTAGCCTCCAGACATGTACACTGCTGTCTGGGTCTCCTTATCCAGGTGTGTTCTATGTTCCTGATACATTGATTCCTAACCTCCAGACATGTACACTGCTGACTGGGTCTCCTCCAAGTCGTTCTCTGTTCCTGATACATTGCTTCCTAGCCTCCAGACATGTACACTGCTGTCTGGGTCTCCTTCTCTAGGTGTGTTCTATGTTCCTGATACATTGATTCCTAACCTCAAGACATGTACACTGCTGTCTGGGTCTCCCTCTCCAGGTGTGTTCTCTGTTCCTGATACATTGATTCCTAGCCTCCAGACATGTACCCTGCTGCCTGGGTCTCCTTCTTCAGGTGTGTTCTCTGTGCCTGATACATTGATTCCTAGCCTCCAGACATGTACACTGCTGTCTTGGTCTCCTTATCCAGGTGTGTTCTATGTTCCTAATACATTGATTCCTAGCCTCCAGACATGTACACTGCTGCCTGGGTCTCCTCCAAGTCGTTCTCTGTTCCTGATACATTGCTTCCTAGCCTCCAGACATGTACACTGCTGCCTGGGTCTCCTTCTCCAGGTGTGTTCTCTGTGCCTGATACATTGATTCCTAACCTCCAGACATGTACACTGCTGCCTGGGTCTCCTTCTCCAGGTGTGTTCTCTGTGCCTGATACATTGATTCCTAACCTCCAGACATGTACACTGCTGCCTGGGTCTCCTTCTCCAGGTGTGTTCTCTGTGCCTGATACATTGATTCCTCACCTCCAGACATGTACACTGCTGTCTGGGTCTCCCTCTCCAGGTGTGTTCTCTGTTCCTGATACATTGATTCCTAACCTCAAGACATGTACACTGCTGTCTGGGTCTCCTTCTCCAGGTGTGTTCTCTGTTCCTGATACATTGATTCCTAGCCTCCAGACATGTACACTGCTGCCTGGGTCTCCTTTTCCAGGTGTGTTCTATGTTCCTGATACATTGCTTCCTAGCCTCCAGACATGTACACTGCTGCCTAGGACTCCTTCTCCAGGTGTGTTCTCTGTTCCTGATACATTGATTCCTAACCTCCAGACATGTACACAGCTGCCTGGGTCTCCTTCTCCAGGTGTGTTCTCTGTTCCTGATACATTGATTCCTAGCCTCCAGACATGTACACTGCTGCCTAGGTCTCCTTCTCCAGGTGTGTTCTCTGTGCCTGATACATTGCTTCCTAACCTCCAGACATGTACACTGCTGCCTGGGTCTCCTTCTCCAGGTGTGTTCTCTGTGCCTGATACATTGATTCCTAATCTCCAGACATGTACACTGCTGTCTGGGTCTCCCTCTCCAGGTGCGTTCTCTGTTCCTGATACATTGATTCCTAGCCTCCAGACATGTACACTGCTGCCTGGGTCTCCTTCTCCGGGTGTGTTCTCTGTGCCTGATACATTGATTCCTCACCTCCAGATATGTACACTGCTGCCTGGGTCTCCTTCTCCGGGTGTCTTCTCTGTTCAAACCAGTTCAAGCCAGTTCAGAATCTAAGGAGTGAGTGAATTGTGAACGAGTTTTACGTCGCTTTTAGCAATATTCTAGCACTGTTACGACGGGGAACCCCAGAAATGGGCATCACATATTGTACTGATGTGGGGAATCAAACTTGGGTGCCGGTGTGAGGAGCGAAATGTTTAACCACTAGGCTACCCCACCGCCCCAAACGAATGGAAGTTGGTCCTGGTCTATTCTACTGGGAACATCAAGGTCAGTACACAATTAGCTGATAATTATGCCCCGACCCTTATTTATATACACCACGACATTACACGCCGAGAATGATAAGAAGGCGAAGACTGGTGGCATGTCAGTTCTAATGTTCCTTTATTTCAAGCGAGGTCGTGAACAAACTGTTGGCGGCAAGAGATTTGGCAAAAGCTATGGACGTATTTGGTATGAGACGATACAAATGTATTGTACATATTATTATATTATTTAACGATAAAAACACGCAAGGTCGTGAGAAATTATTTGTTGCAGTTAAAGAGACGAAATAGAATTCTAAACCGTTTCATTTTATCTGACTCATTGAAAGAACACTTTGCTTTTGTTCTTCCAGGACAGAAATATCAATCGTAGTCATACTGACCTTTAGGAAAGATTGTGTAAAACTTCCTCGCTTGATACGTGTAGACTTCCATCTTTTTATTACTGGATACTAATGCCGTCTTCGTCTGGGTAAACACCCTTTCAGCTTGTGGGAGTTATCATGTTCCTGTCCAGTTCCGTTTTCCTGCTCAGTTCAAGTGGAGCATCTTTGTTGAGGAACGGTGACTTCATCCCCGATGCCGTTACAGTTGGTCAAATAGCACATGAGCAATTAGAAGGGTCTAAATGCCTGTCTGGTGTATTGTACTCAGCAAGGTACGTCAGATCCTATTCTTAAACGTATTAACACCAACAAGCCAAGTCCTATACAGTATTAATCAAAGAGAAGCTTGACCCCGTCTGTCTCTGTGTGCTGAGTTATATTCAGCATCATAATTTCATGACAAAGAAACAGATGATTTTTGCACATTTGCCTGGTTCAATCCCTCCTTTTACCGTCTGAACCCACATGTCTAAACCCACATGTCTGAACCCTCATGCCTGAACCCACATGTCTGAATCCACATGTCTGACCCAACATGTCTGATCCCACATGTCTGAGCCCACATGTTTGAATCCACATGTCTGATCCAACATGTCTGAATCCACATGTCTCAAGCCCACATGTCTGACCCAACTTGTCTGAACCTACATGTCTGAACCCACACGTCTGAACTAGTGTTGCCAGACTTGTTACTTGTTTATGGTAATATTCCTGCATACATAGACGTGTATGTACAACATGTATACGTATATACAATATAGATTATAGTAGGACGCAGATACAGTGTATATGACAGGTAGAACGAGTGATTATGGTCTTACGCCGCGTTGGGTTTATTCCAGTAATATGGTTGAGGGGGACACCAGAAATGGCTGAAGGTTGCACACTTGGGTTCTTGAAGAACGGGGTGAATCTCCACTTTCTCTGAACGAGTTTGTATGACACAAGCAAACTATCAGATTTATTGAAAACAAACTGGTTGATCGTATTCATCGTTACGTCATAACACTGGGTGACAGGGCATACAGGGGGATACAGGATGGAAACGGGGGGATACAGGGGGATACAGGGGGGACACAGGGGGGATATAAGGGACACAGGGGGGATACAGGGGGGCACAGGGGGGGACACAGGGGGGACACAAGGGGGATATAGGGAACACAGGGGGGATAAAGGGGATACAGGGGACACAGGGGGGATAAAGGGGATACAGCGGAGATACAAGGGGGATACAGGGGGACACAGGGGGGACACAGGGGGACACAAGGGGGATATAGGGGACACAGGGGGGATACAGGGGGGACACAGGGGGGATACATGGGGACACAGGGGGGATACAGGGGGGACACAGGGGATACAGGGGGGACACAGGGGATACAGGGGGGATAAAGGGGGACACAGTAGGACACAGGAGGGATACAGGGGGACACAGGGGGGACACAAGGGGGATACAGGGGGACACAGGGGATGCAGGGGGGATACAGGGGACACAGGGGGGATACAGGGAATACAGGGGGGATACGGGGGATACAGGGTACACAGGGGGACACAGGGGGACACAGGGGGGATACAGGGAATACAGGGAATACAGAGGGGAAACATGGGACACAGGGGGGATATAGGGGATACAGCGGAGATACAAGGGGGATACAGGGGGACACAGGGGATGCAGGGGGGATACAGGGGACACAGGGGGGATACAGGGAATACAGGGGGGATACGGGGGATACAGCGGAGATACCAGGGGGATACAGGGGATACAGGGTGATAAAGGGGGATACAGGGAAACAGGGTTCATACAGGGGGGATACAGGGGATACAGGGGACACAGGGGCTATATAGGGGATACAGCGGAGGTACAGAGGGGATGTAGGTGAATACAGGGGGATACAGGAGGATACATGGGCATACAGAGAGTACAGGGTGGATACTGGGTGATACGGGGGGGTAGAGGGTGATATAGGGTGGATACGAGGGGTAGAGGTTGGATATAGGGGGATACAGACTGGAAACACGGGGGGTACAGTGGGACATAGGGGATACGGGGGGGTCTACTTAGTTGAAATATTCATATACTCCTCGACAGTGTGCAATGGCTGCATAATATGCGACTAACGAACGAGCTGCGAGGGATTCGGGTTGATCTTTGTCGAGGGAATAAATGTCATAGATACCGAGTGAGCGAATCTCCTAATTTCTTATATTCTCTTTCTGACACATGTCCACATGTACGTAAACGTCTCTTGATCCCACCCCTAACCACCTCCCATGTGTCTAGCGGCTGTAACCACCTCCCATGTGTCTACCGGTTGTAACCACCTCCCATGTGTCTAGCGGCTGTAACCACCTCCCATGTGTCTAGCGGCTGTAACCACCTCCCATGTGTCTAGCGGCTGTAACCACCTCCCATGTGTCTAGCGGCTGTAACCACCTCCCATGTGTCTAGCGGCTGTAACCACCTCCCATGTGTCTAGCGGTTGTAACCACCTCCCATGTGTCTAGCGGCTGTAACCACCTCCCATGTGTCTAGCGGCTGTAACCACCTCCCATGTGTCTAGCGGCTGTAACCACCTCCCATGTGTCTAGCGGTTGTAACCACCTCCCATGTGTCTAGCGGCTGTAACCACCTCCCATGTGTCTAGCGGCTGTAACCACCTCCCATGTGTCTAGCGGCTGTAACCACCTCCCATGTGTCTAGCGGTTGTAACCACCTCCCATGTGTCTAGCGGCTGTAACCACCTCCCATGTGTCTAGCGGCTGTAACCACCTCCCATGTGTCTAGCGGTTGTAACCACCTCCCATGTGTCTAGCGGCTGTAACCACCTCCCATGTGTCTAGCGGTTGTAACCACCTCCCATGTGTCTAGCGGCTGTAACCACCTCCCATGTGTCTAGCGGTTGTAACCACCTCCCATGTGTCTAGCGGCTGTAACCACCTCCCATGTGTCTAGCGGCTGTAACCACCTCCCATGTGTCTAGCGGCTGTAACCACCCCCCATGTGTCTAGCGGTTGTAACCACCTCCCATGTGTCTAGCGGCTGTAACCACCTCCCATGTGTCTAGCGGCTGTAACCACCTCCCATGTGTCTAGCGGCTGTAACCACCTCCCATGTGTCTACCGGTTGTAACCACCTCCCATGTGTCTAGCGGCTGTAACCACCTCCCATGTGTCTAGCGGCTGTAACCACCTCCCATGTGTCTAGCGGTTGTAACCACCTCCCATGTGTCTAGCGGTTGTAACCACCTCCCATGTGTCTAGCGGTTGTAACCACCTCCCATGTGTCTAGCGGCTGTAACCATCTCCCATGTGTCTAGCGGTTGTAACCACCTCCCATGTGTCTAGCGGTTGTAACCACCTCCCATGTGTCTAGCGGCTGTAACCACCTCCCATGTGTCTAGCGGTTGTAACCACCTCCCATGTGTCTAGCGGCTGTAACCACCTCCCATGTGTCTAGCGGTTGTAACCACCTCCCATATGTCTAGCGGCTGTAACCACCTCCCATGTGTCTAGCGACTGTAACCACATCCCATGTGTCTAGCGGCTGTAACCACCTCCCATGTGTCTAGCGGCTGTAACCACCTCCCATGTGTCTAGCGGCTGTAACCACCTCCCATGTGTCTAGCGGCTGTAACCACCTCCCATGTGTCTAGCGGCTGTAACCACCTCCCATGTGTCTAGCGGCTGTAACCACCTCCCATGTGTCTAGCGGCTGTAACCACCTCCCATGTGTCTAGCGGTTGTAACCACCTCCCATGTGTCTAGCGGCTGTAACCACCTCCCATGTGTCTAGCGGCTGTAACCACCTCCCATGTGTCTAGCGGCTGTAACCAAAAACAAACGTATCCCTACGCAACAGTAAACCAGCGGCCTTTTCACGACACATCGGAATGTGTAAAGTTGCTCGCTATTACCATTCGCATTTACTATGCTTCTATCACTTGCACTTATACAAACACAACATGCAAAACGTAAACAAATTGTTGCTTCTTTTATTTCATTAATTTTAACAAATGCAAGTTAGCAGTTTTATAAGTCAACATTTGAGAGTGCGAGAATGTCAGTTGATGTGGGTCACGTGTTCATGTAACATGACATACATACATACCACAGCTGAAGTGAGTGAGTGAGTGAGTGAGTGAGTGAGTGAGTGAGTGAGTGAGTGAGTGAGTGAGTGAGTGAGTGAGTGAGTGAGTGTCATAACTAAGTGACCAAAAGCGTGAGCATCGATCCAAGTCATCAGGACAATATGACACGCGATCACACCTGGTTAGGCGTCCACAAGCATAAGATACTGAATCTCCTCAATACATCCTCACTGGGAATTCTTGGTTCGCCCCC